>NW_005871122.1:3415291-3416408 GCF_000147115.1 Myotis lucifugus | reverse complement strand
TTTTATTTCAGAGATCTCAAAAGAAAGAAAAAGAGCTAAATTTGACATGCAGTTCACAACTTAATTTAAAGTACTTGAAAACTGAATGAATCTACATTTGGGAGATCAGTGTGTGATGTAGATGGTACATTCAATGCTAGCTCTCCCAGTAAAGTAGACTTTGTACATATTAAGGACACTAGCTTCGCCCTGACGGGTTTGCTCAGTGGATAGAGCGTCGGCCTGTGGACTGAAGGGTCCCAGGTTCGATTCTGGTCACGGGCATGTACCTTGGTTGCGGGCACATCCCCAGTAGGGAGTGTGCAGGAGGCAGCTAATCGATGTTTCTCTCTCATCGATGTTTCTAACTCTCTATCCCTCTCCCTTCCTCTCTGTAAAAAAATCAATAAAATATATTTTAAAAAAAAGAACACTAGCTTCTTGGGATATATTTCCAGAAGTGGGATCACTGGGTCAAATAGGAGTTCCGTTTTTAGTTTTTGAGGAAACTCCATACTATTCTCCACAGTGGCTGCACCAATCTGCATCCCCACCAGCAGTGCACAAGGGTTCCTTTATCTCCACATCCTCACCAGACTTGTCATTTGTTGATTTGTTGATGATAGCCATTCTGACAGGTGTGAGATGGTATCTCATTGTCATTTTGATTTGTATCTCTTGGATGATTAGTGACTTTGAGCATGTTTTCATATGTCTCTTGGCCTTCCCTATGTCCTCTTTCGAAAAGTATCTATTTAGATCCGTTGCCCATTTTTTGATTGGGTTGTTTAATCTTCCTTTTGTTGAGTTGTATGAGTTCCCAGTAAATGTTGGAGTTTAAACCCTTGTAGGTGATAACATTGGCAAATATGTTCTCTCATGCAGTGGGCTTTCTTGTTGTTTTGTTGATGGTTTCTTCTGTTGTGCAGGAGCTTTTTATTTTGATGTAGTCCCATTTGTCTATTTTATCGTTAGTTTCCATTGCCCTAGGAGCTGTATCGGTGAAGAAATTGCTTCAGCATATGTCTGAGATTTTGCTGCCTGTGGATTCCTATAATAGTTTTATGGTTTCCCGTCTTATGTTTAAGTCCTTTATCCTTTTGAGTTTATTTTTGTGTATGGTGTAAGTTGGTGGTCT
>NW_005871122.1:3413562-3414763 GCF_000147115.1 Myotis lucifugus | reverse complement strand
TTCATAGCAGCAGAATTTACCATAGCTATATTAAAACAGGCTAAGTGCCCATCAGCAGATGACTGGATTAAAAATCTGTGGTACATCCACACAATGGAATACTACACTGCAGTAAAAAAGAAGGAATTCTTACCATTTACAACAGTATGGATGGAACTGGAGTGCATTATGCTAAGTGAAATAAGCCAGTCAGAGAGAGATAAATATCACATGATCTCACTCATTTGTGGAGTATAATGAACATCATAAACTGATGAACAAAAACAGATCCAGACACAGAGAAACCTCAGAGGGAAGGTAGGAGAGGGCAGAGGGAAGGACTTGTATGCATGCATATAAGCCTAACCAATGGATACAGACACCAGGAGGTTGAGGGCATGAGTGGGGGGTGGGAGGCAATGGGGGGATAAGGACACACATGTAATACCTTAATAAAGAAGGAAAAAAATAAAAAATGAAAAAAATAACACTAGTAAAGCAATGGTATGAAAATAAAAAGTTTTGAAGTAATTTTCATATATGATAGTCTTTAAAGGGTCAAATTGATTATGGAGAGAATAAGATAATTATTGTATTTCCTTACAATATGTTGTTTTCATAATATTTTTATTTTAATTATATATAAAGGACTATGATTTTTTGTGTCAATTCCACAAAATATTTGATCTATCTATCTATCCATCTATCTATCATCTCTCTATCTCCTATTGGCTATGTTTCTCTGGAGATCGATAACAAATGCAAGTGATGGACCCTAATATTGCCAGTGTTTAAGGCCAATTTGTTTAATGGCAGTTTTGGTTTAGGACATTCAAGGACTATATTGAGAAATGTAACCTGAATTAATTTTGTGTATAAGGCATATATACGTTGATTCTCTAAATCATCTTCAGCAAGAGTTGCCATAGGAAGTAACTACCTAGCTGCTTTAAAGGTTAAGTAGAAGTCTGTATAGTGAATGGAGAGATGGAGACATTGGTATGAAGAATAGAATTCTAGGAAATGGAAACAGCACATATAAACCCGGATGCCTGAAAGATAGTGACTTGTTTAAAAAAAATTATATATATAGAAAACTCTCTACTAGAATGATCAAATGCTATAAAAAAATTAGTCCATTGAATGTTTTCTTGACAAGTATGGTATTGAAGAAGATTTCTCTGTATTCCCGGTGGAGCACCTCTACTTCCTCAAAGAAAAA
>NW_005871122.1:3410571-3411963 GCF_000147115.1 Myotis lucifugus | reverse complement strand
ATATCTTATATGCCATACATAAGCGGGGCACTGGGTGCATACACATTGGTTGTTTATGGTTGACAAGAAAACCAAAAACAAAGCAACAACACAAAGCAAAAAACGAAAAAAACATTGGCAGGGAAGACAATATGTTTGGGTGTTGGTGGCAGTGTTTGAAAACAGATCTGGTTGCTCTTAAGAGAACATTTTAGGGGAAAAAATATTTATTTCAAACAAGTGCATTGTGTTATGAGTTAGGGTTTCTATCAAATAATTGTGTGCTTTCAAAATTATAACCTTTGCTATCATTGCCTTGGTGCCATGGGATCTTGTTTATGAGATACATTTTTACATATTGCCTTATTTTCTCTCTGCCCTACACATTTAATTTTTTGTTTTTCTTGTATTAATTAGTTTCTACAAATATTGAATTTGCATATTTATGTATTTTGAACTATAAGAATATCTACATATATTTATTTCACCAGGCCCATCACTTAGGCTAGAAGTAAACAAGCAGAATGAATATATTTGAGATTCATTATGTAATACTAGAGGCCCAGTGCATGAAATTCATGCACAGATAGGGTCCCTAGGCCTGGTCAGCATTCAGGGCTGATTGGGGCCTTCCTTCCCCCAGCTGCAGGCTGCTGGCCAGGGCCTTCCTTCATTCTGCATCACCCCCTGGTGGTCATCACATTTCATAGGAAGCAGTCAAACTTCTGGTCGGTCAAACTCCCGAGGGGACAATTTTCATATTAGCCTTTTATTATATAGGATGTCCTAAAATGCTCATTTGTTTTCCTTTTTTTCTCATCCAAAAGTTTCTCTAATCTATCTACACTAATAAAAGAGAAACATGGTAATTAGCGTACGACCACTACCTTTTTCCTTGGCTATTCAGTGAGTATATGCAAATTAACTGTCAGCTAAGATGGCGGACGGCAGCCATGCACTGAAGCGAGCAGGGAGGCTCGCTTGCTCCAGTGACTGCGGACTCCAACGTTCCCCGCCTAACTTGCCGGCCTCTCAGCTGCAACTCTAAGCAACTATGTTGCAAATATAGAAGCTAAACAAAACCCCAGAAACCAGCTTTCATTCAGCCGGGATTCATCCAGCCAGACCGCAAAATTGTATCAATGTTTTCAGCAGCTAGGCCTCAGAGCTAAAGCTGGCCCAGAATAAAAAAAAAAAAAAAAAGAAAACAAGGAGCGGTTGGGAGCTTCAGTCACTCGCTTCAGGAAAACAGCCCTCAGCCCCTCACCCAGGCTGGCCAGGCACCCCAGTGGGGACCCCCACCCTGATTCAGGACACCCTTCAGGGCAAACCAGCCAGCCCCCAACCATGCACCGGCCTCTAGTCTATATAGTAAAATGGTAATATGCCTCCCGGCACCGGGATCAGCATGAC
>NW_005871122.1:3346199-3408158 GCF_000147115.1 Myotis lucifugus | reverse complement strand
GGTGGGGTTCAGGATGCTCACCCACAATCATCTAGGAGGAGGAGGAGCAGGATGAGGAGGCTGAGGGCAGTCTCCTCCCAACTACTTATACAGGAGGAGGGGGCAATCATGTGGTGTTGTGGCACTGTCCCTAGTAACACCACAGAGACAGGTGCGAATGAGGGGGTGGGTGGACCTCACCCCTTTCACACCAGAGGAGTAGGGCCACCAGGGAGATGTGGGGACATCGCCCACTTGACACACAGAGAGCAGGGCGCGATCAAGGGGTATGGGGCACTGACCCTTATCACACTCAGGGCGAGGGCAATGGGGAGGTTTATGGTTGTACCCAGTATGACTAATAAGAGGGGGGGGGGGGGGGGGTGTTGGGGCGCCGCACCCTGTCACACACAGAGCAGGGCCGATCAGGGGGTTTGGGCGCTGCCCCTGTCACGCTGATCCCGGTGCCGGGAGCCTCGCTGCTCCACTGATCCCGGTGCCGGGGGGCATATTACCCTTTTACTATATAGAATAGAGGCCTGGTGCACGGGTAGGGGCTGGCTGGTTTGCCCTGAAAGGTGTCCTGGATCAGGGTGGGGGTCCCCACTGGGGTGCCTGGCCTTTCTGGGTGAGGGGCTGAGGGCTGTTTTCCGGCTGGCAGGTGACTAAAAGCTCCCAACTGCTCCTTGTTTTCTTTTTTTTTTTTTTTTATTCTGGGCCAGCTTTAGCTCTGAGGCCTCGCTGCTGAAAATATCGATACAATGTTGTGGTCCGGGGCTGACTGAAAGCCGGTTTCTGGGGTTTTGTTTAGCTTCTTATTTGCAACATAGTAATAGTTGCTTAGAGTTGCAGCTGAGAGGCCGGCAAGTTAGGCAGGGAATGTTGGAGTTCACAGTCACTGGAGGAAGCAAGCCTCCCTGCTCGCTTCAGTGCATGTCTGCCGGCTGCCATCTTGGCTGACAGTTAATTTGCATAAGGATATGCTGATTAGCCAATGGGAAGGGTAGCGGTCGTACTCTAATTACCATGTTTCTCTTTTATTAGTGTAGATATTATTCTTATATTATTATTCTTATATTATTATTCTTATATTATTCTTATATTATTATTTATTAATTATTGTATAATTGTAATGGAGAATGAATACAAATACTACTTATATTACCTCTTTTTTTCCTTTCTTGAAACCAGAACTAGAAGCAAAGCTAATGTCCAGAGTTTCCTTTCCAGGTTGGAGCTGGGTCCATTTCAGTATCAGGCTAGTTACCATCCATTAGTCCATTATGAGTGAGGAATGCATGGCTGTGAACCAGGAGGGTGAATGCAGGAGAGTGTTCCCCAAGCAACAAGATTCCCAATGTTCTGATAGAATCAACATCATTAAAATGTCCATACTACCCAAAGCAATCTATAAATTAAATGCAATCCCCATTAAAATAGCAACCAAAGACCTAGAAAAAACTCTCCAAAAATTCATATGGAATAAAAAATGACCCCAAATAGTCATAGCCATCTTGAGAAAGAAGAACAAAGTAGAAGGGATCACAATACCAGATAGCAAGCTATATCACAAAGCCACTGTTCTCAAAACTGTCTGGTACTGGCACAAGAACAGACATATTGACCAATAGAACAGAATAGGGAACCCAGAAATTGACCCAAGACATTATACTCAATTAAAATTTGGCAAAGGAGGCAAGAGCATACAATGGAGTCAAGGCAGTCTCTTCAGTAAATGATACTGGAAAAATTGGACAGATATTTGCAAAAAAAAAACCATGAAATTAGATCACCAACTTACACCATACACAAACATAAACTCAAAATGGATAAAGGACTTAAATGTAAGATGGGAAACCATAAAAATCTTAGAAGAAGCCATAGGCAGCAAAATAGCAGACATATATCGTAGCAATATTCTTGCCTATGCAGCTCCTAGGGCAATAGAAACTAAGGAGAAAATAAACAAATGGGACTACATAAAAATAAAAAGCTACGCAGCAAATGAAACCATCAACAAAACAAGAAAGCCCACTGCACAGGAGAACATATTTTCCAATGTTATCTCTGATAAGGGTTTAATCTCAAAAATGTACAAGGAACTCATACAACTTAACAAAAGGAAGATAAACAACCCAATCAAAAAATGGGCAAAGGATCTAAATAGACACTTTTCCAAAGAGGACATACAAAAGGCCAAGAGCATATGAAAACATGCTCAAAGTCACTAATCATCTGAGAGATGCAAATCAAAACAACAATGAGGTATCATCTCACACCTGTCAGAATGGCTATCATCAACAAATCAACAAACGACAAGTGCTGGAGAGGATGCAGAAAAAAAGGACCCCTCATACACTGCTGGTGGGAATGCAGACTGGTGCAACCCCTATGGAAAACAGTATGGTGTTTCCTCAAAAAATTAAAAATGGAACTTTCATTTGACCCAGGAATACCACTTCTAGGAATATATCCAAAGAAAACAGAAACACCAATCAGAAAGGATATATGCACCCCTATGTTCATAGCAACACAATTTACAATAGCTAAGATTTGGAGACAGCCTAAGTCCCCATCAGCAGATGAGTAGATTAGAAAACTGTGGTACATCTACACAATGGAATACTATGCTGCTGTAAAAAAAGAAGGAATTCTTACCATTTGCAACAGCATGGATGGAACTGGAGAGCATTATGCTAAGTGAAATAAGCCAGTCAGAGAAATATAAATATCACATGATCTCACTCATTTGTGGAATATAAACATCATAAACTGATGAACAAAAGTTGATACAGAGACAAAGAAGCATCAAACAGACTGTCAGACTTCAGCAGGAAGGCAGGGGAGGGTTGGGGGCAATAGTAAGAGATCACCCAAAGGACTTGTATGCATGCATATTAGCATAACCGATGGACACAGACACTATGGGGTGAGGGCAAGTGCTGGGGGGTGGGGCAGGCTGGGAGGGAAGTCAATGGGGGAAAAAGGAGACATAAGTACTACTATTTGTAATACTTTAACAATAAAAGGAAGGAAGAAAGAAGAAAGAAAGAAAGAAAGAAAGAAAGAAAGAAAGAAAGAAAGAAAGAAAGAAAGAGAGAAAGAAAGGAAGGAAGGAAAGAAAAGAAAAGAAAAGAAAAGAAAAGAAAAGAAAAGAAAAGAAAAGAAAAGAAAAGAAAAGAAAAGAAAAGAAAAAAGAAAAAGAAAAGAAAAGAAAAGAAAAGAAAAGAAAAGAAAAGAAAAAAAAGATTCCCAATGTTCATGAAAGCACAAGAGCATGAGAGAGTGATCACCTTTGTTCATAGGATTAAATATCCCAAATTTAGTGCCCTTGCAGTGGCCATGCCCTTTCTAGCCAATGAACTTTGTCTCTGGTGTGACTGACTGTGAGCATCCTCACTAGTCCCACCAACTTTACTGGGTATGTCTCTTTCTACCCTTTGAAGGACTCCTGGGGAGTGTGAAGTTGTAGCTTCCTCATGAAGCTGCCTCAATGACATGCCTATAATATCTGGCTTCCCTCTTTGATCCTTTCCCGTTATTAATAACTAGGTTAATCACAATAGTATCAAAATAATATAAGCAACCCATGAGTTGGAGTTACTCAGTGCCTGAATTCCTATGCACTATGAAAGCTCCTCACATATTTATTTCATAAATAAGAAAATTGTCTCCTTTTTTATAGAAAGCAGTAACCTTGGGAACTTCCTTACAAAAACAAAAAGGGTTGTAATTTATGTTTCATAAATGGATTTTAGAGAAACGGTGAGCTGAATAAAAAGAACATGGTTAATAAAAACTGTTTATTATTTAACAAAATACCTATATTATTCACTTTCCCTAAAAATACATCTTTTGACAGCATTTGGAAGAATATGAAAGAGGTATATTTATGTCAGTTAAGTGGTTGTTTAAAAAAATGGATGTTAGGTGTTAGCACTTTCTAGGGTATTGAAAATAATTGGTATTTTTGAATCAACTTTCATAGCTTTTAAAGTTTATAAAATGGTTGTACATATACAAATATGTTGAAATAGAAAGAAAAAGACAATAATGTATGGGCTTGAAGCTTATAATGTGAAATATTTGTCCTCCCAGCTCTTCAGTTGTTTATATATCTCTTCCCTACAACTTCTATTTTTCTAATATTACTAGAGGCCCGATGCATGAAATCCATGCATGAGTAGGTCCCTAGGCCTGGCGGCAATTAGGGCCAATCTGCAGGGTGACGGGGGGGGTGGGGGGGGTGGTCAGGGGCCAGCGCCAGCTCTCTCTCCATCCTGCCTCGCCCCTTGCTGCCATTGGTTGCCTTCCTCTGGGGGGTGACTGACAGGGCAATCAGGGGCCCCCCCGCTGGCACCTGCCTTGGCTGGCCTGGGGCCTGGAGGCTGGGGGAAGCTCCTGCATTGAGTGTCTGCCCCCTGGTGGTCAGTGTGTGTCATAGCGACCAGTAATTCCACCAGCCGTTCTGCTGTTCAGTCAATTTGCATATTAGGCTTTTATTATATAGGATAATACAATATAAAATATCAAATGCTCTGGAAAGGTTTTCTATATACTAGTCACTATTACAAGTGCTTTGTCGTTATTCAGATACTTATTATTCACAATATTTCTGTGTAGTTATGTATTATTAGTACTTTAATCATATCAATGAATAAAACTGAAGTTCAGAGCTTCCATAACTTGCTCAAAGATATACATATAATGAGGGTGAAGCCACCATTGGATCTACCCAGTGAAACTGAGAAGGTCATATTCTTAACCCTCTGTATGATTACCGCTATAGAAGAGGTGATAGAAGATTAGCATCATGATAACCAGTTTAGACTAACAGGCAAATAATAGCAGAACAATAAATAAGGTGGCTATTTTGGAGTTTGGAACAAATGCTGATCCGATTCACTGCTTGAGGGGAAAAGCAGGAGAACTAAGGAAAGGACTAAAGGAGAGCATCACTGAGCCCTCTGAACTCGAGTTAGAGAGCTGCAATGCCCAGTACCATTTTTTTACTTTCCAATGTGAATTACTGTTGTGTCATTTATACAAAAATGTTATGTGGTCACTCTGCATGAAAAGACTAAATTTTCTGACCTTGAGGCCTGAGAATCTTGAAGACATTGTCTTCAAAGTAACTGAAGGAGTCAGCAGCCATCTTGCTCAATGCAGCTGCAGGAGTAAAACAGGGTTACACAGTTCAGGGAGACTTCTAAACACTTCTATTTCTTAAAACTTCTTTGTTTTAAATTTTAACAGGAGATTTAGAGTAGTTTTACTTGAAGAATTGTTGTAAAGTAAGGTAAGAAATAATATTTAATTTTTTTCCTTTTGTTGTTGTTGTTGAAATAAATATAATACAAGCAAGGATCACCAAGAGTCAATTAACATATTTCTGTCTTTTAATATTATATCCTGAATGTGGAAAACCAATCTGAATAGTTCAGGGTTATCAGGCTACCTTTCTTCAATAACAGAATATGTGTTTGCTACTTATGATATTGCAGTAATCACTTCATCTCCACTTTACCTGTGTGGACACGGCCCGCATTAACTTTTATGGAGTGTGAAATCAAGCAAACTGGAACTAATTGAAGTGTTAGTCAACACTGTATTAAAATTTAATAAAGCAAGATTAATGTGGCTCAGGTAATAATTGAAATACACAACTCATTACAGATAAGCTCATCTATTTATCATCTATTTCTCTATAGATATGCATATATGTTTGTAAACATATTGACTATACCATAAGCTTATAGTACTACAGAGCAAGAGTGTAGCCTGCTGTTGAATATGGCTTTTTAGTGAGACAGATTTGGGTGCAAATCTTAACTGTGTCACTTTGGCAATTCATTGTCTGAAAATAAAGATAGTCATGCCTATTTCAGAGGTTAAATAATTAGTATAAGTCACTTAATAAAATGCCCTGACAGACTATGAATTCAATAAATGCTGCCACATTAAAGAAATAAAGCAGTGACCTTTAAAGAAATAAAGGTCAAATAAAACATGTAAACCTGTAGCTACAAAAGTATATTCAGTTAATTTTGATTGAAATCATACTACATTTTCTCATTTCCTTTCCAGACTGTGTTCAGGCCAATCTAGTAGTTCTCAATGGGGTGGCAATCTTGCCTTCCAAGGGACATTTGGCAATGGCATTTTGTATTATCATGACTTCAGGGAAACATTTAGTTGTCACTTGCCTTTAGTGGGCAGAAGCAGAGATAATGCTAAATATGCTACAAGGCACAGGACAGCTGCATCCACAAATAATTATCTGGCCCAAAATGTTGGTGGTGAAGACGTCGAGAAACCCTGTACTACTCCATTGTAGTTGGAATTTATAGTTATCATATTTTATCATCAACCAATAAATACATTTTATTGAGTGTTCACCTACCCACCTTTTGTTAGACTCAGACTGAGTTTTGATGACACAGTGTCTAATAGAAGGCATGGTACTATTCCACATGGTGAATATAGTTTAGTCTCCCTGCGATCCTTTTTCTGTCCTTCTTCCATCATCAAAAATACTTAAAAAATCAAAATGCAGCCATTTTTTCAGAACTTCCAAGAAGTCATTTGTGAACTCTCTAATCTTTACTATTATCCCTTTTTCCAAATGCCCACAGTACTAGTGGTCTATACCACACACTGTAGTATAGTAAATAATATTAAACTATCATTGTTTGTCATAAATTCAGTGGGATAAGAATTGCCCCAGTTGATTAAGGATACATTTCATCAATGGTTTTGGAGTATTTATGAGACCTGGGGGCCAAGTGTCTGAATATCTCATAGTTTCCTTATCTTAGCTGAAAGGATATGAGAAAATAAGGCTACATCCAGGCATGAATACAAGAGGTTCTCTCCTTGTTCCTCATCAAGGAGCAGACAGATTCTGTGGGGCTGCGCTCTACTTGTCTTCCCTTATACTCTACTTTCCTGAGTCCTGGTTTCTCCTTCTTCATGGTGGTCGGATGCATGATCTCTTCTCAGGGATACACGCCAGCACCTTTACTTTCCTCTTTAATGTTCTGTATTTGAAATGATTTTTAAACAACCTGTGTGTGTCTTATGTGTATATGTGTGTGTGTGTGGGGGGAGGGGGGGTCGCTAATAGGGAAAAGGGGATTAGTAGCAAATATTTGTTCTGCATATTTCCTTGTCTTTTCCCACACCTGGAATGCCAGTTTTGACTTCTAAAATTTCAAAAATGTACATGCTGCATTCACGTGTTTGTTGACAGCGTGTCTCTAAGCAATGGAGAGAGCCCAGAGTAATCAAAGTACAGGAAAAATCAGATCCTCAAATGCTCCACCACGTCCCTTGCAGCAGATGGAGCGCAGTGGAACAACCTTGTTATAGCTGCTCTCACCTCCATTTCTCCTCCCTCAGTATTCATGCAATTGGTTTATGTGTATAATCTAGAATTTTCTGGATGCCTGGAATGATCAGTTTGTCTGCCTCTCTCTAGACATTTTCTTCCCCCAAAACTGGCTTTAATGCACATTCTTGCATGTAAGAAACTACCTATAAATTACGCTGTATCTAATGAAAACAATTGATAATTTTGCACTTAAAGAAAAAGCCTTATTTAGTTTCTTTGTATTCTCAAATTGTAAATTTCTAAAATGAGAGCCCTTTATCTAACTGCACAGTTGCAGTTAGCACACTGTGGGAATACAATAATCAATTCCATTTACGGTTAACTATGTAGTATATACAAGCATTTATACTTCGAAAATAGTTTGTTCTGTGAAATAAGAAAGCACTTGAATTAATTTAATACACAAATTTAATACAGCTTGAGCAATGTTGTCATTTCTTTGTATTACAATAAAGCTGAATATAGAAGAAGATGCATGGTAATAACAGTTCTCTTATTTGAATATATACTTTATGGGCATTCCATATTCTGCATCCTTACAACATTCTTTTAATGGTGTTATGAATATTTGAGTACTAATCTGAATCTGTTTATCCCTTTGCACAAGCAATTTCATTTTTCATTGCTTCCTGGGATAGTACTTTGCCCATCTTTGCATCTCCAAACAAAAGCAATCCAATCTCCCACAATTTTTCACCTGATGCTAGTCATAAGCAGCCAGAAAAAAATGGAATCTTCCTGTTAATGTCACCATTTGCATAGCTATTAGTATTCCATTGCATTATTGCATCAGAGAATGAGAAAAAGTAACATCATATTTTATTCAATCAAGAAACAATCAGTGTCAAAAGCCTGATGTCCAAACCTAACCTTGTAATTATAATTTCCTTCCATATGGGATTTCACTGTGAGGTACAAAGGCTTATCCTTCAATAAGAAACAAGAAGAGTCTGCACTATACAGGAGAAACCCACAATACAACTACTTTTGAATACAAGAATAGAAAATATGTGTGTTTTTCCCAAGGGAAACTTTGGTCCGGCACACTCCTGAAATTAAATATTTCCATGAGTGTTCACTGAGGATGTGATTGCCTGTTTTACTGCTAGATTAGGTCAATGCTGCCATTGCAATCTGGAATCACTTTACTAGCAAGGCAATTTCACACAATTAATTTCCTTCTTTAGAGGAAGCAATAAAGGACAGGCAATTGGAAACCTCACAACTTATTACTAATATCCTTTACTAACTAGTGCACACATCTGCAAACACATATAGCTCCCTTTGTGTATGCTTACACAAGGGCATTCAATTTTTAAATGACGGTGGAGTTTTCACAGAGCCATTATGAATTTCTTGTAAAAAAAAACACACACACACACAACAAAATAAAAATGCTGTGAAAAGCAGAGAGCTCAGATTGAGTCAAAGATGTCAAACTCCTCTTAAGGCACATGTGTATTCTTAGGGAATTGAAGAGTGTGGTTGCAATATATAAAGGTGGAAAAGGGAGTCAAATGCCAGAAAGTAACGTAATGTGAAGACAGAATGTCGTATCTAATTTATGGGTTGACAAATATTGTAGGCATTGATTTCATAATTATTTTCTGTCTTTTTTTAAAGTTAAAAGGCCTCTTAAAGTACTGGGAAGTATAACATTAGCTCTCTTTTTTCTTATGTGGACAGACTTTGCTTTTTGGACATCCTTTTACTGTCAATGCTTACATCTGTTGTTTAAAAAGCTATTGGTGGTGCAATTGCTTTTTAAATGCAAACCCATATGTGTGATCTCTAGAGGAACTGGTAAATTTCACCAAATGGGCATTCCTAAATTACATGCCATCTGTGGCTAGTGAAGAGAGGACTAAACCTGCTCAGCTGTGATTTTGCACCAATGTTTCCATCATTTTGATTGGCTCTAGGGAAATCATTCGTTTTTACCATGAACTTTTCTAACCCCAACAGGTTATTATGGTCTGCTTGAGTTGCATGGGCTCAAAGAATATTATATTTTTCGGCACATGTTAGAACTTACTTGACTTTCTGTATTGCTTTGTCTACCACATTTTACCATTATGGTTTAATCTTTTTGTTGTTGTTTCAGCTTTCAAACTAGTGAGGAGATGGTAAGGTGACTCTATTGCCCATACAGTGTTGTTTAAACTGCTGAAAGAAAAACAAACCTCCAGAATTCACGTTCTAATGGTTGAATTACCTTAGTAAAAAATTACCACATTATACAACTGAGGCTAAAAAATCATGTTGGGAAAAAATAAGGCAGACGGTAAATCTCTAGTACACATTTTTACCATTGCTCCCCTGCAAATAAAGTAGAAAGAACATTGACTTTTTTTAGTGTATAAATTCAATTTTTCAAACTCAATTTCTTTGTTAGTCAAAGGCTTTTTTAGGCTCAGATCTATTAAATGTCCCAAAACATCATTGGCAGGGTGGGGCAAAGGTAAGTTTACAGTTGTTTGTATGGAAAATAATACAAACATTAATAATATAAGAATAAACTTTTACCTAATCACAACTGTAAACCTACTTTGCCCTATCCTATATATGGTGAAAGACTCAATTACATTCTAGGTATTCTTTCAATGACTATTTTGAAATAATTTAAAGTTGAATTAAGAATACTGTTATATATGAATTTCCCTAGTGGTCTCACTTCTTCCCTATTGCTTTTAATCAATTATAACATTTTTGTGAAAAGCTGGAAGATGAACATAGTCAAGACATCAGTAAACAAATATTGTGACTGTGCATCACAACCATAATCAGGATAATCACCGTGAGTTTCCCACTCCTTTCTGGAGTCATTCTCAAATATTCCCTTTTGGTTCATCTTAAATCAGAGAGGATGACTGGTGTATGTATATAAGGGACAAAAGGGACCTGTGGCAGAATATATAGGCAATAGATAGCTTAACATGGGTCACAGTGAGAAATATCAGCATCAGGAATTTGAAAATAAAAGGACTGAAACTTACACTTACAATCAACTTGGCAGGAAATCAGTAAAGAGGAGACCAGACAGAACAGAGAGTTTGCCAGAGTAAAAAAAAACTTACCTTTCTCTGACTGGCTTATTTCACTTAGAAGAATACTCTCCAGGTCCTTCCATGCTGTCTCAAAGGGTAAAAGATCCTTCTCTTCTACAGCTGCATAGTGTTCCATGGTGTAAATGTACCAAAACTCTTTTTACCCACTTATCTACTGATGGGCACTTGGGCTGTTTCCAGATTTTAGCTATTGTAACTTGTGCTGCTACATGATCTCACTCATATGGGGAATGTAATGATCAAAATGAACTGAGGAACAAAGTAGATCCAGAGACATAGAAGCATGGAACAGACTGAGGAATCTCAGAGGGAAGGTGCGGGGGGAGTGGTTGGGGGGAGTGGGTGTGAAGAGATCAACCAGTGAAATTATATGCGTATATGCAGAGCCCATGGACACAGACAATAGTGTGGTGAGGCCTGGGAGGGGTGAGTGCAAGGTGGAGAGGGTCAATGAGAAAAAAAAGGGGGGCATCTGTAATACTTTCAACAATAAAGATAAATAAAAAAAGAAATACAGTGGTTTAGGGATATAAATGAAAGAGGATTGGCCATGAATTAATAATTGTTGAGTACATGGGAGTTCATGATACTACTTTATTTTTTGTGTGTACTGTAAAATTTCCCTAACAAAAATGTTTTTAAGACAACACTAAAATAAAATAAGAAATTAATGAATTAAGAATAAAAACAGTAAAAATTGAAAAACAAACAAACAAAAATAAGTCAAAGAATAAAAACTAGAATAAAGGATCAGTAGAAATGCAGGCGTGATATTCGACACTAATTAGAAGCGCACCATTTCTCTGACGTCTTTTTGAAATTGTAGTCTTTAATCTTCCCCTGACCTTCTCAGTTTTCAAAGGAAATATGTCCAGGCTCAGTGCAGAGAAATGTCTGCACTGACATTTCTATAATATAAAGAAAAATTCTAAAATTAAAAAATTTAAAACCTAATAAAAAAGTCGGCACCTTAATTGTGCCAGAAATACTTATCAAAGTGTACTATGATCTTTACATCTTTACTCTCATCTTTACATAGGTTGTCATCAGTATATGAAATAACACTGCTGTCGCATCTTGCATGATTTAAATTATGGAATAATTTACAGAGAAATCTTTGAATAGGATATTGGCTGGGTACTGACAGGAAGAGCAAGCAAGCATTGCCAGAATGTGTAGAAGACAAAGATTTCATCCAGAAACTTTTTCTCTAAGGTACAAGTAATGGGTCAATGACATAGGGTCACTTTTTTTTGAGGGGCAGGGAAGGAGGTCAGAAAATCCTGGCTTTATAATATAATCAAAAGCACTTGAATTTTTATTGAAAATTTAAAGTTTTTTACCAATAATTTGGAAAATTTTGCAATTTTGGTTTAAATATATATCATTAGTTTAGCTAATGTAAAACTCACATTTAAAATTATTCATATGTTAAACAGAAAAAAATAATATAGGACATCTTCAAACATTATCTTCAATGTTTCATGAATTATCTCCCACATAACCTTACTAAGAAAACACTGTAAGTTATTTTTTCTTATACACACTCACACCAACAGAAACTATTACAGTATCTTGTCTGATTTAAATAGTGTTAAAGCTAGCTATGTAGGAGCTCCATATTAATGGCCAAATGGAACACAAAAGTATGTAGAGCAGGGGCGTCATAGTAGAGTAGAGGAAGGAATCCCCAGGGAGTAATGTAGGAGAGAAGAAAGCAGGAACTGGTCCCTTTGACCACACATTGGATGTCTGACCTCAGAAGCTAAAGGGGAGTAAGGGAAAGAAGAGGATAATGATATAATTTTGATCTTTGAAAATATATTTATATTCTCTAACACCAATGACAGGTATTTTGTGTAAATTTGTTTTACAATCTCTGCTAAGTTTCAGACAGCCATTCAAAAATAGTATCCTGTACCTAAGTAAGCATCAGATGATAAAACTGCCATTTAGAAGAGAGGAAGTGAAGTGATCAGTTTCTTCAGTTTCTTGTAGAAAGGAAATTGTGGGTATAGTTGTAATTGTTTAAAATATTTTCGGCCTTCTTTGGGAAGGATCTTGAAAGATTTATTTTAAAGAGAGTATTATTGAAACACACAGGAACCTACAGTATAGAACACTCTATTCTTGTTCTTATATTTAAACTACCATTGGTTTGATTCTATGGCCATTTTCATTTTACAAAGTCCCCATTGCCACAAGAAAAAGGGTGTGGTGTGCATACTGTCATTGACATAAAAAATACAAATATAAAGTTCCATATGGTATGTGTATGTCTGTCATGTGTAATTGTGTGATGAGGGCTTACCACATACTTTGAAGACAGTTTCTTAAACCGAATTGTTAGAAATTGTCTATAATAAACAATATGTATATTTTTAAAATCTTCAGTGGCAAGAGCACATATGGAAAATTATTTTCAGTTTTGGAAACAAACCATTAAAAATAATATAAAAAATTGGAAAGAATCAGAGGAAATTAATCAAGACATTAAATGAATACATAGAAATCTACACCTGAAACCTATATAATCCTATTAACAAATGTCACCCCAATGAATTTAATTAAAAAAATTGAAAAAATAATAAAGCATAACTCTCAAAAAATAAAAAAATAACACAAAACTAGTTTTTGGTGACTAATAGCTGAAGAAAGTGAATTTAGATAGGTGAGGGAAGACTAAATAACATTTAGCTGTCTTCAATATTTGAAGGATTCAAACGAAGAATAACATTGTTCTATGTTGCTCCATTGGATAAACCAAGGAATAAAATAAAGACAATATATGGACCCTATTTTAATTCATTGTGTGGGAGAACTTTATTACATTCACAACTATACAGAGATTGAATAAAAATTATCAGTCAACAGAAGTGTGTTAAACTAGAAATGTTTATGTTGATTTTATTTAAATATGAAATAAATAGCTGAAATAAATTAAAGACCTTTTCTAAGCCTGAGTTTAAGATCCCATCACAGAATTTTACAAATCAGCTTATTTTGGGTGTATCTTTCATTGATACCTTAACAATTACATCCAACATACTTACTGAAAGAAGTGAGAGGGCTATAAAGTTTATTGATTTAGCTCATATACTTTTGATCTTCTGACAGAAATATTAGAAATATTGCACTTAAAAATAAAGTTGAAATACATATATTTTGAAAAGTCAAAGCCAGAATTTTATAAACTATGATGTTTTTAAGATTTTAGTAAACACAATTAAATTTTTCTCTCTTTTAAAATGAACTAAGTTCAATATTAAATTCTTTTCTAATCAATATAGTTTTTATCTAGGACATTCTTAAATGTTTTAAGAAAAATATTTTGGGCTGATTTTTAAGGAATAACCCAGCCCACAAGTTTCCATTGTGATATGCATTATGGTTCTTACAGAGTTTTGGCCCATTATTTTTGCTTATTATCCTAGAAAATAAAAGGCTAATATGCAAATCAATCGAAGGGTTGAATGACCGGTCCCTATGATGCACACTGACCACCAAGGGGTAGACGCTCAATGCAGGAGCTGCCCCCTGGTGATCAGTGCACTCCCACAGATGGAGTGCTGCTCAGCCAGAAGCCCAGCTCATGGCTGGCGAGCACAATGGTGGTGGCAGGAGCCTCTCCTGCCTCCATGACAGTGCTAAGGATGTCCAACTGCTGGCTTAGGCCCGCTCCCTATGGGGATCGGGCCTAAGCCATCAGTCAGACATCCCCCAAGGGCTCCCTGACTGAGAGAGGGTACAAAATTCTTATTATCTGCAGCTGCAGGCTCCTGGTGATTGAAATTTTAAGGCTATTATATAATACTAGTCCTTAAAATATACTGAATTATACTTAAAGTTTAAAAAAAAACCACATTTGCCTAAAAGTAAAACACATTCAAAATACTTATTGTAAGATTTATAAAAACAAACAATAATGTTTTGCAGCAAGTACCACCTCATGAGAGAGAGAGAGAGCTGATTTTGTGCATTTCTTCCCAACTGTGTGTTAAGTGACATCATATTGGTAGCTTGAAATCAGTTACTGTAGGAGAATTTACACCATGGAAATTTGTAAATGTTATGAATCAGGGCTCTTTTTACTTCCTGAAAAGACAATTATTAAACATGTACTGAAATAACACTAGTAAAACTTAATCATATCATGAAAGATGTTTATACTATTTAAATCCAAAGCAATATTATTCCCTTATTTTAAGTATATGTTCACTTACTATTAGCAGTATATTAGCTATGTGTAAATTGTGCTACTATGTAACATACCTAAATTAAGAAAAAATATTCAGTCATTCCTTTGTCTATTAACTAGGATTATATTTGTAATGCTTATCCTATATAATAAAGAGCTAATATACTAATTAGACTGGATGGTGGAACAACCTTCCGAATGACCTTCCGGAATGACCTCCCAAGAATGACCAGTGGGTGGGGGGTGGGGCTGCAGCCGAGAAGACTGGACCTGAGAGGGCTGAGGTGGCCGGGGCTGCAAGGGCCTACCCTTGCACAAATTTCATGCATTGGGCCTCTTATAAATTATATAAAATGCTCCAAGAGAAAAAATCATGTAAATATAAGTAAGACATTCTAAATAAAAACTAAGTGTAGATAAAAAGAGATAAGACAGTTCTGGTTACACTCAGAAGAGAGGCTGCATTTCCCAATAGAAAAAGTATACATGTGAAGAGGGATACATTGCCATATTTTTTTTTTAAAGACTGATCATCATCTTTATCTAACAAATCCAACACATCCATTATATGTACTAGAGAATCCCAGCTGTGTCCATAAAAGTAAATCTGAAGTGCCTGTTAATGTTTTGAAGATTTATGGAATCAGCCACCCAGTAGTTACTAGACCATCTTCAACCACCTAGAAGAAAAGTATTCCTAGGAAACAGTGTTAAAGTAAAAAAGCTAGCAGAATAAAAAAAATACATTCATCAAAAATGTGATTCTAAATACAACACCGTATATTGGCATTCAAATGTGTCGCTGAGCCCACAGTTTTATTCATCAGTAAGATCTGAGAAAGCTAATGGAGGCCAACAGACACAAAAATTGTCTCCCCTCCTACAACTAAAATAATGAACCTATGAGGATATATCAGAGAGAGCACTCCTTGAGCAGGTGAGAAGTTAATGTACTTCCTTATGAACAGTTTTAAACCTGTGTTGACTCCCAGAAATCATATGCAGGATTTGACAGAAAGTTAGGGCCCTTTCAGTAATAGGTGAGGACAGAAGCCAATGCAATAGCAACACATCAATTCAATGAAATCAGTCAAAAATATTTATTGGCATTTTCACCAGTACTCCTATTTTATTGGTTAATATTGTAGCTATAGCCCTAACCAGTTTGGCTCAGTGGATAGAGCATTGCCCTGCGGACTTAAGGGTGCCAGGTTCGATTCCGGTCAAGGGCATGTACCTTGATTGCGGGTAAATCTCCAGTAGGGAGTGTGCAGGAGGCAGCTAAATTGATGTTTCTCTCTCATCAATGTTTCTAACTCTCTATCCCTCTCCCTTCCTCTCTGTAAAAAATCAATAAAATATATTACAAAAATATTGTAGCTATATAACCAGTAGCTTTCATTTTACTTGATTCAATTATTGAGTCAAAGAACTGGCAAATGAAATAAAATGGTAAAAATGAATCAAAAACAAAATATTAAATGTACTGAATTTTTCAGCTTTAACAACTGGGATGTCATGGATGACAACAAATTAGACAAAGTCTGTTTCCTTTTCAATCAATCACATATAGGCAAGGAAGCATAGGCATAAGGAATGGCAATCAATGAACTCATGACTGATGCACCAAAATACACGAGTAGCTGTTTCTCTGAGTGTCCATTTGTTTACAGAAATATTGGTTTTATAATTTCTTATGTGGTCAATCTTCTATGTATGAGTAATTATCACCAACCTTAATAACATTTAAAATACATAATATAAATTCATAATATAAAATTAAGCATTGTATTTGCAATAAATAATAGAAGATCATTATATAATGTGCATATGGATCATCAGAGTTTTTGTTTTACATTTATCTTGTACATTTTCTTTGAGAGGAGGAGAGTCAAAGATGAAAAACTCCTATTTCCATCTCTCTGGTTTTCCCTTGAGACAGAAGCAAAAGATAGCAATAGAAACTGAACTTGTACTTTACAAAAGTAGAATTTAAATGCCTTATTTTGTTATCTGGAAAATAAAAAAGATGCCAGGGTATAAGTGAAAACAAAGAATATCAAACACAATCACATTAGAAAGATTCTCATGATATATTGTCCTTTGGCTCTTTCCCTCTTATTTTTATGTGCGTGAGTGTTTGCTGTGAAGCGTGTGTATTTGTCTTGTTTGTTTGCTTTTTTATTTTGTGTCACATCAGATAGAATTAGATGTGTACAATATAGTGTGTACAAGTACAAAGATCCATGTTTGATGTTTTTTCTCCCTGCTTGTCACATGCTAAATAAGAACTGTTCCTTCCAGACTTTCTCTACCTAGTTCACTTAGCCAAGTGTCAAAAGGGTAATTCTTGAACATAATGTTGAATTTGAAATGTGTAACTCTTCTGAATCTTGCTTTGTTCTCCTCTGTGTTCAACACCCATGTGATGCTTCCATTTGATTTATGGCTTAAAGATTATTATTATCTCACACTCATTAAAGTATTATGTAAATGGTTAAAATATACTTTGCTTTATTTTTCTTTCTTCTTTCAGGTTAAGGATATTAAATCATCTTCAATAAGAAGTGATCCAAATTTCATTAATCCTCAAAATAAAATAAAAAAGAAATAATACTTTAATATTTAACATTTTTATTGTACTAATATATATATATATTAGTACATATATGTATACTAGAGGCCTGGTGCATAAAAATTCATGCACTGGAGGGGGGGTCCCTCAGCCCGGCCTGCCCCCTCTCACAGTCCGGGAAGCCCTCAGGGGCGGGAGGCAACCCAGTGATCAGGGGAAGGCGACACCCCATCACACCTCTGCTGCTGCCACTGCCGGCAGTGCAAGCCTCGGCCAGCCCTGGTTACCTGAGCCTCGGGCAGCCCTGGGCAGCTGGGGGGCTGAGGAGACTGGGCACTGCCATCTTATGTCTGTGGGGACCGCCATTTTTGAGGGCGGGGCAGTCAATTAGCATATTCCCTCCTTATTGGCAGTGGGTGCCACCATCTTTGAGGGCAAGGCAGTCATTTAGCATAGTCCCTCCTTATTGGCTGAGGGCACCACCATATTTGAGGGCAGGGCAGTCAATTAGCATATTCCCTCCTTATTGGTTGTGGGTGCTGCCATCTTTGCAATGGTGTGAGGGTCAATTAGCATATTCCCTCTTTATTAGATAGGATAATATAAAATTTGCTATTTTAACAATTTTTAAGTGTACAATTCAGTAGCATTAATCACATTCACAATGTTGTGCAACCATCATTCTGTTACCCAAACCTTTTCATTGCCTCAAACAAAACTCTGTATCTATTAAACAGTGACTCCCATTCCTCCCTTCCCTGGAAATCTCTAATATACTAAGAAACACATAATTTAAAAATATTTAAAGACATGAAATGTTTTTGAGCATTTTATTCTTACCATTAACATAGTAATGTATCATTTAAATTAAAACTTTAACTTTTAAAAGTACTTTTAATTTTACAGTAAAATTGAAGGGAAGGTACAGAGAGTTCCCATATGCCTTCTTTCCCAACACGTGCATCGCCTCCCCACTATGAACATCCTCCACCAGAATGGTACGTTTGTTACAGTGATGAACTCACATAAACACATAATTATCACCCAAAGTTCATAGCTTAAATTGACTCTAGGTGTTGTACATTCTATGGATTTTGACAAATGTATAATAACATGTATCTATCATTATGGTATCATAAAGGAGTATTTTCATCCTATAAGTTTTTTGTGTCCTGCATCATACTTATCACCTCCATCCCCAGCTCCTGGCAAACTACTGTACTATCTTTTTCCTATGTCCATAGTTCTGCCTCTTCCGGAAGGGCATAGAGTTGGAATCATCCAGTATGTAACATTTTTCAGATTGGCTTCTTTCACTTAGTAATATGCTTTCAAGTTTCCTACAAGTCTTTTCAAAGCTTGATAGCTCATTTCTCTAAACGGCTAGATAATATTCCATTATCTGGATGTACCCCAATTTATTTGTTCATTCACTTACTGAAGGGCATCTTGATTACTTCCAAGCTTTGGCAATTATGAATAAAGTTGTTATAAACATCTGTGTGCATATTTTTGTGTGAAATAGAGTGAAATTTAAACATAAAATAATCAACCAAGTAGTTTGACTTCATTATAGCAAGCAACCAATTTGAATGATTTCAAAAATCTCTATACATACAAGCCTTTATAGTTTTTCTTATTAGTATCTATTCAAGAAAAATTATTGGCAAATAATATTGGCTATTCACTTAAAGTTTTATAAACTCACCAGATTTACCAAATTCTTATAGACTTTGTATTTATTTTACTAACAAAGAGAGAGTTGACTAGAAGTGTGTTTTTAGATTCCCATTTTTTAAAAGATTATGTGGATTCAATATTAGCATTTTCTTAGTTTATTTCTTCTTTCTAACTTTCTCTACTCATTGTTTGTTAGAAGTCTCTCAATTTAACAAAAACTAGTGAAACATGACAAATATCCTGCAACATTTGAACAACCAGTGACATTATTCTAGTTAGTAGCTCATAACTGACTAGAGAGGTTTGGAGTCCATGAGTACATACATTTTCCTCTAATATGATAATTTGTTTTTTAAGACATGTCTAGTATAATAAGAAATGATTTAATTTTTATCTAATACTAGTGTTTCCATAAAATCAATCTGAAAGTCACTAACATACTTTTTAGTATTGTTATTATTCTTGATTATAAAATAATACATGGTCATTTGGGAAAAATTATAAAATATGAAAAATTACACAGATTATTATATCTATAAAAGCCTAACAGATAAAATGGTGTGATTTTTTTCTCCTTTGTTTTTTTTAAATATGTTTTATTGATTTAGAAAGAGATGGAGAGAGAGAGAGAGAGAGAGAGAGAGAGAGAGAGAGAGAAACATCGGTAATGAGGGAGAATCATTGATCTGTTGCCTCCTGCATGCACCCCAACTGGGGATCAAACCCACAATGTAGGCATGTGCCCTGACTGGGAATCGAACAGAACAGGACAGTGCTCAACCAACTGAGCCACATCAGCCAGGGCTAAAATGTTGTCATGTTTTATTGCTCCATTCTCTTGAATTCCATAGTCCCATAGTCACCATTTTAAACTTATTTCTATGTTCAGGCCACTCCTGACTAAGGTACATTTTGATCTGTGTAAAGATATAAGTCCACTATTATTCCAGATGAGTTTTTTAGGTTAATCTCATTTCTTAGTTTTCATTTTGACTAAATGCATTAAAATGTTATCTTGAGGTAAAGCCATTACTGCCCAAAATGAAACTAATAAGTAAGATGTGTTTGCCCCTAAGGTCTGGGACACAGGGAAGATCCAGGTACCACGGCATATAACACCTCCAGAAGGCGGTTATTTTTCTTAGGGTTTCTGTTGTTATAAGAATAAAGTTCCTAAACTATTGAAAGTTATGCAAGGTCTTTCATATTGTAGTCTGAAATTAACTTTTTCAGACTCATGAAATTAGTATGACTTGGGAGCATTTAGATTTACAGAAAAAATTCTAGGG
Organism: Myotis lucifugus; assembly: GCF_000147115.1. Classification (NCBI taxonomy): domain Eukaryota; kingdom Metazoa; phylum Chordata; class Mammalia; order Chiroptera; family Vespertilionidae; genus Myotis; species Myotis lucifugus. Next base: position 3,387,976 of record NW_005871122.1, on the reverse strand, counting down.
GATTTTCATTGTCTTTGACCTACAGTGACCCTTTGGGGGAAGACAGCCATATTTTTGGTGATTAAAACAATTAATTAAATTTGGAGTAATAATGGCTTTGAAATGTTTACTACATGTTTTTAATAGAGTTTAAAATCCAGTAGAGAAATCTAGACTGGAATTTAATATTCATCCAAAGTGCAGTTGATAGCTGGTGCCATGACATTAGAAAGGTTACTCAAGGAGTGCAGGTAGTATGAGGTTAGGCTACAGAAAACTCCTGCATATTTCACCAGTTAAAGGAGAGGAAAAGATGACTCAGAGAAAGTGGCATCATTATATATGAGCAATAAGTTATTAGAAAAGGCATCATTATATAGAGTCTTAATTAAGCCTTGACCAGTTTTCTCAGTGGTTCGAGGGTCAGCCCACAACTAAAGGGTCTGGGGTTGTATTTGCAGTCAAGGGTAAGTTCCTTAGTTGCAGTTTCATTTATGTTTCTTGACCATGACTCAGATGAGTATTAAGCACCTTGTCCTCCTTGAGAACTGAACTGCTTTCTGCATGTGGAAGATTGAGAAGTCATAATCTTTTAGTTTAGGCTGGTGCTTCTTTTGGCAGAATGACTCTCTTAAACAATTATTGTCTTACCAATTTCACTCCAGTCAGCTTCATGTCCCAACAGCTACATTCTGTTTTTTATGTACATACTTTTTTAAAAAAATTATAGGGTGACATTGGTTAATAGCATAATATAGGTTTTTAAGTGAACATTTTTATGGTACATGATCTGTATATTGTATTGTGTGCCCACCACCTAAAGTCAAATCATACTCTGTTGCCCTATATTTGGCCCCCTTTTCTGCCCAAATCGCCACCCCCTTTCTTCTGGTAATCACTATACTGTTGTCTGTGACTATGAGTTTCAGTTTTATATATGGATGTACTACTTAAATTTGCTATATTTCCTTGCGTTCTCTCCTTCACCATCCAGCAAACTCTCACTCTCATGCTCTTAAAATAATTGCAGGGAGGCTCTGTGTCCTGGTAAGCTTTCATTCTTCTCCAAATGAAAAGATTTACTATGCGTTATGTTAGGTATTCAGAGACTTTTTATGATGAGTAAAAGGACAAACATTGTTTTGGTCTCTGTCTCTCAGCAGAATTTTACAAATTTTCAACCTTATAGTTTACTTTTGGTCAGTGAGATATATTTACATTTTTAAAAGCATCAAGTTTCAAAATTTTCCACTTTTTTTCTACTTGGAAATGTTCAATTTTTTCTTGAAATCATTTATTTCCTTTATTTACATCTAGCACACAATACTGACATTCTCTTTTTCAACCTCTTCCCCTAGATCAAGATTATCTTCCTTCCACGTTATGATGAGGACTCGTTAATAATTATTTCACCATTGCATAAACTGGATCACTTTCCTTCCAGATTTAATATCAATTTTCTTGTCACAAGCACCAAGACCCTTAAGCCAATAACACATATTTTAGATTTTCATTTCTTCACTGGGCAGAAATCAAGCTAAATTTTTTTTTACATGTGGAATTGTAAATCTGACTATCTCCTTAATAAAATAATCTGGTAGCAAAAAAGGGTGGTAAGAATCACCTGAAATTATTATCATAGTGAGTATATTAGTTATTATTTGTATGTAATGTATGCTAGGTAATTACAAATATGTAAATACCATTTATGAGAAAAATTTGCAAATCATTTAACAAAGACACCTTACTTTTTTATAGCCACAACTTTTTATTGCTGCTTATCATCAGCAATCTTCTTTACACTCACAATAGTCTCATATAAGTCTAATATAATCTCTTTATATATATATATATATATATATATATATATATATATGCATAATATGCAAATTGACCTGACAGTGGAATGACCAGTCGCTATGACACGCACTGACCACCAGGGGGCAGACACTCAACACAGGAGCTGCCTCCAGTCCACAGGCCCCAATCGCCCAATGGGGAACAGGGAACCAGGGGTGGGTAGTGGCAGACGCAGGTGAGATGTTGGTGCCCACAGCCAATAAGGAGGGAATATGCAAATTAATGCAACAAAGATGGTGGCAGCCAGCTCGAAGCAAAGGTGGGAGACGGCTCCCAGCCCCAGATTGCAGGCAGAAGGTGGCAGCCAGAGCAAAGGCCCGGGTCCTGGGTGCCAGAGGAAAACCGGTGCTGGCAGCCAGGGGAAGGAAAGCCTATTCTTGCACGAATCTTCATGCATTGGGTCTCTAGTTATGAAATGATTAACACAATATTCTGTAACATTAAAGCATTTCAATTTCATAGCCTCCAAGATAACCCACAATGATCCTTAATTTTGGTATCCATGCCCTTGTGTAGTCCTCTCTCACAATGGGTAAAGATCACCTGTGTAAACAATCTGATACTGAAGAAATGATGAAGTGTGACTTCCAAGGGTAGGTCATAAAAAACACCCCAATTTGTGTTTCACTCTTAGTTTATTTGCTCCTGGAGAAGCCACTGCCTTATTATAATCATCATCATCATCATCATCATCATCATCATCATCATCACTCAATTTTTCATTAAGGGGATGGCCATGTGGCAAGCAACTAGGGCCTCCTGCCTGTAGCCACAAATGAGGCCTCCTTCAAAAGACATTGAGTGAATCACCTTGGAAGAGTATCCTCTTGCTCAAGTCAAACCTGCAGATAATTACAGCACATACCCACATCTTGATAACAGCCCATGAGAGACCTGGAGCCTGAATCACTTGGCTATGCTGTTCCTGAATTTCTGATCCACAGAAATTGAAATAAATAAATTCTTGTTGTCTTAAGCCTTTATGTTTCAGGATAATTAAGCATGTAGCAACAGATAAATACAGATAGTTCTAATATTCCCCCAAACACCCAAATTTCACTAGATAGGCACCACTCCAATTAAGTGTAGAAAAGGAGCACATAAGACAACCTGGAGGTGACTAGGAAATGAAGCACTGTGGAAGGTGGTCTTACAGAACAAAGGCAGATGAAATATGGAGTAAGGAAAAGGCAATTCCAAGAAAAGCTAACAGAATATATGAAACCACAATAGTATGGGAATGTATGGTCTCTGTAGGAAATTTAAAGTTCATGGAAGGTGACACTGCTTGTGCTGATAAACTTGAAGAGGTAAGTGGTTGCATAATAATAAAGGGCCTTCCTTGTGTGGAGTCAACCTAAGAAGTTAGAATGTTTTACCTAAAAGATCCGAGCAGTCATTGAATTCTTCTAAGTAGGAGGAGTAAATTTTCAAAAATGAAAACCAATTCTATATAATATAAGCCCAGTGACTGAAATAGCAGAATGACCAGAATGACCAGAGACCAGAATGACCGTGGCCCCTCGCTCCGGCTGGCCCCACCACCCAGCGGGGACCCCCATCTTGACTGGGGGCATGGCCAGCCTGCAAACGGACCATGGCCTCTCTCCCTAGCCAGCCCTACCCCCCAGCGGGGACCCCCACTCCTATCAGGGGCCCCCATCAGGGCAGGCCAGCTGACCCCCACCTGTGCACCAGGGCCTCTATTCTATATAATAAAAGGGCAATATGCAAATTGACCCTAACAGCCGAACGACCAGAATGACTGCTGGACCAGTTACTATGAGGCACACTGACCACCTTTCAGTCCCTTTCCCTGGCCAGCAAGCTCTGATCACCTGATGACGAATGGGAATCCAGGGGTGGGGGGGGGGATGCTGGTCGCCCCACACACAGAAGGCGGGGGCGGGGCTGAAGAGCAGGCGGGAACAGCCTACCTCTTGGTCCCTTCCCCTGGCCATCAAGCACCAATCACTGGATGGCAAACGCGGAACCCAGGGTGGATGGCGCCGGGGGGCGGGCCTGGCTGTGGGCAGCTGGGGAAGATGGCCCTGATCGCAGGGACCTTACCCACCCATGAATTTCATGTGCTGGGCCTCTAGTTAGAAGATAATTGCAATAATTTCAGCAATAAGTGATAAAGGTAAATTTAAACAAGTAGTATTCTATTCTTATCCTCCCCTTAGACCTCATTTTATCACCGTGGTTCACCTATTCAGATTGCTACTGTAGACATGGATGAAGGTCACTTTATAAATGTTTTAACAATCCTACTACTTGTCTGAGACAGGCTAGCAAAATGAAAAAAATAATATGCTGCAATACATGTATTTTTATCAATTTATTATTTTCTGCTTTTAAAGGAATGGGATCTTTTATAAGAGCACTAGAGAACAACTGTTAATGTACATAACATTATTTCTGGGAATTGCCAGTGGAATTATTATCACTCAGGCTATTTGTTCAAATGTCATCACATCTTGTTTACAATTTCTATACAATGAGGAATTTAAAAAACATTGTGGAATATGGATAGCAATCACAACTCTGGAGTATGGAATATATTAGAAAGATTCTCAAATTAATACCACTTAACATCATACTGTTAGCAACACATTGTAACTTGTACTTTGAACAACAGTTTTCAGTATGCTGACCTAGAAAGAGGCTCCTAAAGTCATTTACTATGGATTTCGAACAGAACTAAGCACTCTTCTTTACTTGCTATCAATTTCTTGTCAGACCCAATTGAAAAATCTGATCCTGATCCTTTACAATTTAAATGAGGCAGATAAGAAGTTCTACCCTTTATTGAAGTCTGCTTTGTACAAAGTGGGTTTTTAAAAACACACACAGAACAGTAGATGTTTTTAAGTGATAAAAGTAGATGAATAATTATTCTATTACTAATTAGATTCCAATGTATGACTTTGCAGAAGCTTGCACAAATGTGACTTCCTGTAATGGTGAATACTCAAATGTTCTATTTTTCCCTAAGAAATAGCATAAACCTTCCTCATGTCTTCACTAATTAATTAAATAAAGTACTTTTAGCACAGCGCTGTGTGGGTTACAAACTTCTTTCAAGAGACATCAATCCATTAAATAAATTGTAAATTGTCATTTTCCAAAATTACCATAAATCTTCAGGATGATTCCAAATCATTATGGTCCAATGAAGACTTTGCTCCTTTGAAACCAGACTGAATCCATAAGACATATCCTTATCCTATAGAGATTCGGTAAAAAGTGGCTGCCATAAATTTCATTAACTGTAGATACTTGCCCTGGATTACTTAAGAGTGAGAGTCCATAAAATAGTGCTGCAACAAGTCAAAATAATCTAATCGCATTGATTAAAGTCAAGTGATTTCTTATTCTGATTGCTAAGACAAAATGCAAAATAAATTTTGAAACTCCTTGTTACCAAATTATTAAGAATTTCAAGTTGGTGACAGCAAAGCATTCAAGCATAAAAATTCTTCCGACTGTGGTTCCCTGCATAACCGCACAGATAGCATGCTGTTGAAGCTGGCTCTGACTGTGACAGTATATGTGCAATAGATCAACAGCAATAAAATGTTTGTCAGAACTACTATGTGCCAGACACAGTGTTGGATTTCATGCCCTGTATGACGTTTAACTCCCAGAAAACAAAAACCATGAGTAGTACTGTTGTTCTATTCTAGGGATAAAGAAACTGAGGCTAGGATTTTGCAGTGTCTTCAGGAATATAAAATATTTCTATTCTTCATATTTCTTCAGAGTGAATTTTTATTTAATTAATGACTAAAAATTATAAGGAGTGGAGGCTTAAAAGCTCACTCTAATCACGGAATCTGAAAGATCTACTGAGCTCAGCTGAAGAGAAAGCTATCCCTAGTCACTCCCCTACTCCCAGTCTCAGGCCTAAGTTTGTGGCATTCTTACCTGCTTCTTTTTCATAATTTTGGATATTTCCACAGGGCAGAACATTTTTCTTCGTTATCAAACTTACTGCAGTTTTTTTGATTAGCATATGATGAAGGATAGAATAAGTAAATAATTTTAGTTCCTATTTTATCTATGGATGAATGCAAGTCTTGGGCAAGGGTCCAGTTTTCACTTCCTCCGCATCTCTTAGCAATGCTTCTTCTAAATGTTAGTGACACATTTAAAATGTTCTGAGCCAAAAAGATGTTACAGTGCGGAGGAAAACTTTGCCTTATACAATTGTTCAAATGGAGTCATTACAGCTGGGATAAAGAAGCCTCAACGTCTACATAGATGTTGTTTGCTATTAAATTTAATATAAGCCATCAAAACTTCTACACATCTACAAACCCATCTTTGACCATAATATACTGTGGATTATATTTTTGTCCATGATATAATATGCTGGCAAATCTATGGTCAAGAACTTAAAATTAATTACATCTTTTCTTTTTTCAAGTGATATTTTAATGAATATGTTTTTGCATATATAGTTAATCTTTCTTAAGGATATTTCATTAGAGTTAAAATCTCAAAGGAGAAATTACTGACCCAAAGGTTATGTACTTACCAAATCAACTTTAAACCACTTTATTCTGATTATAAAGAAAATTGCAAGGTTATTTTAGACAATTTGATGTACCTATAATATAAAGATTAAATCATCCCAAATAACAATAAGCAGAATTAGTCATTGTTAAATTTTTAACATAGATGTCTTTTTTTCAGTCATATTTATCCCTCTGTGTGTGTATATTTGAAGTATCTATCATATTAATAAATATTTGTGTATTGTGCCCTTTTATTTGACATTTTATCATGAGCTTTTCCTTTGGTCATTAAAAATATTTCAAATTATAATTTTAATGTGTTTACACTAACCCACTTACATAATTACACTACATTTCTATCATTTAACTATTTGACCATAATTGAGGTTTAATTTCAAAATTTTGGTCATTTAAATATAACTGTGATAAATATATTTTGTGAACATTTTCTTTTTTTTTTTTAATTCTTACCAAGGATATGTTCAAAGTGACTTCAGAGAGAGAGGAGAGGAAGAGAGGGAGAGAGAGAAACATCAATGTGAGAGAGAAACATCAACCTGTTGCCTTCTATATGCACCCTGACTGACCAGGGATCCAACTGGAAACCTGAGTATGTGTCCTGACCAGGAATTGAACCTACCACTTTTAGGTTTACAGGACAACGATGCTCTAACCAACTGAGCCATGCCATCTAGGCCTGTAAATTTTTTCTTTAGTCAAATTTAAAAATAAGTAAATAATCATGTCAAGATGTGCTATCCTTTTTTATACTGTCTATTTCCTCTTTATAAAGGCTGGATTTACACAACTTTTTTTAAAAAATATGTTTTTATTAATTTAAGAGAGAAAGGCAGAGAGAGGGAGAGAGAAAAACATTGATGTAAGAGAGAAACATAGCTCAGTTGCCTCCTGCAAGCACCCAAGTGGGGATAGAACTCCAACTGGTCATGTGCCCTGACCAGAAATCTAACCTGAAACCTTTTGGTGTACAGGACGATGTCCAACTAATTGAGCCACCCAGCCAGGGCTGCACACTGCTCGATTGCGTTAGAGTGCCTAATTCACTTTTCAAGTTAAATGACATTTAAATATGTAGCTACCAATATAACTTGGCAAAAGTGATCTCTCATTGTTCTTACTTGCTTGTTTTAAACAGGTGTTCAAATACGTATCAGCTATTGTCTCTCTTGCCAATTATCTATTTTTGGATTTTGTAGTTTTTATAAACATAACATATAGTTATTATTATAAATTAAAGATTTGAAAATATGCTACAGATATTTTCCCAGAGTTTGTTTCTCCCTTGCTAGTAGCAATTATTTATATACCTATGTGTCTATTTCTGCTTTAATCTCCTATTAAAGGAAATTAGAAAGAGGTTCATGAAAAACAGAAACTATTTGTAGATGAATCTGGGCCCTGGCATCATCTGTAGACAAATGGCTTTAGGAAGGGCCATTGACTAGAGGGTGTTGCCAGTCAAAGGTAATGAACGCTCAATTAAGTGAGCATTCTCACTAAACTGAAATGCATCCTTCTCGGCCCCTCCCTTTCTTGTTACTTTTTTTTTTCCCTTTTAAGTAACAACATGCAATTTTCTACTCTTTTTTGTTGTAGTTTTAAATTATGGATCTTGAAATTTTCAAATACACTTTTAGTATTTCAGCAGACCATATGGTTTTTCTACCTTTGACCCACTAGCATGGTTAATTATAGTAATATTTTTTAAATAAAATTAAACTCTGGAAATAAATTCTGTGATTATAGCTTGTATTTTTTTTTGGCTGATTTGCTTATAGCTTATTTAGAATATTTATATAAATTATAAATTATAAGGAGAAGGAGCTTAAAAGGTTACTTAAAATAAATGAGATTAGTCTGTTTTCTTTCACATGGTTTTTGCATGCATAGTAGCCTTATAAAATTTATTGGAAACTTTACAACTTTTCCTTTTTAAAAGAAGTTTAAATAGTGTAAAAATTACCATATTTATGAAAATTTATCAGAGATGTCATATAAAACTAATGAAACCAGAATATTCTGATTCTTTTATTTTAAAGCTTTTGGATATCTTTCATGAGTAATAATCAGTTTTGGGTTTATAGCATTTTTAAAATAAATTTCTAAATTCATTATTTAATATAAGATGATTTTAGTTAAATTTTTTAAACTTGTTAGCATAAATTTGTTCAAGTAGTATATTTTTTTATAAGGTTTTTCTTATTTTTCATTTTTGCATACATTTCTGCAGTCAAATACTCTACCACTGAGCTATATCTTCATTTTTTGGTGTACATTTCTGTCTCTCATATCTAACTACAGTATAACTTTTACTATCCTATATAATAAAGAGGTAATATGTAAATTGACCATCACTCCAACACACAAGATGGCCACCCCCATGTAGATGACACAAGATGGCCAGCAGGGGAGGGCAGTGGGGGGCCATCAGGCCTGCAGGGGAGGGCAGTTAGGGCTTACCAGGCCAGCAGAGGAGGGCAGTTGGGGGGAACCAGGCCTGCAGGGGAGGGCAGTTGGGGTTGACCAGGCCATCAGGGGAGGATAGTTGGGGGCAATCGGGCCGGCAAGGGAGCAGTTAGGCGTTGATCAGGCTGGCAGGGGAGTGATTAGGAGCAATCAGGCAGGCAGGCAGGTGAGCGGTTGGGAGCCAGCAGTCCTGGATTGTGAGATGGATGTCCTACTGCCCGTTTTGGCCCAATCCCACCAGCATCAAGCCTAAAGGGGCAGTCAGACATCCCTCGAGGGGTCCCAGATTGGAGAGGGTGCAGGCTGGGCTGAGTGACACCCCCCCAGGCATGGATTTTGTGCACAGGGCCTCTAATTTTCATATGAAAATTGTTATTCTATGACATATTTTAATTGTATAATTAATCTCCACATTTATCATTATGGTTATTTCACCTCCTGTTCTTAAATTTGCCTTACTTTTTCTTAAGTTGTAATTAAGTGAAAACTTTATTATACATCTGTTTTTATTTTATTATTAAAATGCTTTTAAGGTAATTATTTACTAATGCACATAACTTGGCCATAACTTATACATGCAAAATATTATTAAAATATTTAACATTATGCAAAATATTAAATACAATAATTTTTAGTATTTTACTTAGCTTTTTATTTCTTTAGTCAACTTTATTTTAAAACCAGAATTTTATTTTTTTATTGTAGATTAAAAACACAGAAAATACAGTGTCATGTACAGTCATTACTAATTTGACTTTGGTGTTTATTTACAATTTTCTAGTTTTTTTTAGAGTAATGTCAGCTACTATAATAAGTAAATGTCTAAATTTCATAGTGTAGCTCAAAAACTTTTTTTTAAGTTCAGAATATTAGTGCACTGTGGATTTTATGGTTAATACTTAGCTTTTCTCCATTTTGTGATTGAAGCACATAGCTTATGCCTCTTTTTTAAAAATTTTTATGGCTAAGACTTAAGACTTATCTTTTAGTCTAATATGACAATATATTTCTTATATATGTTCTAATTTGTGCATTTTTCTCTTTTTAATTTGTTTTTATTTCCTTAAATTATTAATCCATTTTTATAAAATGTTTTTCTGCATTGTAAAGAAAATACTACCACCAAAACCTATGACAAAGGTATTAATGCTTTTTTAAAAAATATGTTTTTATTGATTTTTAGAGAGAGAGGAAGGGAGAGGGATAGAAAGATAGAAACATCAGTGAGAGAGGAACAGCATGAGTCAGCTATCTTCTGCAAGCCCCCTGTTGGGGATAGTGACTGCAACCTGGGCATGTGCCCTGACCAGGAATCTGGGTCGATGCTCAACCACTGAACCAGACTGGTTGGCTGGATATATATATATATATATATATATATATATATATATATATATTTAATATGCCAGCTTGGACCTCACTAAAACCTCCTAAATTAAAGCTCCCTGAGTAAATCTACTCCACCCTCCTATTTCAAAACCATTGTTCTAGAACAGGGGTGGGGTTTGGTTTGGCTCTGCCAAGGCAACTGCAGGCAGGACTTGAAATTCAATAAATCTAGGAGCTTTTTTTCATACAACATAAATTTATATTAAGTGAATTATATTAAATGAATGACATTATAAATATCCAAATGGCCTTTGGCAGGAAAAAGGTTCCTCTCTCCTGATCTAGAAGAATCCTAAGGCTCTGCTACATCTATTCTCCCCATCTTTAAGAGCAAAAGTTAATATGTATCAGTTTAAGACAAAGTAGACCAGTGAGCCACCTTCAGTGCTTAGGATTGGACATTACTATCAAAAGAAAAAAGAGCTACTATCTTTGCATCCTTATTCTGTGGAGTCCGAAATCTCTCTCTTAGTTTTTAGCTTTGAATTATTATTACTTTGAAACTGACTCTGGTTTCTCTATAGGATACACTTCCGATTATAGCCTTATTTGGCTGATGCTTCAACAGAGTGTTAAAGTTGCCTGTGATTTTGGAGAAATTCTGATTTCCAGGCCAAATAATAATGAGAATAGGTTTCAGAGTAAAAGAGTTAATGGGGCAACTTACTTAGATAGGCCCATCATCATGATTCATATTTTGTTTTAGCACAGGACCATAACTGTTCACAAGGCCAGGTTTTTCCAAAAGGATTTAAAATTCATTCTAATATAAGTTGGTTGCCCAATCTTGCCTAATCTTGCAATCTATATTAGTAAGGATTTTCCAGAGTAGCAGAATTAACTGGATATCCTGGCTATCTATCTTTATCTATCTCTATCTGTCTATCTGCCTATCTATCATCAGAACCTACTTATTAAGAGATTCATTATAAGCCATTGGCTCATGTGATTGTGGACTCATGGTGAGTCCAAAATCAGATAGGATAGGCCAGTACCTAGAGACTTAGGGAAAGTTCAACGTCAGTCTGCTTCCTGTGACAGAATTTCTTCTTGCTCAGGAGAGGTCGGTCTTTATTGTATTAAGGCAGTGGTTCTCAACCTTGGCTGCACATTCAAAGCACCTGGGAATTCTGTTTCTTTGTTATGGGGTGGGGCCACAACATTAGTAACAAAGAAACAGAATTTCCGGAGGGTGAGGCCCAGAAATCAGGATTTTTAAAAGATTCCCAGGTGATTCCAATGTGCAGCCAAGGTTGAGAACCACTGTATTAAGGCCTTCAACTGATTGGATACAGCAGGCCCATGTGATGGACAGTAATTAGCTTCACCAGAGTCCACTGATTTAAATGTTAACCTCATCTAATAACCTCTTGCAGAAACATCCAAGATACTTTTTGACCTGATATCTAGGCACCCAGGCCCAGCCTACTAACACATAAAATTAACCAACCCATTATCCCATCATGTGTATATATCCCACCAATACCGACTGAAAGGAAAATATTTTGGTGCTCTTTATGACTATACCCATCACACACAAAGCACAAATCAGATAGTGTCTAATAGTGTCTAAAGTATTCTTCTGTTTCCTGCTATACATGTTTGTTTCTCAAAAGTATGTCTTTCTTCTACAGCTGGAACAGTCTATCCTACATATTTTAATTAGTATCTTCATAGGCCTCTTACAAGGTCGGCTTTCCCCCATCCTCATTACTTATTTTATGCTTCTAGTCAAAATAGAAAATAGTAGTAATGAAATTCTCTCTTTTTTAATAATTCTTTGTTGTTGAAAGTTTTACATTTGTCTCCTTTTTCCCCCCATTGACCTCTCCCTGCTCACTCCCCTCCCTCAGCACATGCCCCCACCCCCCTATTGTCTGTGTCCATTGGTTTTGCTTATATGCATGCATACAAGTCCTTTGGTCGATCTGTATCCTCCCACTCTCCACCCTCCACCTTCCCTCTGAGGTTTGACAGTCTGTTCCATGCTTTTATGTCTCTGGATCTATTTTTGTTCATCAGCTTATGTTGTTCATTATATTCCACAAATGAGTGAGATTCTGTGACATTTATCTTTTTCTAAGTGGTTTATTTCCTTAGCATAATGCTCTCCAGGTCCATCCATGCTGTTGCAGATGGTAAGAGTTGTTTCTTTTTTACAGCAGCATAGTATTCCATTGTGCAGATGTACCACAGTTTTTTAATCCACTCACCTGCTGATGGGCACTTAGGCTGTTTCCAAATTTAGCTATTGTTATTTTTTGGCTCAGTAATCCCACTTCTAGGAATATATCCCAATAAGTCAGAAACACCAATCAGAAAGAATACATGTTCATAGTAGCAGTAATGAAACTCTTTTTGGCTCTCTCATTCTCCACCAGGATGTGCCATAAAGCCACTTCTCAGTATTTCATATCAAAGACTAGTTGTGAATTTAAATTTTCAGTTTAGTGATCCAAAAGGCCAAGCAATGGAAACTAGAATCCTGAAATAACAAGGTAAGTTTATGCTAGTATTACTTCTTTTAGTGAAAATGCAGCTGTGAGTTACACATATTTTTTAATTAAATTTTCTGTTTAGTGTAGGCTTTTCTTTTTTAAATATATTTTTATTGGTTTCAGAGAGGAAGGGAGAGGAAGAGAGAGATAGAAACATCAATGATGAGAGAGAATCATTGATTGGCACGCCCCACAATGGGGATTGAGCACACAACCCAGGCATGTGCCCTGACTGAGTATTGAACGGTGGCTTCCTGGTTCATAGGTTCATGCTCAACCACTGAGCCATGCCATTTGGGCTAGTGTTGGCTTTTCTATTGAGGCCACCCTCCTTATTGTTCTTGTTGTTCCTGGTGCCAGTTGTGCTGCATTGGGGAAGTTACCATGACCTCAGCGAAATGCCCCATCGCCCAATGACTCTCTGCATTGTGGTTGATAACAGATTTTGCGACCCCTGCAAAAATTCTTTTCAAATGTTTTTCTTACTGGGAAATGGATTCCAAATAGAGCCCGTTTGTCCCATGACTGTCCCAATTTTAGTCACCTCACATAACTGGAAAAAGGGGCTGGTGAAATTCTGCTACACTTTTGCTTCAAAAACTCCTTATAGAATTCCATCTAAAAACTATAAAATACTACATTAGTTAAGGATATAAGCAATTTTTAGTTCTTGTTAAAAAAAAATGGATCCTATTTTTAGGCACCTGTTTCAGCACAGTGCAGTCCTTCTTTGGATTTTTTTTTCTTATTCCCCTGAGAGTTATGTCTATTTCTGATTCTGTTCCGCAAGTCCTCTGTGAGAATGGAAAGGCAATGAACTCATTTGATTTTTGTTTTAGCAATGCCTGTCTTTTCAGTCAGCAAATTGCTCTAGCCATCTATAAGAAACTCCACTCTCTCTGTCACTGACCTTTTGTTACTTCGTTGCTTGAAAAATGTATTATTTGTCTAAACGTCTTCTGCAATCTTCTTTCCATTTGCCACCTTTCATTTTCTTATCATATTTTTCTTCCACATGTCAAGCTTTGAAATCATTCATATATTCATATATGTTGCATGAACTTTTCTTTCCCTGATACTCCTCTTTGCATTTGGTGTTGGTAGTGTAGGAATTGCCCATGTTTTTATGATCGGAAGCAGCACATTAAATGCAAAAAGCTTAATTGCTTTAGCTCTTTCTTATTTCTGCCTTAACTTTTAAACCGGGGTAATAAAAACAGTATCCACTTAGCCATTGAACAAATTTACACTCAATACCTACTCTGCTTTAATGCTTGTGATTTGTTATAATGAAGTTCAAGTTAGAAAAAATATATAGCCTTTCTGGTTCTTAATATAATCTGTTCACAGTTCCTTTTATTTTATTTTTCTGTCTTTCTATTTGAGTCTTGTGGGGTGCAAATAGAATTCAAGAATATTGCAAAATCTGATGGAAAGGTTTTCACTGTAGCCCCACAGGGCAAAGATCTTTAGGTGGAACTCTACTCTCTTTAATAAAAACTGTTGTCAAAAATGATGTGGCATGATTTCTTAAAACATCCAAATATTTTTCAGTGCTGCACTAGCTGTGTCCACGGCAAGGCACAAGTCCCTTTGCGCAGTGCGTGAAAGCCCCTTCAGTTGAGGCAGGCTGGGAAGGCTCAGGTTCTCTACTGCCTTCAGGGTCTGGTGGAAAAGTTTCAGTTACTATGAAGTATATGAATTCAGATGTTTATAATGTTTAAAAACGTTTATATACGTTCACTCTATTTTCCATCGGAGGTAGTCATTTTCACAGAGATGCTTTTTATGGAATAGTTTCTCTTTTCTAATCAAAGTGCCTGTTAATGATGAATTGTATCCTTTTGTAATATTCTTTGAGGAAAAAAATAATGAGTAAAGTAGTGATGCACTCTTAACATCAATTTTTTGTTATCATTTCTTTTAGATTTTTAGGTATTGGTTCTCCTACCATATTGCTTATAAAGGATCCAAGGTAATTTGCTTTCTAGTTATACATGAATAAACTGCCAGACGAACCCTTGTGCTGCTTACTAAAGTGATCTGGCTTGCTCCTGTTAAGCATGAAGAAAGCAGCCCTAGCTAATTGGGCAATTAAAATTAAGGAACATGCAGCACAAAGAGATTCTCCACATTCAACTCAGCTCAGCATAAAATATTGTTAATTCAACTTTAAAACAAACTTTTGTCTTAAACAAATACTGGGCTTTGTATTGATCCTTGCTGCATCTAAGGCTAATAATTTTTATCTTGCAAAAAATGGTTAGATTAGACGAAAGAACATTAAATATTAAGTTCTGGTTGTTTTGTTTTTTTTTCTGCCAGTGAAGTGTCGGATTTTCTGGCACATCTTGACGAGCTTTTGTAACAGGAATATAGAAAATGTCAAAATCCAAAACAGATCATAGTGAGTGGTGAGAATGAATCTGTTTTCATGAACATAGTATAAAGTTTGACTAATTCTCCAATAGTGTAATGCTAATGCTTCTATAATCTGAAGTGAGCTTTTTTTTTTTAGTGACAATAAACTCTAAAATGTATGTACATGATTTATATCATTCTGTATATTTTAAATAATGTACATATACATATATGGCTACAAAATGACTATATATTATCTGAATGTGTAATTTTGCGATGCTTAAAAAAACACACCATTTTTAAAATAACCTTAGGAAAAATTATTTAACGTGTTTTTTATCTTTCATTCAGTTCCTTGGTTCAGATTAGGATATTTTCTGTTGTTATTCTATTAATAATAATTAATAACTTACCTCCATCATTTCTGCTTGAAAAATAAAAACCCACATGGCATTCGTTTCTTTTATATTTAGTGTATTCTTCCACATAGCTCCACTCTCCTTCCAGCTGGAAAAGGTCACCTTTGGTGCCTCAGGTCTGTGATCTGAGGTCAGAGATTTGCTCATCTGTGGCAAGTAGTTGGAGCGATTCTGCATATCTCCTTTCCTAGCAATGCATGCAGGAAGTCTTCATAAGAAAATACTTTGACAGACTATAGACAATGCCTTTGGTTTCCAGGCGTCATTTAATTTAAAGTGATGGTGGTCTGGATCCCAGTTGGCATTGTGTGTTCCTGAATTTTGTTACAATTTCATGTTCAAAAGATCTTAGCACATTGGATCAGAATATTGCTTTGCTTAGGTTTTCAAGTGCAAAGTAAAAAAAATAAATTGAGGACCGGGAAGAAAGAAGACCGATTTGCATGGAAGTTTGTCTTTGCTATGTTTGTACTTTCCTAAATATGAAGATGATGAAGGAATTGTTGAAAGGCCAGCAATTACAATCAGTATGTGAGTTCACATAATTTGCTTTCTGTTCTGCTCCATAATCCATATTTTTCTGAGTGTATATATAACACTCCCTGGGTTTCTTTAGTATCTGCAGCAATATTAATGCCATTGCTGACCCTGTCATTTGGGTGATACATTATCTGATCCATTAGCCAATACCAATACAGGGAAATATTATTTTAGGAAAATACACAATCACTTATGTTTTACTAGAGGCCCAGTGCATGAAATCTGAGCACTGGTAGGGTCCCTAGCAGCTTGTGGCTGCCGGCTGGGTACTCCCTCCCTTCCCCCAGCCGCCTGCCACTGGCCAGGGCCTCCCTCCGTTCTCCTGGCTGGCCCTACCCCCTGGTTGAACTCC
Source organism: Myotis lucifugus (assembly GCF_000147115.1). Lineage (NCBI taxonomy): Eukaryota > Metazoa > Chordata > Mammalia > Chiroptera > Vespertilionidae > Myotis > Myotis lucifugus. Next base: position 3,371,568 of record NW_005871122.1, on the reverse strand, counting down.
TAGAAGAACTCCTGGTTGAGGGGACAATTTGCATACTATGCTTTTATTATATAAGATATGTAACCATGGAAAGGATGCAAAATATGCTAAACTATTGAATACCTGTACAGTTCGTACATGTCATGAATTTTGTACAAATCTAAAAGTTAATACAATTGAATATGACATTTTAGAGTTCCAAGGCTTACATATATAATAGACCCAAGGAATGCATATGGTAACCTGAACCAAAACATTAATAGCTTCAATCTTAAGAATATTTGGTAAGTATAGATCTGAAATTTTATTCTAAAATTTCCACATTGACATCGTATTATGCAATGATCGTCAAAGTTTAGAACTAAACTTTGTTTGACACTGATATTTTACAAAGGTAATAGAGACTGACATCAAAAGACCAAGCTAATAATCTGTAATGTGGGGGTTTTATGCTTATTTTCATTAATGTCACTTCCTGTTACGAGTTTATTCTTGTTAAGCTATTCTCTAGCTTCAAAGAAGAAAAGCAATAAGGTATCTAAAGGTAGAATTACTGAACAGCGAAGGTTTTTTTTTGTTGTTCATCACTCTCTCATCTATACATGTTAACTCTACTTCTAACATAAATTTCAGAGAATTATCTTAAAGTGAGGTAATATGTAATTTTGTGTATTTAACTCAACATTTTTAATGATAACAAAGGTCAACAGCAACTAAGTTGGAAAGACTTGCTATATAGTGTGGCAATGGGTCCATAGTGTCAACATGATGTACCTGAGTGAGCTTAGAAATGCAGAATCTCAGGCTTCACTTCAGAGGCCTATCTCATCATTTGCATTTTAACAAGCTCTCCAGGCAATTTGTATTCAGAGTCATTTGAGAAGCACTTGGCTAAAATACTCTTAGCTTGGCACCAGTTAAACTCTATTTATCATGACCCAACAATGCTGGTTCAATGGCCTAAATACACAAATATTAGATAAGGTGCTGAAACATGACAACAAAATATAAGAAAATGTGAAGACATGAGTTGTAGCCTCACAATTCAGAACTGTAAATCCTATGATATAAGCATGAATTTCTTGGAAAAGTACAGCAGCTGACATGTTCCAACTCAAGTAATTAGCTCATTACAGGAAACTAGTAAGATGTTGGTTTTTTTTTTCAAGTCACAGCATATTTTATCATCCTGTTCTGTAACATTTCAAATGATTAAAGCTAGTATGAAATAATTTATGGAAAAGATAGGTCTAAATTTGAAATAAATATGTTAAATAAAATGAGTTCCCCCTTTTCTTTCATTTCTAAAACACTTTGATTTTTTTTTATATTACATCTTTCCCCCCAATTAATTGGAGTTATTATTCCATTATGAATAAATTTTTCTATGCTGAAAAAAAGTGTGTGTGTGTGGTCTCTTTTCTCATATATTTGTAAATATAGATGTGCTTTATATTTTATTTAATATTATTTAAATCTCAAATTATTACAATCTAAAATTATTATTTAATATTATAAGCTCAAATTATATTTTTGCTGATATATTCTAAATGGCAAAGATCTTATAGAAATCCCCTTTGGGTATTCACACTGTGCATTTCTTTTTCTGAGAGCAAATGTGTATGTATGCTATGCAGAGGAACTAATCCACATAATCCTCACAAGTTAAATTCTGATTTTTCCCGGGTCTCAGTGATGTTTTAAGTACAGTAGCAATGAGGAAAAAAAGTTACTTATCCCCTCTAGAGGTCTGGTAGGAATGAGAAATTCACACTGAAAATAATTTACAGTTGCTGGAAACAAAGTGTAATACAATATACAACATGGTAATGGAATTTCTCAGACTTATACATTTGAACTTCTGGCATTTTCTTGGGGCAAAAAGGAGAAAATGAAATGTCTGCATTTTGTTTCCAAGTTGTTTTGAGTTGTACTATTTCTTGTAGTATTTCATAATGAATCTGGGTATTTTCTAGCAAAGACACATCTGTGAGCTACTTCAAGATAATTATGTAGGACATCAAAGAAATTAATAACAGAAAGAGTTAATTCTATTTCTAAAAGTGCCTTTTGGAGCTAGAAAGTAGCTTCGGCTACTGGGATAATCTGAGTCAATTATATTGAATTCACATAGGGTGATTATGTACTCGGCTCCTCCTTCTACCAGCTGTTCTTAATCAGTCCTGATTCCTTAGTTCAACTAATGCCCCCTACAATGCTGACTCTCTTGCTCAAGCAAGATTCCTTAATAATTGCTCACTCATTTGGATCAATCTTCCTCATCACTTGCTTTTCTACTTTTTGCTTCCTCTGAGTTATTTCTGACTTCTTTACATCAAATATTAATGATTTCTTATTGCTTTCCTTTGTCATAAAATGTGAGATTTACATAAAATGTGAGATTCACAATGCCCACTGATTTTTTTTAAAGATTAGGGTTGAGGTACAGAAAAGTGTAAGAACTGCCTGCTAACTTGCATGCACTGATTGTTAATGGTGAGGGACATTGTCTCCATAGATCTTACATTCTAATGAATGGTAGCAACATCAACAACAATTACCTCACCCTCCACCGAAGAGAAACCCCCAAAGCAAAAAAAAAAAAAAAAGACACACATATAAAATATATTTAAGGTTAGATGGAAAGTGAAAGCCTATTGAGAAGGTGATATTTGAATTGAGACTTGAAGGAAGCAAGAGAGTGAGTTCTGTCGATATCTGGAGCAGAGTATCCCCAGTAGAGAAAATGTCAAGTGCAAAGATCCTGTGGTATGAGGCACCTGCTCTGTTAGAGAAAAAGTGAGGGCCACATGGGTAGAGCTGAGTGAGACAGGAGTGAGGAGTTGGCGATTAGAACAGAGAAATGACAAATGGTCAGATCATGGAGGGCCTTGTGGTTACAGTAAGAACTATGGCTTTTACTCTAGGTAATACCAGGGGGTTTTCCAACATTCTAAACAAAGGAATGATGTGGAAACTCATTTTTTAATGGGATCTATCTGACTGCTATGATGAGAATAGATGGGAAGGAACAAGAATGGATGCAATGAAACCTATTAGGAAGCTATTATAATATTCAGGTGGGTTGGACTTTGATAGTTGCAGCAGAGATGGAAAAAATCAAGTGGGATTACTTAAGAAAGTGTAGTTAGAAGACCTGAGTTGAAGGAGAAAGAAGTTTAGGCTGACTCCAAGGTTTTTTCCTGAGCAACTAGATATGGGGAATTTTCAGTAAGTAACAGCTTAGAACAGTTGTTCTCAACCTTGGCTGCACATTAGAATCACCTGGGAATCTTTTTAAAATCCTGATTTCTGGGCCTCATCTTCCGGAAATTCTGTTTCTTTGTTACTAATGCTGTGGCCTCACCCCATAACAAGAAACAGAATTTCCGGAGGATGAGGCCCAGAAATCAGGATTTTAAAAAGATTCCCAGGTGATTCGAATGTGCAGCCAAGGTTGAGAACCACTGGAAGGTAATCCTGCATATATTATATTAAAAATGACTGTTAGACTTCTAACTGGAGATTCTGAGTCAGCAGCTGGATACACATAAGTCTGAAGTTCAAGAAAGAAGTAAGGCAGAGGGTATAAATTAGGGTGTCATCAGCAAATACATAGTACTTACAATCATGAGGTAGGGTGAGATCACTTGGGGAGTAAATACAGATATAAAAACAAATCTATTTAATAGGATAGACTTTATTCAGATTATTGTCATTAAATCACTACCTACATAACTGTATCTCTCCTTTCCCCCATCTCTGTACATACACATGTTAATATAAACAAAACACTATTTCATTGCATATTGCTTACAAAAATGCTATTAACTCCTCCCAATGCTTTATGATTCAGCTTAAATGTCACATTGTCCATGTAACAGCCTTGTATCATCTTTCTCAGCCATTAGATCTTGAAGTTCCTCAAGGTGAGGATCACATATTTCCAATGCCCAGCACCGTACTTGAAATTTAAAGGTACTTAGTGTATTAGTGAATAAAATAAAATAAAATAAAGCGAGAGGGAGAGAAAGATAAAGAGAGTCTGCAGGATAAGCAGCGGAAAGAGGTGTGTGGGAGGGAGACCGATGTATATTTTATTTAGTGTGTAATCCCAGTCCTGAAAAGCTGCTTGCAATTTTTACCAACATGGAATACATCCCATATAACTTAGCAGAACATGATTCAATTTCCTCTCCTGTGAAATGAGAGTGTTGAACGAAGTCCCTTCCAGCTTTAAAATGCAAAGGTTTCAGATTCCCAAGTGAAATATGATCTGTGATTCGTGCAGGCTTTTTCTTCCTCGTGTTTGGTCATGCCTGGTTATCTAAAACCTCTGTGCTGGCTGTGGATGCCCTCGCTGGCCCTGCTAAGTCTCACTTCCTCTCAGCTCTGACTTGGTACACCTTAAAGCCCTTATTATTTTACAAGTTATTGTTGCTCTCAAAAAATTCCTCTCTGCTGTATTTGCAATATTTGTATTTGTTCTGTGTAGCCTTGACTTTCCTATTTACTATGTAAAGCAAAACAAAACAGAACAGAAACATATAAACAAACCCCTATTTTGCCTGTCTGTATACAAATCTCGACATTAGGCAATACAATTACTGTAAATGCTATCACTTAAAAATTGCTGAGGCATTGGGTAGAAAAATGTGACAGATTTTTGCAGTGGTTATCATTCATTCACTGATGGTATTTCAGAGAACTTTGCCACTGATTCACAGCATTACATATTTGACCAAATCATTAAATATTAGTTATCTAGAGGCCCAATGCACAAAATTCATGCAAGGGGCTCAGCCCTTGTAGCCGCGGAAGCTTGCCTCGGCCCTCACAGCCCCGGCTTAGTCAAGAAGGTCGTCCAGAAGGATGTCCGGAAGGTCATTCAGCTGTCCAGTCTAATTAGCATATTATGCTTTTATTATTATAGATAAAGACCTGCTCTTATTCTCTTTCCATTTTCCTGCTTCATTCAAAGGTTATTGCTGAAATATAAACCAATGAAACATGTGCCTGATATGGAGTTCATTATCAACTGATTTCATTTAATTCAGCCTTCAGTGGTGACTTATTTCTGAAATTGGGCACTTTCTATACCAACCCTAATAGCTCAAAACCTTTGTTCTTATTCATAGATTACAGAAAATTCCATAGAGAGAAGTCTTAGTTATAAAATTCAGATGTTTGTAGTAAAGTGTAATAAAGCCCCAAAGTCTAAAACTCATTAAACTAAAACATATTAGGTCAACTTTAAATCCCTTTCTTACTTAGTGGCTTAAAAAACTAACACAAGCTTATTAGTCTTTCTGTTCTTGTGAAATATACAACCTGAAGTTGATTTTTCATTAGAGAGGAGATTAAATTAAAAAACACACAGAATAATAGAAAGTTTAAATGATGTTAAATGAGTCATATTACATTAGTAACCTAAATTCATCTTTGCAGTTGTTGCATAATTAAAGATAAAATATTTTAGTACACTGCTTTAACACTGATGTAATTATTTTGTCTAACAGTGGACCTAATTTCCTACCATTAATTGGGAGTCATTTCAACCAAATGCCAGATGCTTGCTAAATTTCTATGTGATCAATGCTGTATTTGGTTGTATAGAAGTAACTTTCAAACTCTTAGAACTAAGATCAACTGTTAAGAAATACATTTTTATATTGTGAACCCATGTACATACAGACATTTTAACAGAAAGAAGAGTTTCAAAAAACAAAACCTAAGTGTAGGTTAGTGAAACACTCTGATGTTGTCTTTGCTTTCTACTCTACTTCATTCAGTTATTTTATTCAATACTAGAGGTCTGGTGCATGAAATTTGTGCATGGGAGGGTTCCTTCAGCCCAGCCTGCACCCTCTCCAATCAAGGACCTCTTGGGGGATGTCCGACTGCCCTGTGGGATTGGGCCTGCCTGATCACCCCTAACGGCTCCCCTGCCAGCCTAATCGCCCCCAACTGCCTTCCCCTGCCAGTCTTGTCACCCCCAACTGCCCTCCCTTGCCAGCCTGGTTGCCCCTAAATGCTTCCTCCTTGGCCCCCCACAACCATGGCTTTGTCTGGAAGGAAGTCGGAAGTCCAGAAGATGGCCGGTCGACCTGGACTAATTAGCATATTACTCTTTTATTAGTATAGATTATATAGGATAAGATTGCTTAAATTGGGGGGGGGGCCTTTTACAGCAGGGGGAGATGCTCTTTGCAGACAAAAATACATAATCCCTATATCTGGACTGATAGCCAGCCATATGCACTATACTGCCAAACTGGTCATTAATAAATTGAACCGTTTTCTTACACCTTACACCAAACAGCTGTTGCCCTTAAAACCCCTCATCAGCCCCCATCTTAGGTTCTGCCTTCACAGTTCACCCAGATTAGGTTCTGATTGGTTGGTTTCTATGCCCATCAGTGTCAAAAGCTCCTCCTCTAGGCAGGCATTGGCTCCTCACAGTTCACCCAGATTTGGTTCTGATTGGTTGGTTTCTATGCCAATCAGCATCAAAAGCTCTGCCTTGTAGGCAGCCATTGGCTCTTCTGGGAAATCCACAATGGCCCTGCTGACAGCTGTCTCTCTCTCCCAGCCTATTTCCAGACCTGATTCACAGCCTCTGCAGCAAGTGCTTATCAGGCCACTCTCTGGGACTTGCCAGCAGCCATGGTGGCTGCTGATCAGGCCCTGCCTCTCTCTTTCTCCAGGCCTTGCCAGCAGCCACAGAGGCTGCTGATCAGGTCCTACTTCTCTCTCCAGACCTTTCTCTGGGCCTGATCTGCTGCTGCCACAGCAGCAACAAAGTCATTAGGCCTCTGGCCTGGCCCCAAGCCAGAGGCTAATGACCTCGTCGCCCCGCCTCGCCCCGCCCAACCCCCCCCCCCTGCTCCCCCCTCCCACCTTCCACCAGCCTTGTTGTCATAGGAGCCTGTGGGCCATGGGGGAGGGACCGAAAGGTGCTCCATTCACTTCCTGGTGACCAGTCGTCCATCTGGTCGTTTAGGTCATGACGGCCCTAGGCCCTTGGTCAGCAAACCGCAGCTTGCGAGCCACATGCGTCTCTTTGGCCCCTTCAGTGTGGCTCTTCCACAAAATACCACGTGCGGGCGCGCACGTACAGTGCGATTGAAACTTCCTGGCCCATGTGCAGAAGTCGCTATTTTGTAGAAGAGCCAGTATTTTGTGGAAGAGCCACACTTAAGGGGCCAAAGAGCCACATGTGGCTCGGGATCCGCTGTTTGCCGACCACTGCCCTAGGCTATTATTAGTATAGATAATTTTAAAATGTTGATTGACACTCAAGACCAACAGATTAAAAAAAAACACTGCTCTAGAATATGTAAAGATTATGTCCTTGAGGAGGTTATAACTAGATCAGGAGAAAAAATTATATGTAACAAAATAGAGTTTAATATTCAAGTCAGTGAAAATATCTTCAAAAACATGAGATTTAAGCCTGATTTAAAGAACAAGAGTGGGAAAATGAAGGTATAAATGGGAAAGGCCAAATCATAGGAATAAATATAAATATTTTATTTCCAGAATAATGAGAAGACAATCCTGGTTGAAGTACAAAATGTGGTTTAAGCATCAGGGAATTATAAAGGCGGAAAAATCATTTATAATTAGATGCATAATAACTCTAAGAATAAGAAATGTACACTTAACAGAGAAGAAGCTAGAGAGCAATTTAAGATTCTGATAATTGTAAAAGTGTTTATTAAATAACATTTAAAGATAATTATAATAGGAAAATATATTCTCAGGATTAAATTATAAAAAAATGACCCCTGGGAGGATGGCCCACTGTGGCACCAATTCTGATGTCATGTGCAAAGAATCCAGACTAGATGGTAGCATCCAGCTTGCGTATTAAATAAAGTTATGGCTATCCTATCTAATAAAGAGGGAATACGCTAATTGGTCCTCATGCCATCGTAAAAGATGGCAGTGCCCATAGCCAGTGAGGAGGGAATATGCTAATTGACTGTCACACCCTTAAACATGGTGCCCACACCACAAGATGGCCAGCAGGGGAGGGCAGTTAGAGGCAACCAGGCCAGCAGGGGAGGGTAGTTAGGGGTGACTGAGCCAGCAGGGGAGGACAGTTGGGGGCAATTGGACCAGCAGGGGACGAGTTAGGCATTGATCAGGCTGGCAGGGGAGTGGTTAGGGGGTGATCAGGCTGGCAGGCAGAAGCAGTTAGGGGCAATCAGGCAGGCAGGCAGGTGAGCGGTTGGGAGCCAGCAGTCCTGGATTATGAGAGGGATGTCCGACTGCCGGTTTAGGCCCAATCCCCCTTTAGGCCCAGGGGTCAGGCCTAAACCAGCAGTCAAACATCCCTCGAGGGGTCCCAGATTGGAGAGGGTGCAGGCTTGGCTGAGGGACACCCCCTCCCCAGTACACAAATTTCATGCACTGGGCCTCTAGTGATTTATAAACTATCTACTTATAGAGTTGACATGCATATATTAGTATTTATTAACTTTAAATGTCCTTGTCCAAGTGGTCCAGGTGACATATGGGTTACTTTAGGATTGTTAAGTTTCAATCAAAGTCATAACAGAACAATTCAAAAGCAGCATTTGATTAATAACTATTTAATGGGAGGTCAGGTACCTCTGCTTCAACATGGTTCACATATCACCTGAATTGGAATCTCTAGGAATTTTGTTCAAAATGTAAAAGATTGGACTCCAACCTCAGATCTGCTTGATCAAGCTCTTCAGGATTAACTGGGACATCTGCATTTATAACAAACTAGAGGCCAGGTACATGAAATTCATGCATGGGGGGATTCGGGGGCTTAGCCTGGTCTGCACTCTCTCGCAATCCAGGTCCACTGGCTCCTAACCACTCACCTGCTTGCCTGCCTGATCACCTCAACCCCTCTGCCTGCCTGCTTGATCACTCCTAACCCCTCTGCCTGCCGGCCTCATCACCCCTAGCTTGCTCCCCTGCCAGCCTGATTGCTCCTAACTGCCTCTGCCTTGGCACCCGGCCTAAGCCACAGTCTGGCCTTCCTCTTTAGGAGGCGACCTGGTGGATCAGGGGAAGGTGCCGCCCCCATTATCTCACTGCCGGCCTGAACCTGGGCCCTTTACAGCCCCTGTGGCTTTTTCCGGAATGACATCGGGAAGGTCGTCTGGAAGACATCCGCTCTAATTAGCATATTACCCTTTTTTTTTTTTTAGTATAGATATCCAAAGCATATCCTGACTACTTAAGTTTGAATCGCTTATTTTATAGTTGCATGAACTAAAGGTAGGGAGAATAAGTGATTCTCACAGTCACACTGTCAGTGAAAAAGCTGAAACTAGGATCTGAGTTTGCTTGATGTTAAACAAGAATAGTTTGTGTAATCAGACATGTCTGACTATGGAATTTTTTTTTTTTTTTTGACTGACTATGGAATTTGACTCTGCTTTTTACCAGTTGTATGACCCATGTCAAACAGATTAAGCTCCCTGGGTCACCAATTCCCTTTCTGAAAATGGGGATAATAATACCTAACTTAGAAGTATTTCTTAGATTGTTTTCAATATTCAAGATATGTTTTTTAAACCATCAGTGTTTGGCATAAGGAACCCTCCACAGATTGTAGCTATTGTCACTGTACCTGCTATATTGGGATGAATAGAGCAAGTGATCAAGTGCTTAAGCTCTGAAGCCAAACAATGTATGCTCAGATCTCAGCTCTGCTATTTACTAAAGCAGCAACTTCCTTTCATTGGAAAGTCAGTGACAGCAATGTAACTGCCTCAAAGATTTATTGTGAAGATTAAATGAGTTAAATATAAGTAAAACACTTAAAAAAAGCATGCCATGTTTTCATATATATGTATACACACACACACACACACATATATATATATATATATATATATATATATATATATTCTCAATATGATATTATTGCTGTGTCCTTATGTAGTAAGAAAAAAAGAAATAGCCTGTGGAGGGCATTACTCATGGAGAGGCTTCTGTATAGTCAGACAGTTTCAGTTAGAGAAGAATAAGTGTGAACTGTGGAGCGTTTAAAAGCGACCAATGCAACCTTAGGAGTCAGGAATGCTTGGGTACCTTTTTCTCCTGAATATAGAGGTGTCTCCTTGGATATTTCAAATTTAGGTAAGACCTAAAATTGGGTAGACTGCACGTCCCCCCTGGGTGTCCTTGTTCTGCTATTTATTTTCCTCAACTGTCTTTCTCTTTCTTATAACTTGTCTTAGTTCCTTTACTCGGAGAAAATTTGTGTTTTCCGTGGGTTTCCAGAAATCCAGTGAGACAGAATTGTGGTTGTTACATTTAAATATATTGTTCAGCTTCTCAAATATAAATATTACATTTCTTAAAGCCACAAAATAAATTATTATTCCAAAATAGGAGAAATTGTTTCAAAATGTTTTAATAAACTTCTTACCCATTAAAAATTCAGATCACAACAACTAATTAGTTTCCTCATGTAATGTAATAAATAACATAAACAGCTACTTTTATTTAAAAACATTTCTTCATTATGATTAAAATTAGGTTAAAAGAACGAGTTATATTTATATGTGCACATAAAAGCAGGCATTCACTAAGTTCTGATGATTCAACTTTCAAAAATGGTCTCAGACCATTATTTGTGTGTTTTAGACCTCTGACTCCACTGTCACCTCCGTATTATAAGCAGTCTTTCTCTAAAGAACTATTGTTATACTTTTCTAATAGGTATTCAAAAGCATTCCCCACACACAAACAGTCATTTTTTAAAACAACAAATCTGTCCACATTACTCATCTGTGTAAGCAATCAATGAATAAAATGAAAAATTAGTTTAAAAGACCTGCATAGTCGTCTGGCATATACCTCCCCATTTCTTCCTAACTCTTCTTTCTCATCTTAACATAGTCATCTTTCTACCATCCCCTTCAGATCTTCCTACTAACTTGAATCACTGAATAACTTTCTTGCTTTTCATCTACCACCAGCACTTACAGATGCTCAGATAAATTTTTACCTAGCTACCCTTATTTCTCAACCAAATCTTAGGTTTTAAATCTTATTTCTCCATAATGTCTTATCTGATTCCAAAGAATATTGTAGTCCTCACAACTGAGGTAAAATAATAAATTACTTAAGATTGTGGCTTGCATTGTGCTTAAACCCCATAATGTTATAGATCATAGGGGAATTATTAAATATTATATTCCAAGCGCTGGAAAAGTGCTAAGTACAGAGTAGAAACTCAATACATATTTGTTGAATGAATGAATACATGAATAAATAATGTACAAGATTGAAATTTAAAAATTGGAACATATAATACCTAATGAGAAGACTTATTTGCATTGAATAATGATACTTTAATTCTAACAAATTAAAAGTTGTGTTAGAGTTGGTGACAACAAGTGCATATGAAATAATAGAATTAATTTCTATTAGTTTCTTTTTTATTTTCTGGCCATGATTGGTCTTCCCTTATTTTGATACCCAGACCAATTGATATTAATTTAAGTTAATGAAATCTTAAGGAGTAATTTGAAAGTTTTATCCATTAGTACAAAATTAAGTAAAGTGAATTGAATAATCCTCTTGTTAGGTTTTAATTTACAAAACATCTCTTCCTTTTAAGAGTTAGCCTCCTCCTTCTATTGGACTGTAAATTAAATGGCGCTGATTATTCCAACATAGATATATGTGTGTGAGATCAATGTTGGTCAATTAGAATTTTCCTATGAGTGAATGGTTGATCATAGTGTGGGCTCATGATCCAAACAAAGCCAATCAAAATTAAATTGGAATGATTTCTACAAACATTTATAGTCAGGTCTTCCTCCTTCCATGGTTGTGACTACTTAATTTGGGCTTCGAGTGTTCAGCTTTCCTTTGAAATAGCAATAGTCTGCTTGAAAATAAAGCCAGGATAAAGAGCTCAAGAGTTGACAGAAAAACAACATCATCCAGATCTAGCTGTTCTTCAGGAATGAAAATCTATTTACTGAAACAGGAAAAATGTTTTATTCAATTTAGATTAAGTTTGCATTCTAGACAGTGTTTATGCAGGCAAACTTTTCTTTGGCTCACTCCTTTAGTGGGCTGTGAATGTAAACATGTAATTATAATATTGTCAAAAATAAATTTATGGATATGTCTTCTTTGAACACAAAGATTAAAGCTGAAAAAATATCTAAAATATTGTAAAGATTTCCTTATAGATTTTTACAGACATAAACATAAAGAGATCATCATAGACAGTAATGTGTTCACATTAAAAGGTATATTGCAAAATTGATCTGCACCAAGGAGATCAAACAGAATAAATGAGGGATTTAGAAACCATGCTGCATTGATGTAGAGTGTTCAGGTTAGGAAAAAGAAGACTAAAAAAAACATAATAACAGTTTGAAAATATTTGTAAGGCTGTCAACAAGAGGGAGTAGACATATTCATTTTTTTACTTTAAAGAAAAAAATCAGAGCTTGGGATACATTATTGGATAGTAAATTCTTAAATCAATATTAAGAATCACTTTTAAAAATGTATAGCAATAAAGAGTTATTCTGGTAAGTAGTTCTATGATACTGAATTTTCAGGCCAATTTTAGTTAATTTTTTTATCAGAAATGTTGTAAAAACGATATTAAAGATGAGAGAATGAAGTTTATAGTGTCTCATTCTATGAACCATTGCTTGGAAGGCTCAATGAAACAGCAGCCTGGTAGTGATATATAAAGCACTCTTTAGAAAAATTTAAATTTCTTTATCTTTTATGTTTTCTCTTCTTCTTGAACATGCTTTTATTTTTTTTTCATTACCCTCTGTCTCAATATTGCATTCTAGAGTGTCTGAATGATAAAGAACTTTATTTTTCTTATTTGCTCAAAAAGATAGCTAAAGTTCTGAGAAATTATTTGTAAGTAAGTCTCAAAGGGCCTAGATAATTTATAGGTATGCTTATGCCGGAGGTCTTTCTCAGCATCTAGAAGGGTTCAGGAATCTGGAGAAGGGGCTGCTGTAAATTATTAAAGAGTCTAGAGATGAAACATAATTTTGGAAGGCATTTTGGGGAGCCAGAGAAGACTTAGCTAAAGGAACCAAGTTCTTTGTATCTCCGGACCTCTTGCTCTTTATTGACACAATTTGTCCTAAGGCAAGGTAGATATACATATCAAAGGCAAGGTTTAGTATACAGAATCTATTGTCAGATTGGGGGAACTGCCTATGGCTGTTCAGGTGTTTGGCCAGTAGGAGGCAATAATATGTAGATTAAAATGCCCTTAGCTGTCTGGCAGCAAGCAATCATTTATGCATCCTTTTCAGGTTTGGGGAAATGCCTTTGGCCATTCCAATAGGTAATAACATATGATTCTCCAGCCCTTGCTGAAGGCTCAAGGTCCACCAACCTTTTGATGAACTTCATGCATTTATGACCTGCTGAAATTAGCTTCTGGCATGCTCATCTTCAAAGAGCTTACTGTTGAAACCTTGATTCAATAGTAGACTAGAGGATCCCAAGAATCAAATCAATGATTTGAAATATGAGGAAGCAAAAAACATCCAACCAGAAGAGAAGAAAGAAAAAAGAAACAAAAAATACGAAGATAGTGTAAGGAGCCTCTGGGACAACTTCAAGCATACCAACATCTGAATTATGGGGGTGCCAGAAGAAGCGAGAAAGCAAGATATTGAAAACTTATTTGAAAAATGAAACCTATTTGAAGAAATAATGACAGCAAACTTCTTTTACCTGGTGAAAGAAATAGGCTTACAAGTCCAGGAAGCACAGAGAACCCCAAACAAGAGGAATCCAAAGAGGACCACACTAAGACACATCATAATTAAAATGCCAAGGGCAAAAGACAAAGAGAGAATCTTAAAAGCAGCAAGAGAAAAACAGTTAGTTACCTACAAGGGAGTGCCCATATGACTGTCAGCTGATTTCTCAACAGAAATTATGCAGGCCAGAAGGGAGTGGCAAGAAATATTCAAAGTGATGAATAGCAAGAACCTACAACCAAGATTACTCTACCCAGCAAAGCTATCATTTAGAATTGAAGGTCAGATAAAGAGCTTCACAGACAAGAAGAAGCTAAAGGAGTTCATCACCACCAAACCAGTATTATATGAAATGCTGAAGGGTATTCTTTAAGAAGAGGAAGAAGAAGAAAATGATAAAGATAAAAAAATATGAACAACAAAGTGGCAACAAATAAATATCTATCAACAATTGAATAAAAATCAAATGAATAAAAAGTCTGGTGAACAGAATAAACTGGTGAATGGAATAGAATCAGGGGCACGAAAATGGAACAGACTGATGATTCTCAGAGGGAAGGGCTTTTGGGAAGAGATTAGACAAAGATCTTATATGTATGTATGCACTACCGGATACAGACAATAGGGTGGCGAGGACCTGGAGTGGGGTGGAAATTGGGTGGAGGGGAGCTATTGGGGGAAAAAAGAGGGACCTCTGTAATAATCTCAACAATAAAGATTATTTTTTTTTAAAAAAATTACTGATTCATGATCACTAAGCTAATAGAAAACACCAATAAGTGGTATGGTCAACTTTGACAGTAATAAACTTCAAAAGATAAGGGCACATAAGTTTATTGTAAAAGGAATGAAAAACCTCATAGATAAAGATGGCTAATCTTAGATACTCATTTCAAAAGTAAGAGAGCCCTAGATTTAGAAGGTAGATGCATCAGAAAAACTAATCTCTTTCCCTCTAGAAACAGTGCATTGTCATTTGTCTTTATAGCAATGGAATGCTCAAAATTAAGAGTAAAGTTGATAGCACCAAATATTTGTTGGTTAGTTGCTAATGAGTAAACAGGACTGCTCAGTAACATCTGGCTTCTCTAAAAATCCCACTTAAAAAATCACTAAATTTTAAATCTGAAAGATACCCTGGATGGAAAATCTGTCCAAATTTCAAGCTTTACTGATAATAAAGAAATGAGACAAAAGAATGGTAGCATCATTGTGGAGATATATCATAACTCTGACCCCCAAGAGGAAAGAAAATACCCAAAAGGAATAATTCTATTTATTCTCTAAAAGTATTAATATCAAAATATTTTCACACAATGAAGAAGATTTAAAAACTAAAAAAACAGAAAACAAATCACATTCCATCTAATGTAATACAAATTTTATGTCAGATTATGCCATTCATTCCTACTATCCTGCCATGAGGTCTCTGCTTAGGAATTGATCCTCTGCATATGAATTGTTAGGGTGTAAAAGCTGAATAATACAGGAAGGGCTCTCTATATAGTAACTAGCAGATTCTGTGACACATCTTTTCTGTTGATGTCCATCTGGCAAATATGAGATGAGAACCCAGGTTAACAGAGTTACTTATTTAACTTTATTATCATGATAATACAATAGCATAGTATGTTTCAATGAACGTTAATTCCCGTTGTATAGTCCAATTCTCCTAAGCACAACTTTGAGGCTCTTGTTTAGGCATTGCCTGCCTGAATGGAAAAGAACATTATGTGACATGTATTATTAAAATTAATCTGATGAACTATAGAAAAGCAAGGAGTAAATTTTATTTATGCAGTGGTGTTATATTTTGATACAAAAATTAAATTTATATCATAGGTCAGCAAAGTTTTTCCATAAAGGGTCAGATAGTAAGTATTTTAGGCTCTCCAGGCCATATGGATTCTGTGACAAGTGGTTAACTTGAACATTAAAACATGAGAGTAGTCATAGATAATACATGAATGCATGACTGTGTAGCAATAAAACTTTATTTATGAAAACAACTGATGTATTGGATTTGACACTAGGTTTATAACTTGCTGATCCTTATCATACTATTCAATACTACACCAAAATGGTCACACAGTCAGGAATTCTTTCTAAATTTCCTTGGGATGGAAAAAGTTCATTCTTGAGTTTTGGGCTCATATTGATGGTTTGGAAATCTATAGTAGAATCAATTATCTTGAGTTTTATAGCCTTTCTTTTCAGCAAGCAGGAGTGTATTAGAGAGAACATTTAATTATTCTAAGGTGGCTTTAAATATCACTGTCAAAGATTAAGAAGACTAAAAGTATAGAGATTATTCCATAAGACATATAATAGGGAAGAATGCATTGTGAACTAAGTCTTTTTTTTTTTCTGCACCAAAGTATATTAAAGCTTATCTGACAGTAAAAACAAGAGAAAATTCAGAAGATATGTGACAGATACATGATTAGTGTTTAGATGCTGGCTGGTTCCTGATAAGGTGTAGCTCCTCAACCTCCTCTCTTGGACCACTTCCCTAAGTTTGAGTTAGAAACAATAGAAACCTTGTATAATTAGGGAGTTTTCAGAGCAGAGAGGAAGATTGCCCAGCCTCCTAAAGTGTAACCTGGGAGATAAAAAGCTTTAGTAATCTATCTCCTCCAACATGGCTCCTGAAACATAAAGTATTCATAGTGGGGGGTGGGGGCAAAGACCTCTATGTAGCGCTATCCAGAGTTCCTTGCATTTCACCGTGATGAGGAGATCAGAGCCAAAATTTCAAAGTTTCCTGAGTTTCTCCTACTCCAATAAATAATGCAGAAGTGACTGAGTAACATGGCAGGTCAGAGGAGGCTTCCTGGTTGAGAAGAAGAACGTGCAAACTGGACATATAGAGGCTCCGGTGGGACACCAATCAGTAAATAATAGTCAATGAGGAGAGAGCTTCCATGTATAAAATTATCTCCCAAACTTAGACTGTAATAGTGGTACTTCAATTTCCACCTTGATGGGACTCTGTTATGAGCTAGAGAAAACAGAGAAGAGAAAGGTGAGAAATCCAGAATGAATACGGCAAAGTACTGTCAAAAGAGACTGTTTTCAACCAGAAATAACTAAGTTACTTGAAAAGGCAAGCTTAGTATTTCAGTTGATGAGTGCAAGTTGTTGTTGTTTTGTTGTTGTTGTTGTTTTTGTTTTGTGTTTTAGCTAGGCTAAGTTGAGAAATATAAAGAAATAAAGAAGTTATATATTTCTTATCCCCAATTCATGCAACTATCTAAACATGACTCACTAAGTTTTCATTATGTCAATCCTATATAATATAGACACAATCCAAAATTCACCATCTTATAAATATAGCAGAAGAACATCTGAATTTTATGTGAAAATGATAATAATTGCCATCCAGAGAGAACAACGTAATTGTACTTGAACTCTACTTACAGTTAGCTTTAAGTGAAGCTCTAACAGGTACTGTCATTTTAAGGATATGGGGAGATCTCTCTTGGATAGTTCTAGGAGACAATACTTTACCAAGCAGATAAAAACAAAGGACTGCCTGCCACTATAAATATTTGAGTGTGATGACTGCTACATTTTGTGTACTAAACTGAAATGCCTGTAAGTTATTTACATTATCTTATGAAATCAGGACAGTGATACTAATGAAAGAATATTTAAGACCCCATTTCCATGGATAAATATTCTGAGGCTCAAATAGTTTAACTAACTTTAGTGCTCAGAATCATGCAAACAGTATTTGGCATTGTTACAGCATCAAGGTTCATGTTCCTACTCTATGAACTAATGAGTGAACTTAAAATAATCTCAAAAAATTATTGAAAATCATGGGTATTGATAATATTGGATACTTTTAGTAGACATATTAAACAAACTAATCAGGGTCTCTAATTTATGTCCTTTCAATACTAGTAATATTTTTAGTTAGATTTAATTTTCCTTTAATTCTGTGAGCTGACACAGATCCTCTCAATAAAATTCTCTTTAGGCAATTGGAATGAGTTTGTATTGCTACTGAAAGAGTCCTAGGTTACACCTATTTGTATGTGATGGCCTACTAGTTGTGAATATCAACAATTGAGACTGATTTTTTCAAATATCCATTAGTCTACATTAAACTAAATGTTGTTTTAGAATGTACTCACGAATCTACTATTTGCAGTCATTTTTTCAAGCATTTCTAAACTCCAAGTTCCAGTAGCCAGCCTAGCAGCAAGAGAAAAACTACACTGTCAATCATTACTTTTTATTCCTGCTCCATTAATAGGCTATTTTTCATATGAAACCACATGCCTATAAAACTTCATAAGAAACCCACAGCTAACATCATATTTAATTCTAAAAGGTGGAAATCTTTTCCTCTATGATCGTGAACAAGACAAGGGTGCTCACTTGACATTTATTCAGCATAGTGCTGGAAGTCCTAGCCAGAGCAATTAGGCAAGACAAAGAAATAAAAGGTATCAAAATGGGAAAGGAAAAGTAAAGTTGTCTCTATTTCCAGATGACATATTATACATAGAAAACTCTAAAGACTCCACCATAAAATCTTTAGAAGCAATAAACAAATTCAGTAAAGTTATAAGATACAAATCAATATACAAAAATCATTTGTTTCTATATATCAACAATAAGCTATTAAAAAGAGAAATAAAAGAAAAATCCATGTAGAAAAGTATTTACCAGGGTCTTAGGGGGCAGTGTCGGAAATAGGGAGATAGTGGTAAAAGGGTAAAAACTTTTAGTTATAAATAAGTAAGGTATGAGGTTCTAATGTACAAAATGGTGACTATTGTTGGTAACATTGTATTGTATAGCTGAAATCTGCTAAGAGAGTAGAACTTAAGTATTCTCACCAAAATAAATACATACAGACATAAACATGTGAGTTGTGGGATGTGTTAATTAACTCAATGAGGAAAATTCATTCATAACATTTATGTATATCAAATCATCACATTGTATGCTTTAAATATTCTGCAATTTTATTTGACAATTATATTTTAACCAGAGGCCCGATGCACGAAATTCACGCAAGAGTAGGCCTTCCTTTCACCCCGCTGCTAGCACAGGGTTCCTTCTGGCACCTGGGACCCGGGCTTCCCTCACAGCCCCAGCTTCTTCCAGAAGGTCATCCTGAAGGACATCAGGAAGGACATCCAGTCTAATTAGCATATCACACTTTTATTATTATAGATAAAGCTGAAAAGAGCTTCACAAGAGGAGAAGCTAAATGGGCACAGTCCTTCATCCCTACACTGTGTCAAGGTCTGAGGACATAGTGACATGTTGCCAGTCTGTATGGAACTTAAATTCCAGTGGATGACAAAGGAAACATTTACAATTAAAGAAGGAAGAAATATATGATAGGAGTAAGTGTTATTTAGATATTAAAACAGGTGATATCATAGTCTATATTTGGGTGATGACTTGGGAATGGTGGTCAGAAGTGGATGGTCTTTCAGAAAAATGGCATTTAAGTGAAGACATGGATGTCTTGAAAGCACCAGCAATGTGAAAATCAGGAGAGATAACATTCCAGGCACAACAAGAGTTGGTGCAAAGGTCAAAAAAAGAAGTTGACCTATTGAATACATAGTCAGTGTAGGATAAACAAAGTGATTAGAAAGGAGAGCGCTAAAGGAGATTGGGAAAAAGGCAGAGTCTAAGTCTGTAGGGCTTCATTAGCAGGATAAGGAGTCAGGTTTTATTTCAAGTAGGGAAGGTAGTCAGTGACAAACTTTAAGCAGGTGGTGACTGTATCTGATTGATCCGCATTTTTAGAAGATGTCTCTTGTCATTATGTTTTTTTGTGGGGAGGTGTCAAGTATTGAAACAATAAACCAGTTGGAATACCAGGTAACAAATCATGGAGAAAACTGGGTGGATTCACTATGTTTTTAAATATACTTGAAAGTATGTACTCATGAAGTGGATCTGATGGGGAAAAGAAAAAATAATCAAGGATATCCCTTGATTTTAGACTTGAGAAAGTGGGAGCAGAGATGGATGATGTGCTTTGATGAGATAAGGAAAACTGTGGATCAGACTAGATGAAGAAGCAGACATCAATTGTTCTGTTCTATATTTGTTAAGTTTGAGATGACACATATACTTAATACATATTTATTAAATAAATTAGTGAATTATATTTTAAGCAAAAGTTTTGGCTTTTAAATCATCTACTTTAATGTTATTGCTGTTTGGAAACATTAAACATATCCTCAAACATTAGAGAGCTATCTATATACATAAAAGCCTACTATGCAAATTGTCCCCTCGGGGGTGACACAGAATGAAGGAAGGCCCCAGTAGGCAGCCGGAAGGCCCTGATTGGTCCTGATCGCTGTTCAGGCCTAGGGACCCTATCCATGCATGAATTTCATGTACCAGGCCTCTACTTAATATATAAAGCCATACATGTTTAAAAAAATCATATCGGGAAAAATAACAAAACAGGGAAAGAGGGATGTGAAGAAATCATCTAATCAAATCTGTACTCATTTTTCCAGACGACGAAATAAAGGTCAATGGAGATAAGTGAGTTCTCTGTGTAAGCTTAGACAACTGGGGACTAAAAAAAGCCAGAGCACATGAAGCTCCTTAACTATTAAACCAGTGCACTCTTTTTTTTTCTCTGGATACTGTCCCTTTTCTCCCAGATCTTTCCCCTACTATGTTAAGACAAAAAAACCCAAAGAATAGAGTGAGCATATAAATCATCACTACATGCTCATTATTCACATAATGAAAACCTTGTGTGACAAAAACTACAAGAGGAAAATTTCAATTAAGCATTGAGGGTCCAGAAATTCTCATAATGAATACTGCCATTTATATACTTTCAAGAATAACTATGAAAATTCTCATTTTGTACTTGCTCATGTAACTAAAGCATTGATATGCTGTGAAAACAAAATAAATATAGACCCATTGTGTTTGTGTCCTATGGCACACTCATGCTGTATTTTAAAACCACCCTTGTTTTCTTCTTCTGTCTCTCCGTTTACTATTAAATTTATGTGTCTTACTTATTACTACAATAGAAATTCCAAAATTCATTTTTTTTACTTCCAAAGTGACAAATTTTTACTGATACTAGAAATCTTATCTTCAAAGCTATATTGCTATTAAGACCTTTTTATATTTTGTAAAAAATGTTTACATTATAACCTCCTCATGCACTACAATTGAAAATGAGCTTCAATTTCATAATTGATTGGTTGGTAAATATCTAGTATCAAATTCTATTTATCTAACTTATGTATGTATGTACATATGTATCTACTCTCTCTCCTCTCCTCTTTCTGTCTTTTGTACTACTTGGCCTCATTTTGTTTTACCTTTATACAATGTACTAAATAATTTTCTTTTTGAAATGATATTCAAAATATTTAATAGTATTGAAAGTATTATCAATTAGGTTTTGCCTAATTTCTGGTGAAACTACAAATAATACAAGAAATATTCAGCTTATATGAAATGATTATCAAAGAACCAAGACTGAATTCTTAAAATCAATGTTTTCATGTTTGTTGATAAACTAGGCCTATAACCCCCATATAACTTACATTCTTACCTCCATTGAGACCCAGCTCTCTTACAGTCACCTCAGTGACCGCACATTTTGGAATAGCAAGATAAATATATGCAGTATTGAAAACAAACTGGCTTTAAGTCCAGTATATGCTCCTCTTAATAAGTTGTGTTTTGTTTAAAATTAATTCTTCTCAATTAATAGATTTATTGGCTTGCAGTGTTTCTTAATATCTCCTAATATTCCTTTAAAATCTGTGGAATCTGTCATGAAATCCCTTCTTTTATTTTTGATGAATAAATATCTCACACCAGAAGCACAGATGTCTATATAAATTTAGAGACTTTTAACTCAGTTTTAACCCACAATCTTGTGATCATCCTGCAGAGCAAGATAGAATTTGTCCAAAATTTGGTTCAGAAGTCTAGACTGACAATGCCACATGTGCACCACGAGGATATAAAGAGACTTATTTTTTGCAGCTTTTTAGGGAGAGCAGGGCAGGCTTCAGAGGGCCTAACTCTGGCTTGATAGAGCAGAGAAAGGATACTGGATATCAGCTTTGGGGTTTTCTTGTGGTCAGGGGGTGGGCCAGGGATGAGGGTCTCATACAAAGGCCAGAATTTACTTGGATTGACATCTTGCAGGTTCCAAAGGAGAGAGCACCTGGGCTTTCTTATCGTCCCCAGATGTGGGGCCAAAGGAGAAGGGGGAGTTATGGGCATTGCAAGCTGTCAACACTCATATTCCAAATGGGGTCAGGCCATTATGCACGGTCACATCATTGTTACTTCAGGAAACGGAGGTAAAGAAGGGTAGGTGCAATCAACATGTTGCTGCTTCTTTTAGTTTTCAAAGGAAATCTTACAAAAATGAGGAATAAAGTAAATGGATTGTTTGTTTTCATTTTCAAAGAGCATCCTTTGGAACTCTTATATTGCTGTTAGTTCCAGGATGAGCATTCTGATTGTAGGATTAATTTTGAGAGTGTTAGAAACTAATTGACTTCTGAGGGAGGTGAAATTTATCCAATTAATACAAAAAATTAGGTCACATTACTCCCCTTTCATCATTAAGAGATTAGCTTATTCCTATCTACATTTGTGGCTAAACTACATGTTGCTGACTCATTTTCTTCCTTTCACTTCATTACTGCTGTGTATGTGCTCCATGTGAATGACGTAGGTGCTTATTTATGTAGGTGGGTTCCGACTTAACGGCGAGAATTGCTTTACGTCGTGCCTTAGGCACAGGTAACCCGAGTACCCACTGTAGATGATAGATAAATAGATAGATGATAGATAGATAGATAGATAGATAGATAGATAGATAGATAATAGATGATAGATAGATACCTGGATGCAAGGGTAGAAAAATTTATAATGTGAAACTGTTGAGATTGAATGGGATGAGGTCTTTAAATATGGTTGTATTCATTGATTACCCATAAGAAGAATGAATCAATATGACAGTGGGAAGAAATAGATAACCCTGTATTAATGAATTAGGGAGTAATAAAATAAATATTTATAGCCAACAACTGCAAAATTCCCTTGAAAACAAACCTAGCTATAAAAGCTAGATTTATTTAGAGACATAGAACATTACAAAGAGAGGCTTTTGCTTATTGGTGAAGGAAATGCTTGAATAATCTGAAAACACAGAAGACCAGAAAATTGAAAGAGTGAGAAAATGGGAGGTGGGGGGGAGACATTGGAGGAAGTAAGTTGCAGCACAACATCCCAGATGGATGGCCTAAAGCAGCGGTTCTCAACCTGTGGGTCGCGACCCCTTTGGCGGTTGAACGACCTTTTCACAGGGGTCGTCTAAGACCATCCTGCATATCAGATATTTACATTACGATTCATAACAGTAGCAACATTACAGTTATGAAGTAGCAACGAAAATAATTTTATGGTTGGGTCACAACATGAGGAACTGTATTTAAAGGGCCAGAAGGTTGAGAACCACTGGCCTAAAGTGTTGTGGTACAAAATATAGGTGAAGAAAACACAAACATGGTAGGTATAGGAAGCCAGTGTCCAAGTGAATTTGTTATAACATGACTAACAAAGAATTACAATAAAACT
This sequence comes from Myotis lucifugus, assembly GCF_000147115.1. Taxonomy (NCBI): domain Eukaryota; kingdom Metazoa; phylum Chordata; class Mammalia; order Chiroptera; family Vespertilionidae; genus Myotis; species Myotis lucifugus. The sequence continues at coordinate 3,348,202 of NW_005871122.1, read as the reverse complement.
CTATTTGGGGTTACTATGATTTGTCTCATTCTTTTAAAATAATATTTTTTTTTTCTAAATTGAGAAAGCTGCTGTTTAAGTTTGAGCAAGGTCAAAATCATTAATATAGTTGGAGCATAAGGTGAAAGGATCAAGAGAACTCAGCCCAGTGCTGGTATCCAGGAAGCCTGGGCACCTGGAAAGGAATTAATTGGTGACCCAGCACTAATTGGAAAGCAGCACAGCCAAGATCATTAAACAGCTGATTTTTTAGAATGTGTTTATCCCTTCCAATTAACATTACAAAATCTTTAGTCTTAAGATTGTTTTCCTGTTAAACAGAAATGAATGGAACAAAATCTGTCATTTGATTTTGGAGAAAGACATATTAGTTTACTCATTTAACCAGTTATTTAGTTTAATGTAGCTACAACTTAAATGTATGCATTGAAAACAATAGTGCAGCCAGCTAGGAAGTGCCCAAGCTATTGATTTTTTGAACAACTATTTGTTCTGTGGAAACGTTATAATATAACATCATTTGATTGATGTTATAATATAACATCAACATTGGTTGATATTTTTTCTTGTCAATAATAATATTTAGCTTAGTAGTTTTAATTAAAAGTAGAGTCGCCTATCATATGTACATCAAGTTGTGAACCATGAGTTAAATTTTATTTGAAACTGCCATCTCTTGCATTGTAACAATTCTACAAATTATGTGTGCATGTTTACTATTTGTGTGAATATTCATACATCGGCTCAGAATAGATAGAGCTGGCAGTTTGATCATGTTTCATGTTTTTAAATGAATTTAAAAGAGAATTTATTCCCTTTACCTCAATGACTTCATGATGTTCAGTTTAGCACAAACTACATCAGAAATTCCAAATTATCATCAAACAGGAAAATGAAAACTGTCTTTATCCAGTAATATGATTATTTAATAATAGTCTTTGTTTCAATGAGGTAAAATAGCTTAGAGGAAATGTCAATAAGTTAAAAAGATCTTGGTTTAATTTAAATAAAATTTATGGAATACTTATTATATGCCAGGGTGTCATTTAAGAAAACAGGTTTTTGCCATCATAGAACTTCCAGTCTAGGATGGGAAACAGGTATGTAAACAACTGCACTGTAATAAAATGTGATATATATTCTATATTATCCTAATCACACCAATTAAATGCCATAGAATTAAAAAGGATGGATGGAGAGATTCAAACTGTGTAACAGAGCCAATGGATTTTGGCCAAGCATTCAAAGAGCTGACGTTTAAAATGGCCCTTGAAAAATTATTAGGTCTGTGCCAGGCTGTGGATGGGAAATGTGGGAAAGAAAAGCAATGCATTTGCAAAGCATGTAATGTGGCCATTTGGGGGCTCAAGGGAGTAGCTCAGATTTTTTTTTTTCATAGTCCTGACTCTGAATATGTGCCCCTGTACATTTGCTAAACTTAGATACCATTAATACTTCAGAGATTGTATGGGAGTCAGGAAGAGAATTTAAGTTCATCAGATGAAATAACATGGGTCTCATCTGTGGAATTCCTATTACTATATACATTTTCCTGTGGGGAAGTATGATCCTTACATCACAGCTGAAGGTAGTGAAGAAAAGTTGTGACTTTTATAATAGACACCAGAAAACCAATAACCAAGCAGGACACACAAGCCATGGCTCCTAACTCCCAATTTAGCAGTCCATTCACGGGACCATACAGGTCCCATAATTGGAGTTTGCTCTTTGCGAGGAAATAAATGAGAGAATGAGCCAATTTATTAAACATATAATTATATATGCATAATCATACCTTCTCATGTTATAATACATATCTATACTAAATGAAAGGGTAATATGCTAATTAGACTGGGAGACCAGACGTTCTTCCAGACAAAGCCATGGTGGCAAGGCCGAGGCAGAGGTGGTTAGGGGTGAGCAGGCCAGTAGGGGGGGCAGTTGGGGCCTAGCAGCCAGCACAGGGGGGGACAGTTGGGGGCAGCAGCAGCGGGGGGGGGGGG
>NW_005871122.1:3328856-3346099 GCF_000147115.1 Myotis lucifugus | reverse complement strand
AGCGAGATGAAGAGGAGGAGGAGCCCAAGGCAGCGCGGGGTGCCAAGGGGAACTCAATCGCAGGAAGTACCAGGTGCTGGGTCGGCGCTGCAGGGAGATCGAGCGGGTCCTGAACAGGCTCCATCAGATATAGAGGATAACACAGAGACTCCAGCAGGAGTGGAGGCTCCTCATGAGGGTGCTGGACTCCTACGGCGACGACTACTGGGCCAGCCAGTTCACCATCTTACTGGAGGATGAGGGAAGCCAGGGCACAGACGCCCCACCCCAGGCAATGCTGAGAACGAGCCTCTGGAGAAAGAGGGGCTGTCCCCACCCAGGAGGACACTAGCGCCTGCAGAAGCCAGCAGCCCGGCCCCTGGTGAGGGGCCCAGCGGTTGGAAGAGGTGGCAAGTGCCACGGGAAGTGTGACGGGCGGGAGTCCCACTGACTCCGGATCTGGCCCCCATGCAGATAAAGGTGGAGGAAGACTTTGGCTTCAAAGTGGTCAAGGCTCTGGACTCAAGTTGGGTTTCTTGGGAGCCAGACAAGCTGCTGCCCTACCCCACCCTAGCCAGCTCCCCCTTTGACTGACCCCCCCAATAAACGGACCCCATGCTCCCCTCGGCAAACAAACAAACAAACAAAAAAAGCTTATAGAGGCATGCTTATAGGATCAAATAGTATAAATATTGATGTAACAGGACAATAAAAAGAGAACCTGGCTACGATGATCACCTGAACACTGCCTCTGTGCCATTCCTTCTTCGCCAACTCCGTCCACACCTTTAGGAACCTCTGGACCTGCTGGGGCTGGACCCCAACATTCCTCTTCTTATAAGGACTTCAGTGAGATGGGCTAAGAGTCACACTGGAACTGCCTCAATTTAATGTAATCCCCTCTTTAAAGATCTTATCTCCATATACAGGTACATTCTGAGGTTCTGGGGATTAGGATTTTAACATACATTTTGTTGATTACCCAAATCAGCCCTTAACAACCAACATGTTCCAGAAAGTAGATTTCTACAGGGTTATTTACCAAACATTCAGAAGTATTTTTAAAAGAGCTAAGCCACTCTCCCACCGCAAGGGCCCCTCCCGGCGAAGAGCGAAGGCAGCCAGGGGAAGGGGCCCCAGATTGCGAGAGGGCACAGGTCGGGCTGAGGGACCCACCTGAGTGCACAAATTTTTGTGCACCGGGCCTCTAGTCTCTATAATATATAAGTAAATATTAATTTTTTTCTAAGAGCTTTACTTTCATGTCAGAGGATAGATTTAGTAATAGTTGTTTGGGAAATTTCTAGACGTTTTCTTTATAATAGAATTAGAGCATACACATTGTATTTTTAAAAATGTGTTTTTATTGATTTAGAGAGGGGGAGAGAGAAATAAAAACATCAATGATGAGAGAGAATCATTGACTGGCTGACTCCTGCATACCCTCTACTGAGGATCAAGCCTGAAACCAGGACATATACCTTGACCAGGAGTTGAACCAGTGATTTCCTGGTTTATGGGTTTGACACTTCACCACTGAGACACACCAACCGGGCACACATTGTATTTCATTTTGGCAGGTGTATGAGGCTGCCTTAATAAATTAGCATATTGAGTAAAACAGTATTCACATACTTTTAACAATTGGAGAGTGCAATTTATGATATTCATTTCAAGATAAAGTATAAAAATCCTGTGTTATTGAGGTAATTTTCCCAAATGATTTACTAAGTATCTTAAAGGAGAAAACTCACAAAATATTAAACCTGGAATACTAATTTTTGTGTCCAAACTCAGTAGATCTCAGGGAGGATGTTAATGATGTTCATATTGCTATATCAGATATCACAAACAATTTTCTTTTTCAAGGAATGAGTCATTTTTCATCATTTTTCAGGAATGAATCATCTTTCAATTTATATATATTTGTTTAACAGGAAATATCTTTAATGGGCATATGGGTGCAGTCAATTGCTTCTGTAACATTGAAAATCTAACAATCCAAACAAATCATTTTCATATGTAGCAGGTGTTATCTATCAGAAGGAAATATGTACTTTTGATGTTCTTTTAATTAAAGTTTCAATTAAATTAGTTAGCATTCTGCAAACATGTAATTCAGTTTCTTCTGGTTATCACCCTATCAATTCCAGAAAGTACCAATAGCCAGTTATTTCTGTGCTTCCAGTGTTTTTACTTAGGCAAACACAAAAGGAACTAGGGAGTGATGGTTTGTCTTTTAATTCAAACTTGCCAGCAATGCTAAATTATACTTTATATGGCAGAGTTTAGAGAATTTGTAAGCACTGTAGTTCTCACTGTAGTTTCAGAATCTAGCTAATATACATTTCTATTTGCTGTCCACTTACATTTTACAAGCAGTAAATAATGTCATTGTAATAAAAAACATTGTTGTTTTACCATATTACAATTTACCTCAATCTGTTGATATTTACAGTAGATTTACCTCAATCTGTTGATATTTACAGTAGAAAATCATCGTGAACTAATATTCCAAAAGCTAATGCTGTTGCCTGGCTCATTTTCTCAGTGTTTATAAGGCGTTGGATTAATAGCTTCTTTCTTTGGGTCTCAATTTCCTCATTCACAAATTCCACTAAGCAGGCATTGATCATTATATAATGATTAATATACAGCCTGTGTCCTGTAACAGTTCAGACTGGAGAAATGATGTTCAGTCCTGTAACAGTTCAGACTGGAGAAATGATGTTCATTGTCTCACTAAATACTGAAATTTTGTGGGTTTATAAAAGCATCATTTCTAGTGAAAGCAAAGAGGAAGAAGAAAAAGAAGAAGGAAGAGGAGGAGGAAGAGGAGGAGGAAGAGGGGGAGGAGGAGGAGGAGGAGAAGAAGGAGAGAAGGAAGGAGAAGAAGAAGGGAGGTGGAAGAAGAAATGTCTGTATCATTTCTTGAACAAAGTGAAAATTTAGATTGGTAAATAGAAATATGTCCTTCACATAAGCCATCTAATTTAAGATCTATAATCAGAACAGAATAAAGGAATATCTGTCTGAAAAACATAAATCTTTTGTTTTTTCCCCTTAGGAGCATTGAAATAATTTTGCATAATTAAAAGTATTTTTGAACATAAATGGTTAATTACATTTGGAGAAAATAATTGTCTGAGGTACTGAATGTGTTTTGGTTCCTTCCTCTTGCTTCTAACATGTTATATTCTAGAATAGTGTCAGTCTTTATAATAATAATTGTAATTATTTCTTTTTATATAACTACTCCGAATTCAATGGTAACAAAAAAGTCTAACTAAAATGATTATTTTTCTATGAAAAAATTTAAAAAACTTTTTTAAAGGCTTTCTCTGGCATTATTTAAATATGCAGGAGAAATTCTATGACATTCTGGGCTGCATTTGCCCTATTATGCTAAACACTTTGTGGAGAGTCCATTAGAATGATCGTTTAACACCTGTATCACTGCCTCCTCATAGTGCAACCTGTAATCAAAGTGTGAAGCAATCACCATAGCAGTTATAATTTAGATTATGACTTAATAGCATTGGTTGTAAAGGATTAGAATTAAGTATTTGGAATTTCCCTAACCATTGATTGCAATAAATGGGCACATTTGAGTTAAAAGCCAAAAACTCTCCTTTTTCTTCTGAGACAGAAGTGATGGCTGAGCTGGCTTTTATGTATGAAATGCTTTGCACATGGTGGTATCCGCTGTTTAAAAAATATTCTCAGAGCTTTCATTCTTGGAAAGTTCTGAAAATCTTTCTTTTATTAGCTCCTTTACCAAGTGTCAGTTATATATTTTCATATACATTAAAAAAAAACAGTTTTAAATACAGTGACCAGTATTAACCAGCCCCTACTAAATAAAGCATAGGCAAATTTAAGTGTTAAATACAGTATAGCCCCTGTTGTGACAACATTACAGTTAGAAAAACTATTGAGGACATCAAATTAAGTACTCCATCTGAGTTCACAAACTTTTCTTTCATTGTAATTTGAAAAAGAAGATTACTAGAAAACCCAATTCATTCCTCTAGCCTTTGACTAATCTTGACTTTCCTGAGAGCCTGGAGGAAAGGAAATGAGGGATAAAAATCACTAAGAAAATAAAATACTCTAATGCAATGTCTAGGATATGCTGAAATATATTCAATAATATATATTCAGGTAACTGGAGCAAGAAAAACTATTCTATTGACTAATATTTTTCAGGAAAAAATGTGTATTTTCTCTTTTTCTAAAAAGCCACCTTTCTAAATTTGTTACATGTATAAAAATGTTTATTGTGCTCTACAGTGTGTTGTTTCAAAATGAAATTTGATAGAACATATGTAATCATTGTCAACTGATAACTTACTGTGGAGATTAAACTCTTGGATATTGGAATTAAATAAATGGTATATAGAAAAAAATTCTTTCTAGAACATTTATAATGTGGCTTAGTATACAGTCTTGAATGACATTTAGCTTCTTTCACCCTCAGTTATTTGTAAAATAAAATGATAGAATTCACTGAGTTTTATAATAATTAAGGAGATAATATGTGTACAATAGCTATATATATGAATATAACAGAATATGTGCCAAGTGAATGTTTGCTAATACCTATGCTATGATTTTATTTGTGTGTTTCTATATGCATCAAATTGTAAAATTCTAGCTTGGATTACACTGCTACTTTTGCAATTTTGCCGGGGCTGACCAGCAGACCCTGATTGATGTTTGCTGTGAAAGAGAGGGCTAAGGGACTGCCTGGTTAAAGGAACCAGACAGCCTGATTGCCTGCTTCATTAGGCTTTTATTATAATAGCAGTTTGAGATAAAGTTTATCTTTTAGATACAATCAATAGGGTAAGCAATATTGGAGGACACATGTGTTTGTAGTGTCCAGTAAGCAAGGGCACCCAAAGATTAAGCATAAGGATTCCAGTAAACACCCAGGGTTCTGCACATGCACAGACTTGTTTGGGAAGGTCAAAGAATAATTAGGGGTGCCACCTTCAGCATTCCCCTAAGTCAGAATTACGATAAACAGGGAAGGCAGCCTTCAGCACACTTTCCTTTTCTGGGAATTTCTTCCTTACAAACATTGCAACCAGGTCTCATGCTTCCCACACCATTTACTATTTATTCTTCTTCTTAGAAAAATATTTTAGTTTTTAGTTTACTAGTCATTCTGACATACTCAAACTTTTGTTGCTGTTCCACTGAAATTTTACTCAAGAACACACATCTGTACCCAAATACTGCTGAAAAGCCATCACAATTCATGCCCTTTGTCTTGTCTGTCCTAGAAATTTAAAGGAACTTGAATGTGCTGCTATCTATATCCATATATAGATATCATATCTATATCCATCTATATATAAATATGTGTGGTAATATGTTGCTTAGTTTGATTTTCCTCTTTACACTCATAGAGGCAGGAATAGTTTTCTAAAATGTCCAATGTTCTTACTTTGACTTCCAACAGAGAATCATGCCTCAGTGATTTTTCATATTCACCATAAAATATCCATTCTAGTGAGTAAGCCCATAGAGCTTATTGAAAATATCTTAGGGGAGACAGATCATTGCTTACAACAAAGAGAACTATTTAATTAATCCCCAATAGATATTTCGATTCTTCCCAAGGTCTCTGTTGCCACCATCCTGGGGGTTTTACTGTAAATCTGACCAGTCTTCTTTAGTATGCAAAACTACTTCCTGTAAAATATATAATGCAGGCTCAGCTTCAGGCCAACTTATATCTCCAGAGGGATTCTCAGAGCTTCTTTGCATCAAAATTTGTCCCCCACTTCAAAAGAATTCAAGCACAAACTGCTAAGAAAATAACACTTTAATAAAATCTTATACATCCTAAGTCCTAGTAATCATAATTGGTAATTCACATAAAAAAGGGGACAGGATCTATTTTTGAGGAATTTACTGTTTTAAAAGATGATAGGCTTATAAAAACTAATCACAATGTAACTTAATTTTCTCAGTGATTAAGGAACAGTTCTTCTCTAGGATGGCATAGCCATAACTAGATAATTATTTATAATGTACCTTTCCAGGATTTAGATATTTCTCTGTGTCTATTCTTACAACCCATTACAAAAGAATGATGTGTAACTCTTCTGAGGATCATCTATTGGTAACTTTAAGTACTAGGGGAAGAGCAGATGTAAAAAAAAACAACTTTGGTGGGATTTAACAGAAGTGGAGTCCTGAAGCACACTTTAATTACAAATGGAAATTGTGATGGACATTTTCTAATACTCTATCTTGCTTCCATTTCCTCACTTGTCACATGAGAATGAAATTATTATCTATGTCAAAGAATTGCCATGTGGATGAAATAAAACAACTTATGTAAAATACTTGGAACAGTGACTATAAGTATTTAAAATATTAAGTATTGTCTACATGAGGAAACTATCGAAGATGGGTAACACCATTGGTCAAACAGAAGTGTAAGAAGAGGCACAAATGGGTGAAGGAGGACGTTGTATATAAGTACCTGCAAAGAGGAGAGGGTATGGGAATTTGTCCATGTAAAGGAGAAGCCAATAAAAAGGAGGTTAATACAGAAGATGAGAGCTAACAACCCAGTATTTCATGGCCTAAACTAATTTCCTTGAATAAATTTTTTGAATGAAGGGCAGGCAATTTACATTACTAATTCCTGGGACTGTTGTTTACTTTTCCTTCAATGATGTCCTGAAGGCAACAGAGGAAACTGATTAACCAGGAAGAATAAGTAATTTGTGGTTGGATCCTTTTTGAATCCATCAATGTAGTGGATCATAAATATTTAACTTAAAACTAAGAACTCTGTAGTAAATATCTTCCTTGAAACACCTCTTACCCAATCTGTTAAGAATCCCCATTGAGAGTTTGTATGTGATATAGAATTTCCCTTGAAGCTTCAGCTTCCTTCTGTCCAGGGGCACAGACAAGAAAAATTAACTTCATTTATTCAGAACCTTCACTTTGTTCTTCCTATTGTGATTTACAATGAGCCAATACCATAGCTCAGCTGGGTGGGATATGTCAAGACAAGAACAATAAGACTTAAGCACATATTTAAATCTATAATAAACTACCACCAGGATTCAAAATAAATATGGACTTCTAAATCTTGGAAGCTCAAAAACAAAACAAAAACTGTAGAATCAAAAGACAATTGAAGAGAATCACTGTCATCCCCACCTAAAAGTGAAATTAAAATTATCCCACAATTTCAGCTTCCAAATGCTGATTTTTCAAGTGTGATTTTCTCCTGGGTAGATGTCATTTTTGCCCTTATAAAATAATATATCCTTGGCAGAATAGTTTTTATGAGTTTGCTCTTAGTTAAAGAGTAGTATAAAGGTGAATTTTTTTTTCTGAACACTGAGAAATCACATAAATTCTTCTAACACAACATTTTGTGATTTCTCTTGGCATTCCTGAAATAACAAAGCACGAAATTACACTTTTCCAAAGATAAGCACTTTATTTCATTGAGTATAAATGAAAACCATATTTCAATAAGCTTAGAATAAAAATTAATTATTAGCAAAATGGTAATTTTAAAAATTCCTATTTTTCTAGGGTTGAGAAGATTAAGATATGTCTATGTTGTTCTTATTTCCAAATCATCATTCAAGAAAACCAGTACATTTTCACACCTGCATCTTCATGTTGAAAGTTGTGGAGTGAAATACAAATGGATTTGATTCTTACCCATTGTGTGTGCCACTTGAGGCGACATGCTAGAAAGTCTTGAGCAGCATTTATTAAACCATAAAAAAGAAAATCTTGCTTTAAAAGTTAAAATACTAAGTACTATTTTTTTTCTTAGAGTGTTGTGGATTCCTTAGGTGCATAATCAATGTTTCCTTCCAGCATTCTTTCCTCTCCCAATCTACTTTACTTACATACACATGCACATATACACTCACAGTCACTTAATACTCTAATTCTTGCTTCAGAGGAAGGAGATTTCAACTAATCTCTATTATACTGTGGGTACTTTTATTAAGTATTGGAAGTATGTGGAAGTCCCCCCCAAAATGTTTGCTTTTTTAAAGAAAATGCTAGAAAATTTCAATCGCTTCTTATAACAGAAGACTAATCTATATCTATCTATCTATCTATCTATCTATCTATCTATCTATCTATCTATCTATCTATCTAAAGAGGAAATAAGCAAATTAGGCTGGGACTCCATAAGGGGTCACGACCAGACAGAAGGAGGTTGTGCGCGCAGGTGAGGCCTGGAGCGGAGCTGGAGAGAGAGACAGAGACAGAGACAGGGGGCCAGCATGCCCATGCCTCCGCTCCCTGGCTCAGGAGGCCCCCAGGAGCCAGAGCAGACATGGACAGCGACAGGGAGGCCAGCCCGCAGCCTCTGAGGCCGAGCACAGGCCCAGAGAGGAGACTGCAGACCCACTTCCCGCGAAAGCAGCGCGGCTCCCTCCTGCCTCCCACAGAATCAGTGCGGGTCCCTCCTGCCTCCCCCAGAAGCCGCACGGCTCCGTCCCAGCTCCCATGGGCACCCGGGGCTCTCTTCTGCCTCCCACAGAAGCCGCAGGACTCCAGTGGAAGCAGCGCAGCTCCGGGCAGCATGCTGCGGTTCCCACCGGCTCCCGCGAAAGTGGCGGGTGGCCCACTGCACGTGATATCACGTGATGGGCTACTAGTAGTGAATAAAAGATGAAATTCAATGCATTCAGGAGATTCAATATTGTATTTTCCAATGAAACATTTCCACACCTGCTTCTAAATACTGGACAATCCTTTAGCTTTTAGATTTTGACTAACTTTGTTTACTTTGAAAATTGAATTCAAGATTTCTTCAAGTAGTTTGAACAGCTGACAATGTCATTGAAGAACCAGGTTTTAATTGGTATTTAATAAATTGTGTTCAACCTATATTTTTCCTCCTGGCTTCTTCCTAATAAAATATACAGTATAAGGGTTCATGAAGTAGAAAAATAAATTATAAAACATTTCTATAGATTACCTTGATAGGCTCCAAATAAACCTCCAAGCATTATCATTATTTAAGAATACGAGGAATAACGAATTATTACCATTTGCAACAGCATGAATGGAACTGGAGAGCATTATGCTAAGCGAAATAAGCCAATCAGAGAAAGATAAACATCACATGATTTCACTCATTTGTGGAATATAAAGAACATCATAAACTGATGAACAAAAATAGATACAAAGACAAAGAAGCATCGAACAGTCAGTCAAACTTTAGTGAGAAGGCAGGGTAGGGTGTGTGTGGGGGGATCAACCAAATTACTTATATGCATGCATATAAGCATAACCAATGGACACAGACACTAGGGGGTGAGGGCATGTGCCTGGGAGATGGGGGAGGCCAGGGGGAGGTCAATAGAGGAAAAAGGAGACATATGTTCTACTATTTGTAATATTTTAAACAATAAAAAAATAATATGATGAAGTTAGTCTTGAAGATTATATGAAACAATATTGATTTTTGCACTGAATGGATAAATTCATGAATTGCAGACTAAACTTTATGAACATTTAATAATTTATTAATAAGGGCAAGTAGTAAATTTTATTTTAAAAAGTCTTGGGTTCATGAATCAATATTAATTGAAAGTAAAAGTGAAAAAAGATGAAGTAGGTGAAATAATTGAGAAAGTCATATGCTCAAAATCTTATATGTCAGATTTCCCCATAAGTTTCGCCTACCATTGTGGAGTTTCATGTAATATCCCATGATTGTTTAGAAAATACAGCAATGGCAGTGGGTGTGTTTCAGTGTTAATTTGTTACAGGTTTTCAGTTGTAATGATAAGAGACATTAGAGTCTTACTGGATTAAAATAAATCTCCAGTTTGGTAAACCATTGAAAAGTTAAGTGAGGTTTAAAGAGTGAAAGAAAGACAGTCCACTAGTCTAGTTTTAAATACTCAAGAAAACAAATGGAAGAGAGTTTATTTTAGATTTGAAACTTTATCAAATACCCTCCCTTTAAATAAAACCTTTAACACATATTACAAATGGATCACACTTGTGCTAGTTATTCCCATGCTAGGACTTTAGCCATATTATTTGCATTTAGCCTTGCTAACAACTCTGCTGACATTCTTGTCAGTTATTCTACTGCCTCTGCAAAGAAAGGCATATCTGTATTTCCAACCTTCTGGAACCTAATAAAGAAGTAAACATTTCTGCACAAAGCCTCTTTGAGCTATTTAATTTACTTTTCGACAAAAGGAGAATGACACTGAGCACTCCACAGAGAACAAAAGCCGTTTTTTTATACCATGAAATGCCAATTTAATCATTACTAGAAATACTATTAATGTACATTCAAAAAATCTGATCCTATCTTTTTCTTTTAGATCTAGTTTGGCTTAACCAAATGACATCTTAAAATAACTTTCCATTTCTTAAGAAAAAACATCTTAAAGTTTTTATTTTAGATGGAAAGCAAAGAAAGAAAATCAATTAAAATTAAACTAGGAATAAAGGTTAATCCTCTATCTCCCTGATGACTTTCTTCATCATTATATATTACCATTCATTTCAGAAAGACATGAAGCGCTTTATTAAAGCGCTTTATTAAAGGTGATCCATATATATATATATATATATATATATATATATATATATATATTCATTCCAATTCACCCAATTACCCAGTAATGCAGTTCATGAAATTATTGGGTAGTTAGGTGAATTGTAATGATCACAGAAATATTCCATGTATAGTATTATTGCTAAATTGACAATTATTAATGGTGAGAATAATAAACTATTGATGTAACATATTTGAGGTAAATATTAGTGAGTAGAAAATCTGTATAAAGACAAATTATTATATTATATTTATAATGGTCTGCATTTTTTAAAAATGTACTTTCTCAGAATATTATGCCAACTAGAATCCCATAAAGTACTAAGTGATGCCCTAGATCCCAGAAGACTTAGAATTCCCATACTTAAGAAAAAGCAGTGAAGGGACCTCAGACTATGACTTCAGCCCCACATTTTATACTAGACCATCTTGTGCAATCCTAATGTAGAGAAGCCATGGCTGTCAGGTGGAGTCATGAAACAATGTACTCTTTCTTTTTCTTTCATAAACACATATATAGGCACCTGCAACAGCCTTACCCCATTTAATACTTGGGATACTGACATGTGTTTTTTTTTTTAAATATATTTTTTATTAATTTCAGAGAAGAAGGGAGAGGGAGAGAGAAAAAAAAAACAAACATCAATGATGAGAGAGAATCATTGATTGGCTGTCTCCTGCACGCCCCCTACTGAGGATCCAGCCACAACCCGGGCATGTGCCCTTGACTGGAATTGAACCTGGGACTCCCTCAGTGAGCAGCCGACATACTATCCACTGAGCCAAACCAGCTAGGGTGTCACCTGTGTTTCTTTTAATTTATCTCTGTGACCAATGAAACAATCTGTTTTTCAGCCTAAAATGTATCAGGGATGAATAGTTCCTCTCAGTCCATCTTTTTTCTTTATTAATACTCCATTCCACTTGCTTGTCATGCTTTATTCAACACATTTAAACAGAGCTTACTGTCTTTCCCATTCAAATTACTTCCTTTCACTTCCCTAATACTACTAATGGCATTGACCAGGGTTGGAAAATAGGAATCTGCTTTTCTGTGATCTCAGAATAAGCAGTAACCAAACCCTGCTTGTCCTGCCTGCAACACATTTTTATTTATTGAACTCCATGGCAACAATCATTTTCAAGACCTCATAACTTTAGGTAGTTTCTCAAAGTGCTCATCAATTTATACATCCCATCTCACTCTCAAAAATTTATTATACACAGAATATCACCCTCTGAAGCACAACTCTGATTACAGCCCACCCTTCTAGAAATGCTTTAACTATTGGTCTGCAGATGTCATTAAGATGTTTATAGTTTTTACATTCATTGTGCAACGTGATCATTAATAACTTTGACTTTTATATTGGTGTTAATGTATCCTTTATCACTTTATGGCATTTAGTTATTTGTGTCATTTTCTTATTTTCTTGATTGATCTTTTAGAAACATATAATTTTACCAGTATTTTTAAAGGATCCCTGAGTTTTCTTTTACATATTCACTTTTTATTAGTTCTCTATATTATGTAACTTATCATACTATCTTTCTAATTTTTATTGATGCATACTTGTTATGAATTTATTTAAATTTGCCTTTAAAAGTGTTTTAAAATTAAATTAACCCTCAGAGATTCTCAATTGACTACATAATAAAATTTAAGCACCTTAGGCCGCATTCAATTTCCATATGATTTCACTCATATGTGGAATTTAATGAACAGTATGAACTAACAAGCAAAATAGAAACAGACTCATAGGTAGAGAACAGGCAGACAGTGAGGGGTGGTGTTAGGAGGGTGGAGAGATTGACTAAAAAAAGAGAGAGAGAGAAAACTCATGGACACAGACAAAAGTGTGGTGATTGTCGGGGAGAGAAGGGTAGGTAGAGGTGGAAGAGAGTTTGGGGGATAAATGGTAATGGAAAAAAATAAATAAAATAAAGTAAAAAAAGAGTTTTCAATCTGATCTCAAACTATTTTCTAGATTTTGTTGACTAAGTTTTCTTTCTTTTAACTTTTTTTCATTTATAGTTGATTCACAATATTATATTAGTTTCAGATATGCAATCAACCCAGTGATTACACATTATCTAACTTACTAAGTGATCATCCCAATAAATCTCATACCCATCTAACACCATATATAGTTATTACAATATTTTGGTTTTTAGATTCAATTTTTGATAGATATGTATTTATTGCCATTTTGTTATTCATAATTTTGATATATTTTTTTTCTTTTTTTTTTTAAAGAAGCATTTCATGCAATAATGGGTTGGTGGTGATGAAAAGTCCACTCTATTTTTTTTTCTTTTCTGGAAAGTTCTTTATCTCTCTTTTGATTCTAAATTATAGTTTTGCTGGATAGAGTAATCTTGATTATAGGTCCTAGCTTTTCATCACTTTCAAAAATTCTTGCCAACAGCTGACAGTCTTATACAAGCTCCCTTGTAGTTAACTGATTTTCTCTTGCAGATCTTAAGATTCTCTCTTTGTCTTTAACCTTTTGCTTTTTAGTTATCATGTGTCTTGGTTTGGGCCTCTTTGATTCCTTTGTTTGGGCCTTTCTTCCTGGACTTGCATGTCTATTCTCTTCACCAGGTTAGGAAAGTTTCCATCATTATTTTTTTCACATAGGTTTTGATTCCTTGCTGTCTCTCTTCTCCTCCTAGCCCCCTATGATGTGAAAGTTGGTATGTTTGAAGTTGTTCCAAAGGCTCCTTAAACTATTCTTTTTTTTTCTGTTATGAGTGGGCATTTTCTGTTCCTTATCTTCCAAATATCTAATTTGATCCTCTGCTTCATCCACTCCATTATTGAGTCTCTATAATATATTCTTCATTTCAGTTCATGTATTCTTTATTTCTGATTTTTAAAAAATGTTTTTTGTTCCATTTTTATGTTTCCTATCTCTTTGTTGAAGTTCTCACTAAGTTTATTTACTCTTCCCTTTAGTCCATTGAGCATCCTTATAACAATTGTTTTGCACTCTCCATCTAGTTGATTGCTTGCCTCTATTTTGCCTAGTTCTTTTAATGGAGTTTTGTTCTATTCTTCCATTTGGGACATATTTCTTTGTCTCCTCATTTTGTCAGCCTCCCTGTGTTTGTTTCTATATATTAGGCAGAGCTGCTACATCTCTAGGTAGAGTGGCCTTATGTGTAGATGTCCTATAGCAGTGGTTCTCAACCTTGGCTGCACATTAGAATCACCTGGGAATCTTTTAAAAATCCTGATTTCTGGGCCTCATCCTCTGGAAAATCTGGAAAATCTGTTTCTTTGTTATGGGGTGAGGCCACAACATTAGTAACAAAGAAACAGAATTTCCAGAGGATGAGGCCCAGAAATAAGGATTTTAAAAAGATTCCCAGGTGATTCTAATGTGCAGCCAAGGTTGAGAACCACTGTCCTATAGGGTCCAGTGGCAAAGCCTCCCTTTACACCTGAGCTGGGCACTCCTAGGCACTCCCTGTTGTAGTTGAGCCTCAATTGATGTTGGCACCTCAATAGGAGGGATTTACCTCCAGGTTCATCTCCTGAAAGGATTGGCTTCAATCAGTGTGGAGGATCAGCTGTGTAAGGGCTGACTCCCAGAACAGGACTTACTTCATTTGGGCTCTGGTAACTGATGAATCCACCCCTTGAGTGTGTTTCTTCTGGAGTTGGTTGGGTGGTGCTTTGATATGGTCTGAAGCTACCCACTAGATGTGCTGGTCTTAGTCCTCATGGGAGGTGCAGGCCAAGGTCAGCTATTGAGCTATAAGGCTATCTGCATATTGCTGCTACCTGTGTTGGGCTTGCATGTGCCCAGGAGAGGCCAAGCTGTGAATAAAGCCAGCTGCCACCAGTGCCAGGCCTGGGGCCACTTAGTGAGAGTACAGGGCACACTGAGGCCAGATGCTGCTTGTTTGAGAGATTTTATGATAATCCAAAACATGAGCCAAGACAGGAAATTTATATGGAAAAGCCAGTGGAAATAGCTTGTGTTAAGCCCAAAAATTGGACAGAGTGATGTCTTCAGAAATCACCAGGTCTGGGAAAATAGTGATAGACAGGTTGAAAGAGACTCAGATATGGCACATGCTTGCTGGATCTGTGGGAGAAAGCTCAGAAAAAGAACAATGGCCTGTGCCAGCACTTTTGTCTGAGAGAAAGCTGGGCTCCTCTCCCCCAGCCCCCTCCAGCTTTCTCCCTGATACCAGACAGTTAAGTTGCCCCGAATATGTCCCTGGTGCCTTTGGAGCCTCTAACCCAGCACTAAAGCTCAGACTGAGTGAGTTTGAGTAAATCTGTGTGTGATCCTTTAAAAAGGGATTTCTGGGACTCCAATAACCCTCCATCTCACTCAGCCATAATCCCTGCTGTTTTCTATAGCCAGAAGTTATGAAGATTTCTCTTCCAGGCACTGGAACCCTGAACTGGAGCCATAGTGTGGAGTTGGGACCCCTCCCTCCTCAGGGGGGACCTCTGAGTAAAGATATCCCTCTTGATTTTTATCTGCCACATGTGTCTTCTTTATACCCTTAGCTGTAGGACTTCTGTTAAGCTAAATTTCAGGCAGTTATAAATGATGGTTGTTCTGTAGTTAAATTGTAATTTTGATGGGTTGTTGGAGGATGCCAGTACCACATTTACCTATGCTGCCACCTTCACCAGAAGCCTGGGATTTCTTTTAAACCAACTTTTCTTTCCTTCCATGATTTCTTCTGTTCTGGTTCCCACCATGTTTATCTCTCCTATATAAGTGCACTATCCTTCTAAATGCCTTCCCTGCTTACAGTCTTATCTTTCTTTAGTTTATTCTCAACACAGCCACCATTGATCCTGCTAAAATGTTAATCAGATGATTTCATTCTTTGGCTCAAAACCCTACCAAGTCTGTCATTTTCACACAGAGCAAAACCTAAGTCCTCACAAGAGCCTACAGAGCTAGACAATCTGACTCTGCAATCTCTTTGACTTCACCTCCTATCATCTCCCCAACTTAATTCATCCTCAGATTCCATGGATCTCCTTTTTCTTTCTCAAGAACTCTTCCCCGCCCCCCCTGCCCCCATAGTAGCTACCTTGCAATTCTCTAATGATACACTTTTCTTTATTATATTTAAATATCTTTATAAGCTTTTGAAGGAGGAGACAATGTATTTTCTACCCTGCATTTTTTTTATTAATTAATTAATGGACACAGACACCAGGGGGGTGAGGGCATGAGAGGGGGGTGGGGGGCAATGGGGGATAAGGACACATATGTAATACACTGTATTTTTTCACTATCAGTATCTAAATGTTTAGACAAATATGTATCTGATGTGGCAATAAATGCATGTTGACTCAAAATAAAGTTGGGGGCATTCAAATCATTGTAGTAAAAAAAAGGAATTATATTAGAATTCAATTTAAATTGCTAATTAAAAATAATTACATATAATTATGTGTTTTTACTATAAGATTTATGTGAAATAAATAATTTAAATATACACAGGCTATCACAAGTGAGCAAGAGTAGACTTTAAACTAGCACAATTTTACATCTTCAGTTTTTAATAATTTTCTGAGATTGTTGGGTTGACTAGTGTGTGTGTGTGTGTGTGTGTGTGTATGTGTGTGTGTATATATATCCTATCTAATAAAAGAGAAACATGGTAATTAGCCGTACATCCGCTACCCTTCCCATTGGCTAATCAGGGTGATATTCAAATTAACTGCCAGCCAAGATGGCGGCTGGCAGCCAGGCAGCTTGAAGCGAACAGGGAGGCTTGCTTGCTCCAGTGATGGCGGACTCCAACGTTCCCCAACTGACTTGCCGGCCTCTCAGCTGAAACTCTAAGCAACTATGTTGCAAATATAGAAGCTAAACAAAACCCCAGAAACCGGCTTTCAGTCAGCTGGGCTTCAGCCAGCCGGACCACAACATTGTATCAAATACAGAAGGTAAACAAAGGCCAGAAACCTGCTTTCAGCAGCCTAGGCCTCAAAGCTAAAGCTGGCCCAGAATAAAAAAGAAAAAAAGAAAAAAAGGAGTGGTTGGGAGCTTCAGTCACCCGCCAGCCTGAAAACGGCCCTCAGCCCCTCAGCCAGACTGGCCAGGCACCCCAGTGGGGACCCCCACCCTGAAGGGGGTGTGACCAGCTGCAAACAGCCCTCATCCCCTCATCCAGGCTGGCCAGGCACCCCAGTGGGGACCCCCACCCTGATCCAGGACACCCTTCAGGGCAAACCAGCCAGCCCCCACCCGTGCACCAGGCCTCTATTTGATATAGTAAAAGGGTAATATGCCTCCAAGCAACGGGATCAGCGGAGCCGCAAGGCCTCCCAGCACCAGGATCAGCGTGACAGGGGGCAGCGCCCAAACCCCCTGATCGCCCTGCTGCTCCGTGTGTGACAGGGGGCGGGGCCACAACCTCCCTATCCACCCTGCTCTGTTCGTGACAGAGGAAGGTGCCCCAACCCCCTGATCGGCCCTGCTCTGTGCCTGATAGGGGGGGAGCTCCCCAATCCCCTGATTGCCCTGCGGCTCTGGTGTGACAGGTGGAGCCCCCCAACCCCCTGAAGGTCCCCTCCTCTGGGGAGAGATAAGGGTGGATCCCAAACCCCCCTCCACGGGACTCTGCCTCTTTATTTCACAGGGCGAAGCTGCCCGACCCCCCATGATCAACCTTTGCTCTT
>NW_005871122.1:3305763-3328756 GCF_000147115.1 Myotis lucifugus | reverse complement strand
TGACAAGGGGGCAGCACCCCCACCCCTGATGGACCTGCCTTGTGTGGACAGAGGGTGGCGCCGCAACCTTCCCATCGACCCTGCCTTGAGTGTGACAGAGGGGGGCGCCCCAACTCCCCAATCACCCCTTTTTTGAGCCTGACCAGGGGCTGCACTTAGGGATTGGCCCTCCCTTTTCCCCCCCAGGAGCAGGCTTAACCCAGCAGGTTGTTACTCTCTGAGGGGTCCCAGACTGGAAGAGGACAAGGCCGGGCTCCCCCCCCCCCCCCCCCCGAGTGCACAAATTTTTGTGCACCGGGCCTCTAGTATATATATATAAAACTACCAAGAATATTCTCTCAGATCATTCTGCTCAGATCTCAGAGTCTGGAAATGTAATGAAAAGTTACTTAGATTGGTCCTACTTGTACATTGTGGATAAGCTCAGCATTGATCAGAATAAAAAATAAATTTGGGCCGGTTTTATTACTGAACTGCAAAGCTCAAGTCTGTATGTCTCTACAAGTCATTAGTTTCCTGCAGAATGTACCACACAATTCCTGCAAAGGAATATACTTCCAATTGAAAGGCTGACTCTGCTTTATCACATTGGTTAAGAGCTCAATTATTTAGCTGTGTGTTACTTTTAGCAAACTTCTGTGTAGAAAATTTAATAAGACGTTTTTTTTTTTTTAAAGTGTGGGAACATTTGAGAAAACTGATGCTTTTGAAAGACACATGTTGTAAAACAGTTTTGTTTAGTGTTCTTTGATTAGTCTTCACTATCTTATCATTTTTCTATTGGGCTCCAAAAGAATACAGATAGAAAGAAATGTATCTCTAGCTTTTGTTTTCATTTTCAGAGTTTTATCTTTTAATAATGATAAGAACTTTAAAAAAACTAAGAAAGTATTTTCTTTGGCATGTTTCTTGAAAAAAAAATACACTTTTTTTTTTTTTAATGTGTCTTTTCTAATGGTGAGAAAAATTCCTGTCTTATCTTTTGTAATTTTAGTTCTTCCACAAATGTTAGTGAGCAGATAGGTATCTTGGTATCACAGTTCTGCAACCAGCAGTTAAAGAACTGTGTTCTTCTAGTCAAAATTTCAAACTCTTAGTAAACTAACTGTGTCAGCAAGATATGGCATCTTGCGCAAATTATTTAAATTGTAAAGCTTTTGATTTCTCAGTTAAAAATGCAATACAAATAATGGTACATCTATACATCTATCAAAATAGTACTGTGAGTAAAGTGAAATAATGCATGTAATTATTACCATAGTGCCTGGTATAAAGTAAGGGATTAGTAATTTTTTAATCTTCTACTTATAAACCTTTTAAAGAATATATATACATATATATATATATATAAGTAATATATATAATATATATATATATTATTGATTTCAGAGAGGAAGAGAGAGAGAGATAAAAACATCAATGATGAGAGATAATTGTCCATCGCCTGCCTCCTGCATGCCCCAGACTTGGGATCGGGGCCACATCCAGCCATGTGCCCTGACCAGGAATCAACTTAGACCTTCTGATTCATAGGTTGACTCTCAACCACCGAGTCACACCAGCTGGACTGGGCAAAAGAGACTCTTGAATTTATGTTCTTATCCAATTCTCTGATATAGGGGATGTATTTCCAGAGCAAAACCAGTTCTTTTTCTTCCTCTTTTGGAACATTTGTCCATTGTTGAAAATTTTAATTCCTCTGTGAGAATATTCAACTAGTTATTATATTATTAAGCATGCAATATCTCTATAATACACAATATATTTTTTAAATTCCTTTTTAAATATACATTTATCAGAGTGCAGAAATCTATATTTTTTATACATGTCTATAGCATACATTTCTATAATATAAAAATATGGAAGAGTGTCATTCAAATGTTTAATCTCTTTCTCTTTGTTTTGCTTTTTCTGAAATAGTTCTCTCTTATAAAAGTCTTATAAACTAGATAATAATAACTCCTTGATGTCCATTCCTTGCTACATATCTAATTTTATTTGAATGATTGTCTTCTGATTTTCATTTTCCCACTCCTGAATATTGTAGATCATATTAATAATTATTCAATAAAGTCATAAGACATGCCTTTAAAAAAGAAGAATAAATGTTTTACGTTGTCCAGAGGAGAATTTTTAAGTCAGTGTGAATTTTTCTCCTTTGTGGGAAAGATTCTTAGGCAGTTATACTAAATGTCCCTTCTATCACAAATACACACTCAGCGCAATTCCTCTGCCATAATAGGTTACACAGTTTAAATAAATGTAATTTTAAGCTTACAGCTAATTCTGAACCAGCAAGCATGAAATATATGTTGAAAATAATGTTCCTTCTGAAAATAAATATTTTCCAGTTCTTGTGAGCACTGTCTGTAACATAATAAACGGAAAGTAAATTTGCATTGCATATTTTTCAGACTCTTTAAGGAGCCAAATATAGTATACAACTGGTTATCTCATACCTTACGACAGATTTAAAAAAAAAAACTTTTTAAATCTATCTTCACATATTCTGCAAATAAAGTGTTTGCCATTAATAAATACAGAGAATAGATAATATTTAACTTAAACATGGCAAACAAGCAAATAGAACAGTGAAGTAAATTCGTAAGTTTTGCTTCTCCAGTTTTGGAACATAATGCTATATTTTTTAATTGAGGTAAAATTGGTATATAACATTATATCACTTTCACAAGGACAACATTATAATTTGACACAAAGTGATCACCACCAGAAGTCTAGTTTCCATCCATCACCATATAGTTGAGCCTTTCATCCATTTCACCTACTTTCAACCCCTTTCCCTCTGACAACTAATAATCTATTCCCTGTAACTATGAGTTTGTTTCTGGTTTTTGTTGTTGTTGTTCATTTTCTTGTTTTGTCTTTTAGATTCTACATATGAGTCAAATCATATGGTGTTTGTAATTTTGCAGTTCACCATCTGACTTATTTCTCTTAGCATAATACCTTCAAATTCCATCCATGTTGTTGAAAATGGCAAGATTTTACTCTTTTTTTATGGCTGAGCTATACAGGGTGTCCCCTCAAAAATGTATACAGTTTAACAGCTGATAGATCAATTTTGAAAATGAAATGTATTTTGATAAACACTGCCTTTATAATTATTCAAAGTGTGTGTATACATTTTTGGGGACACCATATATATATATATCTCATATCCTTTTTTTCATTCATCCATCAATGACAATGCTATTTTTAATCTTTTAAATGTTCTAAAATTCATTATATGCAGTTATTTCTTAATTTTGAATGCCCTATTGAACTCATAATTGTCAGGACTGATGTTAGAAAGCTTGTTCTTTTGTGTGCTTTGAATTATGTGTGTCAGTTAAACTTCTATTAAATTTCTCAACCTCCAGGTAACTATATGTATATTTTGTAATCCTTATATATAAAAAGCCAGGGTCTGTAACGACCAACCGAAGGCTGACTGAACACTGGAAATCTATCCTGCAGTCAGTGCTGGGTTGCTGTGGCTACCCAGCACTGACCGCTGCCAGTGGGGGTGCAGTGACCCAGCACTGACTGCTGAGGGGGCTGCGGATCAGGCCTGGAGAGAGGCCCGGAGAGAGAGGTAAGGTCTGATCCACAGCCTCCATGGCAGCTGTTGATCAGCCGTTGCCTCTCTCTTTGGGCTTCGCTAACAGCCACTCCTCTGTTTCTCTCTGGGCCTCCACTGGGGTGCTGCTGATCAGCCCTGCCTCTCTGATCAGGCCCAGAGATAACCCCAGAGACGCAGATTGGCATAGAAACTGACCAATCAGAACCAAATCTGGGTGAACTTTGAGGAGCCAATGGCTGCTTAGGAGGCAGAGCTTTTGATGCTGATTGGCATAAAAACCAACCAATCAGAACTAAATCTGGGTGAACTGTGAGAAGCCAATGGCTGCCTAGGAGGCAGAGCTTTTGACGCTGACTGGCATAGAAACCGACCAGTCAGAACCAAATTGGCTGGCAGGGGAGGGCAGTTGGGGACAACCAGGCTGGGAGGAGAGGGCAGTTAGGGGCGATCAGGTAGGCAGGCAGACAGAGAGGTTAGGGACAATCAGTCAGGCAGGCAAAGGCAATTAGGGGCGATCAGACAGGCTGGCAGGTGAGCGGTTAGGAGCCAGTGGTCCCAGATTGTGAGAGGGATGTCCGACTGACGGTTTAGGCCCGATCCCTATGGAATTGGGCCTAAACCGGCAGTCAGACATCCCCCAAGGAGTCCCTGATTGGAGAGGGTGTAGGCTGGACTGAGGGAATCCCCCTTCTGTGCACAAATTTTGTCCACCGGGCCACTAGTATACATATAAAAGCCTAAGTGACCGTTACGACTGGTCGACCAAATGAACAATTTACTGGTCGTTATGAGGTGCACTGACCACCAGGGGGCAGACACTCAACACAGGAGTGTTCATGCACAGTGGACTCCCACAGCCAACCTCCTCTGTCCCTCCCCCAAGCCAGCTGGCCCTGATTGGCCCCACTAGCCGGCCAGGCCAAGGGACCCCACCTGTGCATGCATTCGTGCACTGGGCCTCTAGGAGATGTATAACTTCATATTAAAGACTATCTAATACCTAATACATTGGAAAGACATGGTTTACCACAAATATTTTAAAGCTATACTCTTTTTACTCACACTGGTATCTGGGTTCCAAATGCAATGTCTGTGCTGTGTTTGTGTAGCTTTGATTTTGAGGTCATTTAATTGGCTCTGCCTACTCTGCCATATCTAACACATTGTGGGATAAATGAGCTCTAATCAGCTGGAATCTTCCAGTGTGAAAATGACTTCCTGGGAATAAGTTAGCACTTGGGAACTGCACTCTCTCTTTCTGGTCATTGGAGTACAATTTAGCAAATTGCCCTTGCAGTGGGCTCAATGATACCCCAATGCTCTGAATAAGTTAATTGCAGATTCTAAGGTACCTAACTTACTCTCATGATTGAACTGAAAACAGGAATATGGTCAATTCAGTTTGCCTCTGAGCACTGACCTGATGATATATTAAGTGCTCTGAACTTCTTGGAACTTCTATGTAAATGAGCAGGGTTTCTCAGCTTCACTTGCCCTTTTATTCTTTGGAGTATCCTGCCTCTTCAGGGACAGAGGAGATAAAACTGCTCCTCAGCTTGTCTCACCCCTTGGGGAATCTGCTTCTCAGCTGTTGGCAAAGAATTTGCCTTATCACACCTCCAGGCCAGAAGCTGTGTCAGGTTTGGGAAAGCGATCACTGTATGTCTATATTTTGAGGATGAAAGGAGAGTGCTATGCAATGCCTTGATTTTTCTAGGCTTCCTCAAACTATTTCAAGTACTGCAATAATAAACTAATGAAGCTTAATTATATTTAGGGGTCAAGGAAAGCCATACATTGTGTACCTTTCCGTAACATATTTCAATCCTTAGAACATGCAGTTGAAGACCTGGACTCTTCAATTAACTGTGATGAAAGATGAATTTTGGAAAGGGAGAAGGTCAAATGGGAAGGGAACAGATCAGGGTTAATGCTATCTTTCCTGAATGGCATCTTGGCCTTTGAGCAGTGGTAATTAACATTTTCTTTTTGTAACATAAAATAATTATTTTCATCAGTAGACCATGTTCTGACTGTGTAGCCAAGCTGAAAATGTGATCCGGAGATGCTGGGGCCTCTGGGGAAAAATGTGCAGACTTTTAGTACAACCGAATTACGGAAAGGAAGTGCTCTCTGGAATGGGAGTGCTTGACTATATATCCCTAAAACTGCAGCGGCTGGCGGGCCTGGGCGCTCCCCCAAACCCTTATGAAGAGCACTGCCTTTCCTTCTATTTATGAGAACACTGCTGCTTTACGAGGAGTCCTAAGTAAAATAATTAAAGATAAATTTCTCTATAAATTTTAAACAAAAAAATAATACGCATTATTTTGAGGAGCATCGGACCGTTTGCATTGATATTTGCTGTGCCACTGGGATATAAAACTGGTTAGCCAGAAATACAACTGAAAGAAAAAAAGATTGTCTTCTAAAGCATATGGAATTCTGAAATTTTCAAAGTCAAAACAGCTTAAAAAATAACTATCCTCCACACCTGTCCATATTCAGAAATTATGTTCAATATGCACATATATATATATATATATATATATATATATATATATATATGTCTATGTGGGTTAATGTGTAAATGTATGTACATATCATTATTGAAGCATGCAAATTGGAAAGCAGTTGCACCACACAACAGTAATATATACTTCTTAAAGTTTTTTTACAGCTAAAGACAGTAGTGTTAGGATGCTTATGATTTATCAGAATATATTCTTAATTCTTTTTTTCTTCATTAAATATGCACACCTTTAAAAACTAAGCTTTTAATATCCTGGTTAAAAAGAAATATATTGGTTTGCATTTTAGAAAGAGCAAGATCTTTCACTGCGTTTTCTTTTGACTGTCAAGAGCAATATTTCTTCTGTAAGATCAGTTTTTATAAATCACCTGCTTTCTAAGCAAGCACTTAACAGACATCATATCTCAAAACATCACAATATTCCTATGAGGGTAAAAAGGAGCAAATAGCATTCTTCTCAGTGATCAAAATCTGAGGCCTTTGGTTGAGTTACTGAAACACGGCGATGCCTGTCTCAAATCACACAGTGAACTTAGAGCATCAATCATAACCCAGGGACAGTATTCTTGCTACTGTGGTTGCAACTGGTTTCTCAGTGCAGTTGAATGTCCTCTACTTTTTCAAGGGTGTATAGGAGATGGAATATTTATGATAAAAATAGGTACATATGTCTTTCAGCAATACCCTTACAGGTTAATGCGAATATCATTTGCACGCTCGAATTCCCCAGTTAGATTTAAGCAGCTCGCAACCTAAACAAACAAAAAATAATAATATTCACCATATTTCTGCCTGAATTTTATTTTTCAAAAGACCTTCTCTTTCTACCTGAGTCAACTGTGACAACCAAGATGACAAACTATTTTTCTTTTGTTTGGCCAACCTCAATATATATCTGTAATCATGTGCAGTTTTATTCTGGAACACTATGACATTTCCATGTGATTTGTTTTCTGAGTAAAATGACTCTTTTATTATGAAAAGAGTTACCACCAGGGTTAGCAATATTAATGTGTAATGTCATTCGCGGTTGTTTGGACATTACAGTGGAGGCTGCTTACAGCTGCCCTGAGTGTGTATTGTTGGCTGTGAATTATTCTGCTGTTCTAATGTGACATGTTCAGTAAAATGACATGGATCACTGGCTGGTTCAAGGTCCCTGCTATAACAACATGAGGCAAATAAAAAATAATTCTTCCCAGTCAAAATGTTCTTAAACTTTGTCCCTATCAGAACAAATTGAACATTGACTAAAATTCCTCTTGCCTACATGATATAATGATATTTAATATTTGTTAAAGCTGATTGCTAATGAACCCTCTGACACTGGAAAGAATATCACCTTATTGAGTTTCACCTTTTTGGCTTCTAGAGGAAAACCCTCACCTGGAACTTCCTAATGAGGCAATTTAAAATTTTATATCTTTTCCAGAGTTTGATGAGAATGCATGTGGGTGTACAAACTTGTTTCTATTTATCACTTTCACAAATTCAGTTTATAAGTAGGATTCAATTACCATCTTGAACAAAGACACAGGTTGTTAAATATTAAAATTAAAGCATTGTTTTAATAATTTAACTGTAAGGAGTTCCTTTAAAAATAGACATAGAATTGAATATGAGTTAACAGACTAAGTTTCACCACTAGAGGAGAAATTCAGCTCTTTTTTTTAATATTAAACTTTCACTTAAGATTTCGTTAGAAGGAAAGATATGTGAATACAGGGAACAACATGAAGTTCAGCTTCATTAGTCAATGATTTGGGCTGCTTTCCTTTCCTTGAGGCATATTCATAAACTGGACCTAAGTCAGAGGTCTGTGCTTTCATCTCCATATTGACACTCTGGGACCAGTCAGACCTTTTCTAATGTTGTTAGGAGAACTGAATGAGGAAATTTTGAGAGTCCTTTGCAACAGATTGCTTTCGATTTTTTACGTTTTTATTATACTAATATATACATTCCTGCTTACCACTTGCCTGCAAACTCAAATTGCATGGCAATATCATTTATGTGAATTCTGAAATGCATAAATTTGAATTTATATAATTGACGAAGTAAGAATAGTTCAGGTGTTATATTCATTTTCTTAGAGCATTTGACCATGTAGATCCTTAAGCTAGTTACTGTTTCTAATGCCCTGTTTCCTTATGTTGATGAAGAAAAAAATCATAGTATTATCCTCAGGTCTAGTTTTGGTATGAAAGGAGATGATACCCCCAGAGTTAGTAGCTAAGTGCCTGGCACAGCAATTTAGCATGTGCTCAATAATTTTTTATTATTCTTGTTACTATTATTATTATTATTTACATCCTCTTTGTCAACCTGTCAGTAAATTTATCCCTAATTATTTTTTGTGTAAGATAATAAAATACTTTAAACAGAGGGGGAACAGAAATATGATTTTGAAAGGACTCAATCTAACTTCAAAAAAAACACACCTTTTTTATAACAAACCCATCTGAGTCATGATCTCACGTGAAGTGAAATTCACTGAAATCTTAATGCAACCATTATGGTTCTTCCAATGAAATCATAATTGTATGTTCTGAAGCCATCATGGTGTATCGTGTCAATGCATACTAAGGGAGTTCTCGGGCACAGACCATTGACATGATAGACTATAATGACTCTTTCAGAGATGCTATGGTCCACTGTGTCAATGCATACTGAGGGAGCCTTTAAGGCACTGATCCGAGCCTGCAAAATACTTCTCCATTGTGGGGAGAGGAATAGTCTTATGAATATTTTGATGAAAAGCTGATCATTTGCCCTAACCGGTTTGGCTCAGTGGATAGAGCGTCGGCCTGCGGACTCAAGGGTCCCAGGTTCGATTCCGGTCAAGGGCATGTACCTTGGTTGCGGGCACATCCCCAGTGGGGAGTGTGCAGGAGGCAGCTGATCGATGTTTCTCTCTCATTGATGTTTCTAACTCTCTATCCCTCTCCCCTCCTCTCTGTAAAAAATCAATAATATAGATATATATATATATATATATATATATATATATATATATTTAAAAAGCTGGTCATTTGATTTCATTCATTTTTAATAAGCTTCACAGTGATACAGTGATTAGTGTGCATCATTCTAGTGTAGGGTTTGGTTTTTATTTAAAAATATGTAACAGTTATCATTTTCCCAAGATGCAAGATATCTCACTTGAGCGACCAGTTGTCTGTATGAAGGACAAGAGCACCTTGTAGGGTTCATTAGTATCACATTTCATTGTAGCCTCCCAACCTAATCATCTAGAATTATGGCCGACTACTAACAAAAGCTATAGAAAGTATTTCCTAAACAATATATCTCTATTTGTAATTTATTACTGGGAATTCTGGATCACAAAACATGAAGCGTTTTTCTAAATTCATTTCTAAATGGAGAAGAGAAATTCAAATACATTTTCAGGAAACAGTAAAAGTGTTAACTTTAGGGAACAAAATCTAGTCATTTTACAAAGTCTTACTTATCCATCCATGACCATATGAATCCCTTTTCTTCATTGTGGAAGAACCTGGCATTGGATTGCACAGATGAGTTCTCATGTTGTCCTGATTTTTAAATTTGCTTGCTTAAATACAAACTATAGCTACCTTTCAATATTTTGTAATTAACTAAAATGATTAAACGATTAGGGAACCCAATTTACAAGACTGAAGGTCCAATAAAAGTTAGAAAATTAGTAAACATTTTGCAGAGTTTTAAGTCTTGCTTCTTTTCAAGGGTGGACCTTGTCCAAATTTGATGTTTCTCTGTTCCACCAATATATATTTCTTTCATGTCGTTCCCTTTACATGACTTTACCATGTACATGGACTATTTTCTTCACCTATTTATGACCTCAGCTGATTGTCAGATTATTCTTTTCAAAGTTTTAATGTATAGCTGTGGTATCCTATAATGAATTACTTTATCAATAGCCCCTCAAGGAATACAGTGCTGTCACATAGAAATAAAGTCTTATAATCCAACTCGTTACAAACCCAAATAAATTAAAGTCAAATGATAATTTTTGTCAAGAAGATTCTATAGTGTATCCCATGTCATAGAATTAGTTTTATTTTTGTTTGAAAGGCTGTCCATCACTAGACATACCAGTAGCTTAGATACAGTAGAAATAAGACTTAAGACAGATTAATAATAGTAATAAAATAACAATAATAGCTCAGTTATTTTTCTATCTGCCCAACCAGATCCATTCTCCACTTCTCTGATCTACTTTGTGTCATGGTGGGTTTTATCAACCCAGCTCCTTGCACTTTGGTCTCCAGTTGATTGCAGTCAATGGGACACATAAGCCAGAAATAAGAGGGAATGAGAAAGTAGCCAATTGTTTCTTCCTATGCCCCTTTCTTCTTCAATTTAGCAATCTGGCAGTGGCTGATAGTCAGCTCTCAAGCTCCAACAACAATATAGGCCAATAGGTAGAAATGGCTTCCTGCTATTCTAGTCGCTGGGCATGTGACACATATTGTTGGTGCCTTTACACTGTAAATGGTGTCATCATTTAAAATCTTCAGTTAATCATTTTAGTAGAATTGTCTTTCCTATTGAGACTATTATTGATATAATAAATGGCACAATAAGACAGGTTCCCAAGAATCAGGCATTTCAAGATGACTTTCTGGTATTGGTTACATTCACCAGGAATATAGCATTATCTTGGCATTTGTGCTTCATGATCACAGATTGACTCTAATAATCTGCTTTGTTGGCCCATTGTAGCTTATATTTAAAAGTGTCCTAGATCAATCAGGTTGAGACTCAAGAATATCTTTCACAGACCATATAAGCCTAAGTACAAACACTTTGAGGTAAAAAGAAAATGCTGAACATGACATCATGATTTTATTAGGATCAATCACTCAGTCACTGTCTATGCAGACCAACTTCTATATTCCTTTCACCAAGGAACTGAAATGCATTGTTGAGAGAAGTACCAACATCCTTTAGGAAAATTCTGCACTCTATGTGTTTCAGATGATGGTAGGATATGCATGTACAGCATTGTACATCATGATTTTCATAATTAGCTCCCCGAGAGAGAGCAGCACATAATCATCAGTGGCAAGACAGGAGCAATTACCACAATAAGCCACAGGGAGCAATTGGTAATCAGAGTGCTTTGACATCCTGGACTTTTAACAATGACTAATTGATATCAGGGTCCTTAGAAATAAAATAACTGTGCAACCTACTAAGATGCCCCTACCAGATTCATTTTACCAGCCCTGTGCATCACAGCTTCTGGGTGTGTTAGATGCTAAGGGTTCACAGATGCTCCTTCTCAAGAGCTATGGCCTCCAGTGAACCTGTTACATTTGTCCTTTTGAGAGAGCTGACCTCTTTCTCCTAGGGGGCACTGTGATAGGTTTAGAGGTACCATGTTATGAAGTTACAAAAGTCCAGCCCCCTTGCCTTAATAGTGAGATGGATTCTGTGGCACAAATCATGATGCAAAGTTGCCAAAAAGATAAGCCTATTGATAGATTCAGGCTGAGATCATTCCTGGCATAACTTGTTTTCCCACATTATCCTGCCTGCTTTACTCCTTTTCTCAAAATAATACTCAATTCATTGCATATTCTTGGGCCCTTATCCCAAAGTCTCCTTTTAGAGGACTTCCCTTGAAACATTTTGTTTACTGGAGCAAACAATAAAAGCATCTTGCCTCCTAGATAGCAAAGAATATTCTTAATTCTAATCAACGAAGGCAATTAGAAGCATTTCACCTTCAATTTCTAGGAAGAGAAGTATACCTTTCTATCTTACAGTATAACAGAGTTCAAGATGACCTTTGTCAACCAAGTAAAGGAATAACTTTGACACTGAACCAGAAACTCATTTTTTAAAAATATATTTGTATTGATTTCAGAGAGGAAGGGAGAGGGAGAGAGAGGTAGAAACATCAATTAGGAAAGAAAATCATTGATCAGTTGCTTCCTGCAAAACCCCCACTGGGGATCATGCCAGCAACCTGGGCATGTGCCCTGACTAGGAATCGAACTGTGACTTTCTAGTTCATAGGTCGATGCTCAACCACTGAGCCACACCAGCTGGATAAGAAACTCACTTTTTGGTAGAAGAAGTACAGCAACCAGCTCATGTTCACAGACCATCTCACTGGTCTAGTGATATTCCCAATTACATTAAAGTAGTCCACCTGATATCATGGTGAAATGGCTACTGAATGCCTGGTTTTGGTGCCAATGCATCTTGTAAAACAGGAATACTGCCCTGCAAGATTCAGAATAAGCTTTAAACTAAAAAATCTACACATGCTGGTATTTCTCTCTCTCTCTCTCTCTCTCTCTCTCTCTCTCTATATATATATATATATATATATATATATATATATATATATATATATATATATATAGTACTTACAGAAGTTGTACTTCCTCCTTTACTTTGCATCTCTATAACCTTAGGTATGGCATGTTTGAAGATCCTAGAGAAGAATGTTTTCATGAAGGAATATAGTCATTCTCTCTGTAATTTCGAAACTGATACTATCTCAGGCTATTTTGGCCTCTATATGCTGCCACTACATGCCAAGCAGAGGAGAGGCTTATTGATTTGGCAGGAGTGAACAATCCCAGTTACCGAAGGGAAATTGAGTAGTTGTTCTATAACGGGTAAAAGAAGCTGGTTTTGAAATGAATACTCACTGACAGATATTTTAGCAATCCACATCCAATAATAATGACCAAAAGTTAAATTGCAGCAACCCACTGAGGATAGGATCATTAAGACCTTGGATCTCACAGAAATGATTACTGGAGTTATTCTTCTGTGTGAAGAAACCAGACCACTGGAGGTGCTGACAGAGGTTAAGGGGAACATAGAATAGATGAGGTAAGAAGAAAGCCATGGTTATTAAGCTAGACTTTATGATCTGCTACAGTAGGCATTGTTGCAGCTATATTTTATGTTAAGTATTTGTTTCTTTTTGTCCTTTCCCTGTCTTCATATATGAACTGTAATTGCTATGGATGGTGTTACAATTTATGTTCTGGAAGGCAGTACAACTAAAATGACATCATCCTATGATGGCATGATGGTCAAAAGGACCTCTCGGGAGATGAAATATATTTATCCAAATAAAGGACACAAATGGATGCTGAATGACAAAAGGAGTCAAATGTTTTGGTTGTGAAATGTTATTTCCTCATATAATCTCTGTCCTCTGTGCTCCAAGCTCCAGGCAGCTGCCTCCTATATACTGATATTGTTAGTTCCTCTTTTCCCTCTTCAAGCCTCGGAATAGTAATGACTCCTTACTGTTGCTAACCCATGAGCATCTCAAATTCCTCATTGTCTCCCTGAACTTTCAGCACACGTCTTTAAATAGATTCTCCACCAACTTCTCTTCAGGTAAATACATCTGGGAGGAACTGTTTTGCTTGTTGGGATTATAACAAATGCAATGTATTGGCCATTGATGAGTCAGGCACTTTTTCAAATTTATTACATGACTTATCTGATTAGTCACAATCTGATAAGTCAAGAACTACTCCTATTTTTACCAATGATGAAAATGAACCACAGATGGCAAGTTTCTTGCCCAATATCACACAGACACTGGGTAAGATATTGATGATTATAGTCAAGATTGAATCAGGACAATGTGATTCAAGCCCATAATGCGGGTGCTTAAAATATATATTTTAGATGTATAGCTTTTGTGTTGATTGAGAGCCCTTTAGAAATAGAAAAGTCTATTTGTCAAAAAAATAAAAATTAATAAAGAAACAAAGTTTCTCTGGACTAAAATTCTTTCTACCAGCAAGTATAGACACTGAAATCCTGTACAATATGCAAAATATAAGCACCTTAGCATATCAGTTTTGTTTCCTATTGGTACTGTAATCTGAGCTTCCTGATTGACTAAATTATTTTCAGGTAACCTTTATATAATCAAACTTTAAAAGAGTATTTAACATTGTTTTAAGGTCTACTCTACTAAAAACTCATTTTTTATCCTGAATTTGGTGACACTTTTCTTCATTCTTTCATAATATTTAATTTAATTTTTTCCATTACCATTTATCTTCTCTATGCCCTCTTCCACCTTCCCCTCCTCACCCCCATAATCATCACACTGTTGTCCATGTTTATGAATTCCCTCTCTCTTTTGTTTTCTTTTCTTTTTTTGCTCCATCTCTTTAGACCCTCAATCACCTCTGGCCCTGCCAAACTGTCTGGCTGATCTCTATCTATGAGTCTGTCTCTATTTTGCTTGGTAGTTCAGTTTGGGTTGTAAAATGCCTGGAGCTTGGAGCTTGTTCACTAAATTCCATTTAATATGAATGAAATCATATGGTTCTCCATTATTTCCTTCAGCTTCTCTGGTTGTTTCTTCTATTCCCAAACTTTCTCAATTTCATATTGTAATTCAAATTTTTGGAGCCCATAACTTTATTGGGAAGCCTTTACTGTTCTTACTTTCATTTTCTCTCTTCTCTTGTCCTCTCTTTCCTCCTCTGTCATTTTAACTTCATGATTTGCATTAGGTTTTTTTTTGCAAGATATATTTGCTTACATATTTATTCATCAAAGTAAATACCCAGCGTGAATTTGTCTGGTGGATTTAGTCTAGATGTGGTCTGATTGTTTGACTTTGTATGTTCATAATATGTAATTGTACAAAGAAGATTGAGTGAGAAAGCCATCATAAATGAAAAGAGTAATATTTAAAATCACAAGCAAAACATTTGAACTAGAAATTCAGATTTCAGAAATCTGCAATCTGGTAGACATACACCTGTAACATACAACCCATGAATTGGGTTTTCCTCGTCTGTAAAACCAAATTCATGGGTTAACCCATATTTTTAAGGTCTATTCATGTTTCTGTAGTTCTGCTTTTCTACTAGCCCAATCCATATATATAAAAGCCAAGCGACCAGAACGACTGGAACGACCAGAACGACTGGTTGATATAATGCGC
The DNA here is from genome assembly GCF_000147115.1 of Myotis lucifugus. NCBI lineage: Eukaryota > Metazoa > Chordata > Mammalia > Chiroptera > Vespertilionidae > Myotis > Myotis lucifugus. The sequence continues at coordinate 3,313,684 of NW_005871122.1, read as the reverse complement.
AGTGCGGTGGCCAACTGGCCCGATCAGGGCCCTGATCAGTCCCCCAACCTTCCGTGGACCCTCCCCTGGCCAGCCCCGCCCCAATTGGCCCCCCACCTCAATTGGGGGCAGGGCCGGCCAGACAACAGCCCACGGCCCCTTTCTCCCTACTAGCCTGGTCCCAATCAGCCCCATTGGTGTGGGTGGCTGGACCCCACCCATCCACGAATTCATGCACTGAGCCTCTAGTTAAATAATGAAAATCAGCCTTTCATATTAATCAGTATCCTAAGAAAACAATATTAAATGTTCAAACAGGTTTGAACACTTGAACAACATATTGTTATTCATATGGTTACACTGTGCAAATTAATATTTGGTAAAAACATTTTAAATGTGTGAAATCTTTTATTTAAAAAGCAAACCAGGAAGTTATTAGCTCATGTAACTTCATCTCTTCTTTTTTTTTTACTTTTTTTTTCTTTATTGATTAAGGTATTACATATGTGTCCTTATCCCCTCATTGCCCCCTCTCCCCTGCTCATGCCCTCACCCCCCCGATGTCTGTGTCCATTGGTTATGCTTATATGCATTCATACAAGTCCTTTAGTTGATCTCTCCCCTTTATCATCTCACTTTTGCTTCTACCTATGGATTGGCTATTCTACCATATCCAAGCCTACTTTATTTATTTATTTTTAGCAGAAAGGATATAATATTATTTGAAAATAAAAGACTAAAATACTGTCTGTGTTTAGAAAAGATAAGAATGTGTTATAAGCAGTACATTATAAAATTAAAGAATCATTTTTTTGAATGCTAAAAATCTCATTGCACATAATACTGTGGGGCTGTCTAAATATAATATAAACTTGGAAAATTTTAAGAATTAGTCACCATCTGAATATATTTATTATCCAACATAATATTATATTTGTTCTTAAAATAAATACACAAGGTGTAGATTAGTCTCTGGATAATGATGAAAGGGCATAAAAGAAAATTACTGCTGTTCTTAAGAATGAATAAAAAGATGTCATTCAATAGACCATTTTTATAGCATGAACAGAAACTTTATTTTAAAATCTGAAAATTACTATTTATGTAGGGTTAGTGAGAGACTGAAACTATTTCAGAGAAAATGAATGAATCACAGTATGTATCTTCCCTTATTGTAGAGCTGAATATAGACTGCTCGAGCTCATTCTTGGTTGAAGCTATAGTATCTCATAAGTATCTTTGAAGCTGAAACGCTGCTAAATAATAGTTCATAGTCAACATTTCTGATGCATTACACATAAAATAATCATTAATGGTAAAGTTGCATATTTGTTCAAATTATAAGTAAAGATTTTGAAGAGTTTTGAGACACAACATAAAAATTATAGTTTGGTCCTGGCTGGTATGGCTCAGTTGGATGGAGCATCACCCTATACACCAAAAGGTCATGGGTTTGATTCCCAGTCAGGGCACATGTCTATATTGTGGGGTTCAATTCCTGGTTGGGATGCATAAAGGAAGCAACCAATCAATTTCTTTCTCTCTTCCCTCCTCCTTTCCTCTTTAAAATCAATAAAAAATTATAGTATGAATACATTTTTTTACAAAACAATTATGAATAATTCAAGATAATTCCAAAATTGCCACCTGACTGAGAATTGAACAAGAAGAAAAGGTAAAAATATGAGCATACCTTCTATTTCAGAATATATTTTCATCATCATTCCACTAATATCTTTGTTCCATCTTATTTTTTTTATTTTACCTTTATTATCATTCTCCTCTTCTCTCTTTTTCTCTTCTTCCCTTTCTTTCTAATTCTTTTTGTTTTTTGAAGGATGTCTCTTTTTGTCTCATTTTCTTTCCAATTCTCAACCTTTATTTTTATTATACTTCAAAAAATAAGAAAGGCTAAATTTAATGATTATTATAATTGTAGAATTTATTTTTGAATGGAAAATCTTGGTTATATACATTAATGTTACCATTTTGTTCAAATGTTATAGATGCTTAGTAAATTAAAGTAAAAGCATTTTGAGACTTTTAACATGAGGCTTATCTTTTTAAATAATTATGTGTCAGCCTGGCCAGAGAAGAGGATTGAGGTTCTGATGAGAGAGATGTATCAAAGATCAAGCTGGCCTGCTCCTCAATGCTGCCCTGCCTGAGCAAGTTGGCAGCTCATAAATGCTTTGGATGATGGTGCACTCGAGAAATGTGTGCATGGGAGGCTGGCCTGCTGCTGTGTGTGGCCAAAGAGTTATTCTTGCCAGCTGCTGAGTCCAGGCATGGAGCTGCTCTTGGCAGGGGCTTTCCTGGAGCAGGAGATTTGGGAAGACTTTCCTGTGCATATGGACTGGCATGTTGCTAACTATCACACGGAGAAATAAAGAAGAGAATATTTCTAATGAACTTCCTATCACTGTCTGGACTCTGGAGGGAAAAAAGAATGTAGCTTCATATCAGGATGTAGGGCATGTCCCACTGAGCCCCATTCTACTAAAAAAAAAAAAAAAAAGACAGTGCTTAGTAAGAGAAGGCTAAAAAAAGTAAAGTGAATTTCAGAGAGAAAAAGAGAGAGGTGCATAGTGTAGGCATAGAAAATATAAGGAAGAATCATACCATATTTGTATTAATGTGAGAGTGAATTTATGCCCAGATTTTATGTATGTAACAAAGATACTTTTCTTTTTCCTATGAACCCATGAGCTTTAGTAGCTTACCCATTAGGTTAAAGGTAATCACTCAATTATCTTTACCATAGTTGTAGTTTTGTTTCTCCTTCCCACACCTTCCCCCCTCTACCCTTTTCCCTGAATAATTAAAAGCAACATAATTGTACTGAGCATACTGGGAAAGAATGAAGCAGTTCACCATGATTAAAGTATGAACTGGAGAAATGGTAGAGTGGGATAAGGACTAAGTAATGGAGGTGAGATTGTTGGTGACAAAGGAAAGACTTTTTATATAACTACAATGTCATACCTAACAAAGTTACAAATAAATATTTAATATTATTTAATACACAGTTCATAATAGAATTTCCATGATTTTTCTATAAATAACATTATTGGAGTCTATCAGTGATGGCGAACCTTTTGAGCTCGGTGTGTCAGAATTTTGAAAAACCCTAACTTAACTCTGGTGCCGTGTCACATATAGAAATTTTTTGATATTTGCAACCATAGTAAAACAAAGACTTATATTTTTGATATTTATTTTATATATTTAAATGCCATTTAACAAAGGAAAATCAACCAAAAAAAATGAGTTCACGTGTCACCTCTGACACGCATGTCATAGGTTCGCCATCACTGGAGTATATTTATATGTATCAGGTTCCAAATAAGTTTTACACATTCTATTTGGGTGTTCTATCACATATATGATAACTCAAATATTCTATTAAGTTTGACAATTCAAATAGAACCTTGAAATTGGTTTAATATCATCTTTGGTTTAAAATTTATGAATTACTTGCTATATGATATGTGCATTATTTTTAAATAAACTAAAATTTTTCAAGAGAAGAAGCAATATATTATCTATAATAATAAAAGTGTAACATGCTAATTAGACAAGACAGCCAAATGACTTTCTGGATGTCATTACAGATGTCCTTCCGGACAAAGCTGCAGTGGCAGGGGCCAAGGCAGAGATGGTTAGGGGCAATCAGGCAGGCAGGCAGATAAGCAGTTAGTAGCCAGCAGTCCCAGATTGTGAGGGGGTACCAGACTGCGAGAGGGTACAGGCCGGTCTGGGGGACCATGCCCCACTCCGTGCATGGATTTCATGCACCAGACCTCTAGTTGTCTATAATCTGAGAGATAATTAACTCAAAAAATTGGGGAGAATATGTGAAAATTATTAAAAACTATTTTAAACTTTTAAAGCTAAAAATCCTTTAAAGGAAATGTGTGCATACATTTAAAATATATTTAAACTTATATAATTACTAGAGGCCCAGTGCACAAAATTCATTCATGGGGGGGTGGTCCCTTAGCCTGGCTTGCACTCTTTACACCAGCAGTTAGACATCCCTCTTGCAATCCGGGACTGCTGGCTCCTAACCACTCACCTGCCTGCTGGCCTGATCGCCCTAACTGCTCTCTCCTGCCAGCCTGATCACCCTAACTGCTCTCCCCTGTCAGCCTGATTCCCCCTAACTGCTCTCCCCTGCTGGCCTGATCACCCCTAACCACCTTTGCCTCAGCCCTGCCACCATGGCTTTGTCCAGAAGGACCTCTGGAAGGTCGTCCAGAAGATGTCCGGTCTAATTAGCATATTACCCTTTTATTAGTATAGATATTTATATAGATTTACATACATTTACATATATATAATATGAGAGTTCTCATTGTTTAGTACCTTACTCCATTATCAGAGAAAACATGCCTAGTAGTCATTTTTAAGGATTAAATAATTTAATAATAAATTTAGATATTTCAGCAAATAATTAGAACAAAATAATTTTCTAAACAACTATTTTAATAAGAAGCTCCATCCAATAATACAATGATCATACATAGAAGAATATAAGAATGATACAAATATGATCCTAGAATTTTCATTTGGGGGTAACTCAACTTCTTCAATAATTACATCACCTAATGTAATTGTCTTCTTTTATGCAATGTGGTTTTTTTAACAATGGTTCACCAATCTTCATTACTGAATGTTAATATGATTTGTTTTTCCCAACAGAAATCAAAGCAGAAATAAGAACAACCACAGGAATTTGAGAATGTGAAATGTGAGTGATACTCAGGATGGTGTAAAGACCAGCTTATCAATTATTGTCAAGATATTTTAGTACTTTGGAATAAAGAAGTGTGTCCTCTAAATCAAATTGGTATAGAATTTCCTGTCATCTCTGAATGGTTAAAAATAGAATTTTGTGTGACTTTAAAAAAAAGAAATATCAATATTATATACCTTGCAAAATATGATGCAGAGAAAATTCATAACTTTCATAACTTTCATACTATTATTACTACTGCTATTAGAAGTCAGCCACACCCTTGGATTGAATTCTAGCAAATTGAGAGAAAAATTGCTTTAGGAAGGATTGTCCTAAATTTTTGAGCTCACAATAATTCTAGTAATAGCCAGATGGCAAGAAATAAAAACAGTTCTGATGCTTGACATAGAGATTGGTGCTGGAGACATAAAGATAGACACCAAAGATCCCTTTGTGAAAAGGGTCCTTTCTCCATGTGGTCTTGTGTGACTCTCATGCCTGGTGTCCAGCCTCATCTTATGATGGAGCCAAACATAAAACCATATAATCCTGCACATTTTGGTTAAAAATATGGAAAAATTATGTGCCCTTCCTCTACATTTTCTGAACTGGAGGTGAAAGTGAGGTTTATTTTTTACTTGACTCATGAGGTTTTTCCTGTAGGCATTCGGTATTTGTTAGCCTGTATGTTATGTGGAGAAAATGGGTCTTAGGAGAGAGTTGGCCATCATGTTTGAAGAAACAGAGGCAAACAAAGAAATGTGAATGGACAAAAGGGAAGGATTTCTTATAGCTTGAATTCCAACCCCTGGTCTCTTCAGCCTGGAATCTTACAGACATTCCTTCCGTCCTGGAGCCACTCCAATGTCTTTACTAACAATAGACATTGTCAAAATGAAGCTCTGGTGTACTTCATGACAGTTTTTATTCAGATGAAAGGTTACCTGGAGTTAGTTTTTCTTAATTACCTATTTTTAATATATCTGTTTTCAATACCTAATATTTCCTTTAGGTTTTTGTGCAACTCCCATATCTTTTCACTTTACTTATTTATGTGACATGTCATTTTCTCCTTTATTATAATCTGAGGGGAAAGAAATCACCTTGCAGGTACACTTGAGGGCCATTATTGAGGTAATTTTTTTACTTTTTAAAAATATATATGCTTTTATTTATGCCTTTTCTTATATGCAAGTACCATACCATCTATACAATCATTTGTTCTTGTTTGTTTGTTTGTTTTTAATTTATCTTTATTGTTGAAAGTATTATAGATGTCCTCTTTTTCCCCCCATTTATCCCTAAACCCTGCTCCCACACCTTCCCCAGGTCTTCACCTCACTATTATCTGTTCATAGGTTATACATCTCCTATCTAATAATAGGCAGACATGGTAATTGACCGTACCTTCGCTACACCTTCCATCAGCTAATCAGCGCAATATGCAAATTAACCGCCAACAAAGATGGCGGCTAATTTGCATACTGCAGGCAGGGCGGGACAGCACAGCCGCCAGCGTGAGCCGCCATCCCAGGCTTCAGGCTGGCCCCAGAAGCCCCAGAAGCCAGTGATCCGGGGGACATGAGGGTCCCCTGCCCAGGTCTGACACCTCTGGCAGAGGCATCAGGCCTGGGCAAGGGGCCGATCCGGCGATCAGAGGGTGATGGAGGTCGACGCCTCTGGCCGAGGCGTCAGGCCTGGGCAGGGGGGGGGGAGCGGGCAATCAGAGGGGTCTTGGGGTCCCCTGCCCAGGCCTGACGCCTGGGCCAGAGGCATCAGGCCTGGGTGGGGGGTGGAGCCGGTGATCGGGGGAAGATGGAGTTCCCCTGCCCAGGCCTGACACCTCTGCCAGAGAAAAATTGCTTTAAGAAGGATTGTCCTAAGTGTTAATCTGTAGCAATGCTTTAAATTTTTGAGCTCACAATAATTCTAGTAATAGCCAGATGGCAAGAAATAAAAACAGTTCTGATGCTTGACATAGAGATTGGTGCTGGAGACATAAAGATAGACACTAAAGATCCCTTTGTGAAAAGGGTCCTTTCTCCATGTGGTCTTGTGTGACTCTCATGCCTGGTGTCCAGCCTCATCTTATGATGGAGCCAAACATAAAACCATATCATCCTGCACATTTTGGTTAAAAATATGGAAAAATTATGTGCCCTTCCTCTACATTTCCTGAACTGGAGGTGTCAGGCCTGAGCAAGGGGCCGATCCTGTCATTGGAGGGTGATGGGGGTCGACGCCTCTTGCTGAGGCATCAGGCCTGGGCAAGGGTTGAGCCGGTGATCTTGGGGGAGATGGGGGTCCCCTGCCCAGGCCTGAAGCCTGGGCCAGAGGTGTCAGGCCTGGGCGGGGCACGGAGCCACCAATCGGAAGGGTCTGGGGGGTCCTTTGCCCAGGCCTGATGCCTCTGGCCGAGGTGTCAGGCCTGGGTGAGGGGCCGATCTGGCGATCAGAGGGATTTAGGGTTCCCCTGCCCAGGGCTGACACCTCTGGCGGAGGCGTCAGGCCTGGGCAAGGGGTCCCCAAAGGTGTGGACGGAGTCGGCGAAGAAGGAATGACACGAAGACAGCCTTCAGTTGGTCAGCAGCCTAGTCAGGACCTATAGCCAGGATCTCCAGCCAAAGTTCTGGTCGGAGTTCTGGTCAGGAACTGATGAGGATCTGAGGTTTATTGTCTTATTACATCCGTATTTATACCAGCCGATTCCAATCCCGTCAATTTCTATTACAAGGGTTAAGGTGTTTCTCATCTCCATTCCAGGGAGTAAAGACCATGTAGCTTAATTACCCGCCTGGCACTTAATTAAGGGGTTGTATCCCCTCCCTAACCTCAGGGAAAGATCCCCACCTGGGGAAACAACCTTTCTCGGAGAGGTGACCTTGGTCCAAACACATGGCGCTAAAGGGAGCAAACATACTGAATAGTATTCGCTATGCGTGAAGTCCCTTCAACCATGCGGCAGGGAAACGTCCGCACAGCACATGTTTCGAGGGACTTGACGCATATGGCATACTGTTTTTAATGTTTGCTCCCCTTAGTGCCATGTGTTTTGACCAAGGTCACCTCTCCGAGAAAGGTTGTTTCCCCAGGTGGGGATCTTTCCCTGAGGTTAAGAAGGGGATACAACCCCTTAATTAAGTGCCAGGCCCGTAATGAGCTACATAATCTTTACTCCCTGGAATGGAGATAAGAAACGCC
>NW_005871122.1:3284467-3305663 GCF_000147115.1 Myotis lucifugus | reverse complement strand
GCAACCAATCAAAGTTTTCCTCACCTTTGATGTTCTCTCTGTCTTCCTTTCTCTCCACATCTCTAAAATCAAATGAGAAACATCCTCAGATGAGGATAAAAAAATATAAGAGATTTATATATGAAGACACTCTGTGAGTGCTAAGAAACGTAGCTCTTTTTCACTCAGAGGAGCTAGAGTGTGTGTATCCTTGCTGGCTGCAGTGACTGGCAGTGGCTGCAGCAGCGAAGTGATGGGGCTGGTTCTTCCCCCTGATCAGCCTGGTCACCTCCCACAAAGGGAGGCCAGACTGCGGCTTAGGCCCTATCCCCAAGGGGAGCAGGGAGCAGGTCTAAGCCGTCACTAGGACATCCCCTGAGGGCTCCCAGTATGTGAGAGGGGGCAGGCTGGACTGAGGGACACCCCCCCTCCAGTGCACGAATTTCATGCACCAGGCCCCTAGTCTAAATAATAAAAGCCTAAGCGATCATTATAGCAGAACGACCAGAACGACTGGTTGCTATGATGTGCACTGACCACCAGGGGCAGATGCTTAACACAGGAGCTGCCCCAGGTGATCAGTGCACTCCCATAGGGGGAGCGCCACTCAGCCAGAAGCCAGGCTCATGGCTGGTGAGCGCAGTGGTGGTGGCAGGATCCTCTTGACTGGGCACATATTTTTTCCATATTTTGAACCAAAATGTGCAGGATTATATGGTTCTATGTTTAGGTAAGGAGCAAGGGGTCCCATACTGTGAGAAGGGTGTGCAACTGCTGGCTTAGGGGAGCAGGCCTAAGCCAGCAGGCAGACATCTCCCCAAGAGTCCTGGACAGCAAGAGTGCGCAGGCCAGGCTGAGGGCCCCCCCACCCAGTGCATGAATTTCATGCACTGAGCCTCTAGTAGGCATATAAGGTCTTTGGTTAATCTCCCTGCCCTCCTTCCCTCTGAATTTGTCAGTTTGTTGCATACTTTAATGTCTCTGAATCTATTTTGTTCATCAGTTTATGTTCATTAGATTCCACCTTCAAATGAGATCATGTGATACTAGTTTTTCCCTGACTGGCTTATTTTTCTTATCATAATATTCTCCAGGTTTTCCATGCTGTCTTCCTCTCTTTTTACAGCTGCATAGTATTCCATTTTTTAAATGTACCATCATTTTTATTTTTTTAAATATATTTTATTGATTTTTTACAGAGAGGCAGGGAGAGAGGGAGTTAGAAACATCAATGAGAGAGAAACATCGATCAGCTGCCTCCTGCACATCTCCCACTGGGGATGTGCCCGCAACCCAGGTACATGCCCTTGACCGGAATCGAACCTGGGACTCTTCAGCCCGCAGGCCGACGCTCTATCCACTGAGCCAAACTGGTTTCGGCTGTACCACCATTTTTTTATCCACTCATCTACTGATGAGCACTTGGGCTGTTTCTAAATCTTAGTTATTGTAAATAGAGCTGCTATGAACATAGGGGTGCATACATCCTTTCTGATTGGTGTTTCATGATTCTTAATATATATTCCTAGAAGTGGGATCACTGGATCAAGTGGCAGTTCCAACTTTAATTTTTTTAAGGAAACTCCATACTGTTTTCCATAGTGGCTATGCCCATCTGCATTCCTACCAGCAGTGTACTAGGGTTCCCTTTTCTCCACATCTTTGATATTACTTGTCATTTGTTTATATGTTGATGGTAGTCATTCTGACAGGTGTGAGGTGAAACCTCATGGTCATTTTAATTTGCAGCTCTCTGATAATTAGTGACATTGAGCACTTTTTTCATATGTCTCTGGGCCCTCTGTATGTCCTCTTTGGAAAAGTGTCTATTTAAGTCACTTGCCCATTTTTTAATTGGATTTTCTTCCTTTTGTTAAGTTGTATGTGTTCTTTATATATTTTGGAACTTACCCCCTTATCAGATGTTTCATTGACAAATATGTTCTCTCATATAGTGGGAACCCTTTTCATTTTGTTGATGGTTTCTTTTGCTGTGCAGAAACCTTTTATTTTGATGTAGTCCCATTTGTTTATTTTTTTCTTTATTTCCTTTCTCCTGGGATATGTATCGGCAAACATATTACTCTGAGAGATGCCTGAGATTTTGCTGCCTGTGGTGTCTTCTAGGATTATTATGGTTTCACATCTTACATTTAAGTCTTTTGAGTTTATTCTTGCGTATGGTATAAGTTGGTGGTCTGGTTTTATTATTTTTTTTGCATGTATCTGTCCAATTTTCCCAACATCACTTATTCAAGAGACTGTCTTGGCTCCATCATATGCTTTTGCCTCCTCTGTCAAATATTAATTAAGAGTAATAGTGTGGGTCAATTCCTTGGTTCTCTATTCTGTTCCATTGATCTGTATGTCTGTTCTTGTGCCAGTATCAGGCTGTTTTGATTACAATAGTTTTGTAGTATAATTTGATATCCTGTATTGTGATTCCTCTTACTTTGTTCTTGTTTCTCAAGATTGCTGCAGTTATTTCATTACATCAAACTCTGGTTTTAGTGTTAGATTTATTTATTGATTGATTGGTCGGTCATAGATATCTTTCTGGCAGTGTTATTTGTTTCTCAGGTTACCTTCTATGATAGATACCTAATTTTGGAAACTTTTATTGCAACTGTTTTCCCTTAAACGAAAGCCTCATGTAACAGGAGGGAAGGATGGCAATTATAGTTAAAAATTATGTGGCATATTCAAGCTTCTCTTCTCACCATGTCTAGCCAAGACTGTATATTGCAGATGCCCTCTCAAATCAGAAAATCTGAAGGAGCAAGCACTTACTGGTGAAAGTGAAGCCAAGAATGGAGAAGAGCAGTCTTGGCCAATGTCTTGGGACCTGGGGGAACAGGAGCCTTCCCTGCCTCGTCAGCGTCCATATGCCAGTTTTGTGACCTTTACAATAATAATAGTCAAGAATAATTTAAGAAAAATCACAGGTGGAAAGTGTTAACTTTCCTTTAAAATCTATTTTCTTTTCTTTTTTTTTAAAGAAGACACATGTATGAAGACTCATGACAGAGAGTGAAAACCACCAAAAAAAAAAGTCTGAGGTATGACCCAGTAAAAAGGATGCAATTAGTAGAAAGTGACAACCATCCACCTCAGTGATGATTGTGCACACCCATTTATCTCAATAAATAAAAGTCCATAAAATACTTATGTTTCTAGCAGAGTTTGTATTAGAAGAGAATGTATAGTGTTGAACTTTTAAAAAATACAAAACAAAACAAAAACAAACATATTCAGACTCCTAAATAACCCACCCTTATAAAACTCAGAGATCAATCATTATATGTTAATTTTAAAATATTGAAAATATTACGTGTGGTGGAGGATCAACATTTTCTGTTATAATTTCACATAGTCTTAGAAGTGATTCCTGGAATATACTCATAATGTGCTTGGAGAGTAAGGACAATTTCCTCATACTATGTGGAACATTTAAGGCACAGCTTGAGATGGGGAGGAAATTCAGATATTTTATGAACAGGCTTAACATACAATATGCAATTTTTTGTCTGCCTCATAGCACCAATAAGGAGCTAACAGAGCTCACGAACTCCTTTACAATAGGATGAATGACTGTTGTATTATAATTGAAAACAAAGCTACAGATGCAATTCAAAATTCCTTTTATGCTTGCAAATATGTTGAACATTGTTCCTTGTTTTAGAAGCAACTTTAATTTGCACTGAAAATTCTATTAGCATGATGTTTTTGTAAGACTATGTATCTTTTAGCACAGATATATTTTTCCCAGAGAAAGTGTTTACTAAATTCATGAGACCAGCACTATTTCTGCTGCTATATTAAAGTATAGTGCTTATACCTTAGACATAAAAACATCCACTTCAGAAACTCATCTTATGGGAAAATTTTCAGCTTAGAGCTTCCAAAAAAGCTTTTGGGCATATTTTATTTATATATCCATGTATATGCAAACGTGTTTAACAGTTTTTAAAACTTCTTTCTGGGAATCATAAAGCACTTTTTCTAACAAATATTTAAGTGAATATCAAAGAGCTCATAAATGTATATTGTTGATGGATTATTAAACAATAGTTGTTATCCTTTTTTGTTTCTAAAATGTCCTTATATCTGTCTGGATGAACTTTCTAAATACCACCATGAATCATCATTAAAGAGAATTTAGGGAGGACTTAGATATCTATCTTAACTTCTTATGTAAACTCAGACATTTTTTCTATATATTCCTAAGTGTATTGCAGATATATATGTCATGAAATTGAACAAAACATTATTTAACATTTACATTATATTGATCATACGCTGTATTGTAGCCATTGTTTAAATAATATTAAGTGTTAATGAGTATAATTATCATAACTCTATAATATGAGGACTGTTATTGATGCCAAAATTTCTGTTTAGGTCTGAGTTCATTTGCGGAAAAACGTAGTTAGTGGGAGCAAAGTTTATTGAGAGATAGACGGATTCCCTGTAGCAAGGAGCAACAGGAGGGGTCCCAACGCAGGCTATTGGTGAAGCTTCTTTGTTTCAGGTTCCAAAGTCCCATGTCCTTCAAGCTAGTTCTAGAAAAGGGGCAGCTGGGGCTCCAAAAGCAGGCCAGTGTCCAGAGCTTCCATTCCATGTTGCAGCAGAGAGTAGTGCAGCATCCAAGCTAATTAAAGTCTGTCTATTAATCCACCTGCGGAGTCCCACACGTGCAGGTGAGCAGGTCCTCTGCTACAGGAGAGGCAGGAACTCATTGCACCAGAAAGAGAAGAAGAATAAGAAAGTGTGCGTCTTGTCTAGGGGTAGATATATGCATTACCAGCTCCTGATTGGTCCTTTCAAAGAATTCTGCCTCCGCAACATCCTTGGGAGTGGTTATATGCCTCGCTGCATTGTGATTGGTTATCTGCAAGCTGCCTGTCTTAGCAACATCCATAGGTTTTAAAGTTCAGGTCTCCCATGTTCCCTTCTTTCCCCACCAAGCTGGGTTGTCCTAGCAACTCTTGCCTAGTTGGTTTCTGTTCTAGGTCCTTTTGTTTGTCTCTGTGGTACAATCAGCAAACTACATTCTGCCCAAGTCTGCAAGCTCCACCCCTTCCATTGGGCCTCCTCCCTGTCTGCCTCGCTTTCTTTTGTCTCCTCATTATTACTTTCATTTTACAGAATAGAACATTGTGGCACAGAATTATTTACTTGCTCAAAGCATACAGCTATTGTAGAGCTAGTATTTGATCATAGACTGAATCTCAATTTATATTTCTATCAAAAAAAAACCTAGTCACATTACTAATTCTTATCAGTCTAATAAATTAGTTTATTATTTTCCATCACAAATTGCTTATTCCTAAAAGAAGAAAAAATTTTCAGCTATAAAATGTTTCTCTATATGACCTTCCAATACATTATGTGTGATCAACTTGTTAGTGGTGAAATCACACCAGAATATTACTAGACCTGGGTTCAGCAACCTTAGTACTTGAGTTCCAGCTAAGAAAGAATTCAGATTCTAGACTCAAATACAAGCAAAAGTTTATTTAGAAAGTCACAGAGGTAGAAGAAGTGAGCCAGCTGAGCTCTGTGGGCTCAAGAAGTTACAGATGCAAAAAAAGGGCCCTTGGAGCTTAGGAGAAAGAAAGCAAAGAGACATGCCTAAAGGAAGAAGGCATTGAGAGAGAGAGAGAGAGAGAGAGAGAGAGAGAGAATATCTGCTTACCCTCGGGAAAGATGTGGGTCAGGAAAGGTATGGTGTACTCTAGGGAGAGAGCTGCGAAGGGTCATCTGCTTTAAGGACTTCTAAAGGCAGGGCTTTTAGGTTCTGAGGGAAGGGTCTCAATAGAATATTCATCAGATTTCCCAGTGTGTCCTTTCAGGGTAGTGATCTCCACTGATTGGTTGGCACCAGAGCAGGGGTCATTAGTCATTGTAGCTCGTTCTGATGTCAGCCATGGCATTGCCCTGCCTGGCCTTGTGGCTTTTCTGGACCAGAAGCTGAAACACAATTGAGGACTAAATGTTATCTCTAGGGCTTAATGCTTACGGGAGTGATGGTGCAAGCAAGTCATATGAGGTTATTCTGAAGTCCCCTTGTTCTTCCTTGTTGGGTCCAAGTTCCTCTGCCAGAGATTTGACCTCTTTGGATGCTGGGAATTGGAAAAAGACATGAGTGTCTGTTGGTAGGTGGGTCATGCTTAATTGCAAACAAAGCAGCCAATGACTGGCTGACCAGTGGCACCTTTTATACTCGCTCAAACAAAAGAGGCTTTGTGCCAATTAGTGACATTTGTGTTATATTAACATAAGTAGGTTATATAGGGTGTCCCAAAATTCATGCAAGATTTGCAATTGAATTGAGCAGTACATATGCTATCACTGAGTCATTGCCCTGGTGCATGTGTGTAGCAAATGGGCCTTTAATATCCGGTGTACAATCGTCAGGGCCTCCCACACTCCTCTAAGGAGGTCTACTACATGATTAGTGACATGCCAGGGAAAGGTCCAAGCCACATGACCAGTGATAGGAAAGGCCAGGGGGTCTAAACTGCATGACCAGTGATATGCTAGGGGAGGAAAGAGCACCCTGTTTTCCCAGTTTTGCCCATTGCGGTACCTGGGCTATTGTTCTTACTCTGCAAGTGCCTATCTGACTGCCTACTACAAATTCATATTTTAGAAATATCTTTATCAGTGTTGATTAAACGTTGCCAAAGTTAACTTAAATAATTAAATTAAGTCATCAATGTTCTTATTTTAGATATTGGCACAATATTAGGAAATAATTATAAGCATCCATAATTTGGGGAACTCATTTCTATGTAATTATCATTTTAATTTTTCCCTAGGGAAAGAATATTGGAGTCTAGTAAGAGATATAAAGAAAATTAGACATTATTTTAGAAGCCTTGTTTCCAAGTTAAACACATTAAAGACATAATTTCCTTTGGTGTTCTGTGGCAGAGAAGAAAATAATGGAAAATGCCAATCAATTAAGAAACAGGAATATCAATGTAGAAATCCCCATTGTGTTTAGAGCCTGAAATCTTTCAGTTTATTTCTATTGTGTGGGGTTTTCTTAAACAAATGCTAAATCTTATACTTGTCTAAGTCAGTGTTAGCGGTGTAAAAATGGCACCAGGCACTAGTGACAAGTTAGGTGAAACCTGGGTTTAGCAACCTTGGTACTTGAGTTTGACTTGAAAGAATTCAGAACCAAGGAACTCAAACTGTAACGGAAAGTTGATTTAATTTAGAAAGTTAGGAGGTAATGGAAGGGCCCTTGGAGCTTAGGAAAAAGAGGGAGAGAGAGAGAGACAGGAGCCTTGAGGGTCAAAAGAGGGAGGAGAGGCACAGGCATACTCCAGAAAAGACAGAGAGAGGCTGGGGCTTCCGGGGAGGGTCTCTCTCAGTAGAATGTTCATTAGGTTTCCAGGTGTGCCCCCTCAGGGTCTTCACTGATTGGTTGGCACCAGGGCATCATTAGTCAGTGCAGCTGGTTCTGATGTCAGTCATGTCATCTCTCCAGTTGGGTCTGATTTTGCTGCTTCTTCTCTGGACCTGGAAATGGAACACAGCTGAAGCCTAGATGTCATCTGTCAGGGATTAATGCTAAAGGAAGAGGTCATGCAGGGGCTTATAGTTTTGCTAGGCACCCGGGGCTCTCCGCCCCTTTGCCCTGGTGACACTCTGCACCTGGACTATCCTTCCTACTCTAAGAGGCCGTTAGCTGGAGGGATGTGGCTTGTGAGTGATGTTGTCATTTTCTAGGCCAGTCTTGAAATTCGGTGATTCCCTACCTTCTTGTAGCTTGTCTTTCTGGTTCCCGCTGCAAGCATTTGTAGAGAGCAAGAGACAGCAATATTCTATTCTTCCTAGAAATTTGCATGTAAGAAAGCAAGTAAATGCATTCACCACGTGCATAGTTCATGGAGTGATGAGGACAATATAAGCCTCAGAGGGAATGATTGTTTCACAACAAGGAACTCATGCATTTCAAATTGCTCAACACCTGGGCTTGAAATAAGTCCATACTCTGTTGGTTAATGCTACCGCTGTAGTACTGGCAAGAAGATCGACAGCTTGAAGGGACATTCACAAAGTCACACAGCACGTTAATGCATTTTTTCCCTGATTGGCATGATTACAAGTTAAAAGTTGGCCATTTCATCCTGGGTTTGCATCTGGTTGCATAGCACAATGAGAACAGAGACTCTATTGAGTTTATGGATTTTAATTCTCATTATTTCTGCTTTTACAAGTACATTTTGCTGAGAGTGTATAAAACACTGGGTATTATCTGGCTTAGAATTTCTTTCATGTCCTTTATCACACTATAGTATTATTTATATCCTTTTATTTTTGTTGCCTTTTATTCACAATGTCTGGCCTTTGACTCATGTAGATTCTTGTAAAGGAAGGATAAATATCTGGTTACTCTTTGGTCTGTGCAAACATAGTTTTCAATAGATTAATTGGTCATATTGAGTAGAAACCACTTAAAAATACATGAAGCATCTCTTTACTTTCTCTTTGCAGTGTCATCAACTATACCTTGGTTCACACAATATACCTGAAATATATAGGTCCACGGCTTTTCACTCCCACTTTCTATCCTAGTTATTGTCCTTAACTTATGCCCCATACACTGTGTATTTAAGGTGCACTTTGGATGTTTTCAATTGCAGGTACACACATTATCCTTGCAGTTACTGGAAAAAATGGAATTGAATCTGCTAATCACAGGTCTGGAGGAAAAAAATAATGATTGTCCCTCTGAAACCTTAGATGAAATCTGACAGCATACTCTGTAGCTTTTCATATCACCTTTTTTGAAAACAACCCCTCTCTTTAATCTGTTATTTGGTTTCAAACCTGCTTTTGATCCATTATTCACTTTGAAATCCAACCTTTGTTCAGACATTCACTGTAGCCATATATTCTAAAATTGCACCCACATTTGGAAAGAGGGAGCCTTGCAAAAGCAACATTTTCTTAGTTTCCCAGATCAGGAAACACACAGAAGCTACCAAACTGCCAAACTCTGAGCTGGCTCCAGTTCCAAGAAGCACAATAATTGGATTTGAGCAATTAGAAAATAATTTATTTCTATATTGTAAGCTAAACACAGTAGTAATGCAAAGTAATAACTGAGTTTGGAATGTTTTTCATCACTTCTTTCAAAGAGCAGTAAGATTCTGGATGATTAGCACCTTATTGAAACCAAAGGCTGGTTCAGCTGCCTGCAGCTTCGAAAGCCAATACTCCAGAGGCAGGTGCTGCTGTAAGCAAAGATGGTTTACTCAAGTGCCAGCCACCTGAGAAGATGGGCGACTCTCGGCCCAAAGCCCATCTTAACATCTCGGCACAGGCACCATGTTTTTATAAAGAAGGAGAGGGAAAGCAGAACAGAGAGATCAAGGGGAGTGGTTTGAAAACTTCTCCATGCAGACCAGCGCAGTGCATTCTGATAATAAGCACCTTGAAACTGGCCAAGTGATGGTCTGGTATTCTTCATTCTGAAAATACAGCTAAAGGTCAGCAAATCTCCTGGAGCTGGAATGCCTGAAGGTCAGAGTCTGCTCCTTTTGAAGACAGTTCCTAGATTTTTTTTATTCAAACCTGTTATTTACCTACAAGCTCCATATTAGTCAGAGTCAACATTCACAAAAACATGCTAAAAGATTGGTTGGGTGGGTTACATTACCCCCATGTGTTCTTGGTTTGTCCTGGTCAGTGCACAGTAAGTAAAATTTTTCTTAACTTCCTGAAAACTGTTTAATTTGATAAATAATATAAAATAGTAAAGAAAGCCAACAAAATATCACTGTTCTCACTTACACTGACCATGCTGAGGATATAGCAGAGTGGCAGCCAAGTGCAGCTGCTTCCTGAAGGTCGGAATTGCCAGGCATGGGGATCTCCGACTGCCCAGGCATGGGGGGTGCAGGCAGACAGGCTTCTCTTTCCTGAGCTGAGGCTCAGGAGCTGGAGCTGCTGAGGGCCTTGGGACTGGCTTCATCAAAGCACAAAACATTATTCTGAGAAGGAAAATTGGGGGACAACTTTCGGGGCTTAAAGCCTAGTTCAGTATCTAGTTAAACAGTAATCTTATAAGACCCATTCTCACTGACTTGGGCCGAGCTGCAAAGTCCACCCTGAGGGGCGGGCCCACCACAAGAAGATATCTATACTAACAAAAGGGTAATATGCTAATTAGACCAGGAGACCTTTTGGGAGACCTTACAGACAAAGCCATGGTGGCGGGGTCGAGGCAGAAGTGATTAGGGACGATCAGGCCGACAGGGGAGGGCAGATGGGGGCAATCAGGCCAGCAAGGGGGGGCAGTTGGGGGTGAGCAGGCCGGCAGTGGGGGGGAAGTTAGGGGTGATCAGGCTGTAAGGGGGCAGTTGGGGGTGATCAGGCTGGCAGAAACAGTGGTTAGGGGTGATCAGGCAGGCAGGCAGGTGAGCAGTTAGGAACCAGTGGTCCTGGATTGTGAAAGGAATATCCGACTGCTGGTTTAGGTCCGATCCCAGCAGGATCGGGCCTAAACCAGCAGTCAGACATCCCCCGAGAGGTCCCAGATTGGAGAGGGTGCAGGCTGGGCTGAGGGACGCCCCCCCCCCCCCCCCCCCCGTGGACGAATTTCGTGGACCGGGGCACTCGTCCTATATAATAAAAGCCTAATATGCAAATTTAATGGACAGGGGAAGGACTAGTTACTATGATGTGCACTGACCACCAGGAGGCAGATGCTCAATGCAGGAGCCACCCCCAGCCCGCAGGCCCCAGGCCAGCCAAGGAGGGTGGCAGTGGGGCCCTCCCTCCAATTGCCCTGCTGGTCGCCCTGCAGAGGAAGGCAACCGGTGGTGGTGGCAGGGCGCGGGGCCAGCCGGCAAGTGGGCTTGCACTGCCCCCTGATTACCCCACCAGTTGCCTCCTGCAGCCAATATGTAGGGCAACTGGCGGGGTGATCAGGGGGCCCTGCTAGCTCCTGCCTTAGCTGGCCTGGCGCTGCCCCCTCACCAGCCTCACCCCCTGCTGCCACTGCCTGTCGCCTCCCTCTGTGGAGGGAGTCAACCAACCCCTGATAGCCCCGCCACCACAGAGGGAAGTGACTGGCGGCCACTGAGAGTTTGATACAAGAATCAACCAATGAATGCATAAATAAGTAGAACAACAAATTGATGTCTCTCTCTCTCTCTCTCTCTCTCTCTCTCTCTCTCTCTCTCTCTCCCCCTTACTCTTTCTCTAAAAAGAAGGAAAATCAATTTTTAAAAAAATGTTGATTTCTGAAATGCATGTAATCCCCATGGATAATTTTGTTTAAATTATTAATTTGATTAGAAAATTCTATTTTTATTAAATATTAAAAAGTTCAGCTTTCTTATTTTAAGGCTTAAGAATTCCTAAAAATTCTGAATGGATGTTTTTCAAATAATATGGCATTGATTTGTAAAGTAGCTGTGATAAATGCTACTTTATCGCAGCTATTTCACAAAAGGCGATGATACTTTTACTACAAAGGGTTTTCAGAATATGAATTACAGTTTCTTATTGACAAGTGTTGATTAATCATGGCTGGTTAACTTTATCAATATATTTAAAGATAATTAGGTCATCCTCACACAGAAACCATAACACTTAATAATATTTTATTTTGAAAAAAAATTACAACTTTTATTAGTTCATGATCAATCATCTTTTCATCAGCCCTCAAAACATTTAAATAATTTGGAATAAAACGTTTAGATTAAATAATAATATTAGGCTTAAATTATATTTATCTTTGAGAGTAATCATGAAGTTTTAACCAAATACCTAAATCTAATAATTTTTATAGTACATACAGGGTGTCCCAAACAATGTATGTACACTTTGAATAATCAGTAACTCAGATGGGTTAAATCTGAAAAGAAAGAAACATCAATTGAGGTATCAGCTGTTAAAGTATATATACATTTTTGGGGAAACCTGTATTTTTAAATATACTTTGGCCTACTTGAACAATATCTATGCTATACTTATTTAAAACGTTCTCTCTCTCTCTCTTTCTCTCCAAACTCTGTGTGGAGTATCCTGCTTTTAAAAAATGCTTTCCTGCCCTGGCCAGTATGGTTCAGTGGTTGGACCATTGTCCCATACTCTGAAGGTGATGGGTTTGATTCCCAGTCAGGGCACATATCCAAGTTGCAGGTTCAAGGAGCATGCTGGAGGCAACTGATCAATGTTTCTCTTTCACATCAATGTTTCTTTCTCTTTCTCCAGTCCTCTCTCTAGAATCAATTAAAAATATTTAAAAACAAGTAAGTAATGTTTTTCTTATAGTTTTTAATGAATATGTATTAAGGATGTTTAGGGAATATTTCAGGAACAGGGACATGTGGTTTTTGAAGATAATCCATACTTGATAATTATATCAGTGACTATCACTATTGAGAAGCATTCCTTCCTTAATATAGAAATTCTCATCTAATTTCACAGCCTGTTCTTCCCAGACTGAAGAATTAATCATTCCAACACTTCTCCAGACAGAATCCCCAGTACCCTCGTACCTCAGACCTTCTACCTCATGCATCCTGCCAACGGGACTGTTGTATTAACTCCAATATTGCTCATGAGTTTGCAAATGCAACCCTCAAGGCTGATTTGCAATATTATATCTTCAAAGAAGTCTTTGTAAACTCTGTGTTAGCATTTGTTGATAGACTGTACACAGTCTATACACAGAGTGCTGCTTTTCCTTGCTTTCTCACATTTTTAAGTGAGCTGCTTGAATAAAGGGAACATGCTTATTGCTAAATAGAATTCCATCACATTGGAAGGGACAATTTCACTGGTCCTTTTCATCTTATAACAGCTACCCACTCCCCCATCACACATATACACAGACCAATAAGAAAGTCAGAATTGAGAACTAGGGCTTTTCTTATGAACCTTAATTTTTGGAGGCATTTATATATAATGAAATGTATACCACTTATTGCTTATATGATATTACATTACTGGTCAGTTTAATATTTTAATAGATATAAAATCTGCAGGTTTAATATATCTTATTATTCTCTATTGCTCAGAAAGATTCAATAAGTTGCTATATTAGATGTATTTGTTTAAAAACAAAATAAGCCAAGAGTCTTCTCAGTAGGGGGCTATCATCAAGAACTCATCTTCAAATTCCATTTATCTCTTTGCAAATTTAATATCTGAAAGAAAGAAATTGAGTATTCAAGTTAGGGAAAATCAAATTCTCTGGTACATTAGCTATAAAAGATAGAGACAGATTTATAGAGCACAAAAATAGCCACTTGGAGTTGTAATTAGAGAAGGGAATACTTTGTAAACTAAACAGCCACTTGGTATATACTGTATCCACTCAGGTAATATTAAATAATGAAGTACTAAAATCAAGTAAAAATTCACTTTTGATATTTTACTTCCATGTTGGGACATGCATGCAAATTTTCATTTTTTTCCAGATTTTTATTGTTGAGGAGACAGCTATTGAGAAACTCAGTTTTCTTTCATATGAAGATAGTTTCTTCTTATTTTTGATTGCCTTTATAATCTACTAGAGGCCCAATGCACAAAATTCTGCAAGGGGCTCAGCCCTCACAGTCCTGGCTTCATCCGGAATGTCATCAGGACAGTTGTTCTGCTGTTTGGTCTAATTAGCATATTAGCTCTTCATTATATAGGATTTATTTTGTGTTCTAAATAGTGACATTGACATAGGCTTATTTTACTTATCCTACTTGAGATTTTTAAAAAAATATATATATTTTATTGAGTTTTTTTACAGAGGAAAGGAGAGGGATAGAGTTGGAAACATCGATGAGAGAGAAACATCAATCAGCTGCCTCTTGCACACCCCCTACTGGGGATGTGCCTGCAACCAAGGTACATGCCCTTGACCGGAATCAAACACAGGACTCTTCAGTCCAGAGGCCGATGCTCTATCCACTGAGCCAAACTGGTTAGGGCCCTCCTTGAGATTTTATTGGTTAAGTTTATTTTTTACTGAATCTAGTATTTTCTTCAGTTCTGGGCATTTTCATTCAATCCCTTGTTAAGGTGCCCTGTCTCTTGTCTATTTCCTTTCTTACTAAATGTTTATCCTTTGTAAGACCTTACTTTACCTTCCAGGTAGAGTCTTTCAGGTTTTCTATGTACAATATCATGTCTTCTGCAAATAATTACAGCATTACTTCCTCCTTTCTAATTTGGATGCCTTTTATTTCTTCTTCTCTGATCACTGTGCCTAGGACTTCCAGTAGTATCCTATATAATAAAAGGCTAATATGCAAATTGTCCCCTCCAGAGTTCTACTGAGAAACCAGGAGTTCGATCACTTGCTATGATGTGCACTGGCCACCAGGGGGCAGCGCAGAACATGGCAGGTGACCAGTGGTGGCAGGACACGGAGGGACTGAGGGAAGGAGGAGGCGGGGAGGCGGAGAGACGGGGAACCTGATTGGCCCTGATAGCTGGCCACGCCTAGGGACCCTACCAGTGCACAAATTTCGTGCATCGGGCTTCTAGTGTTGGATAAGAGTGGTGAAAGTGGATATCCTTGTCTTGTTCCTGTTCTTAGGGGAAATGGTTTTAGTTTTTGCCCACTGAATATGATGTTCACTGTAGGTTTGTCATATATGGTCTTTATCACGATGAGATATGCTCCTTGTATTCTCACTTTGCTGAGAGTTTTTATCAAAAATGAGTGTTGGATTTTGTCTAATGCTTTTTTGGCATCTATTGATATGATCATGTAAATTGTGTTTTACAGTTTGTTTATGTGATGTATCACATTTATTGATTTGAGAATATTGTACCAACCTTGCATCCCTGGGATAAATCGCACTTGGTCATGGTGTATAATCTTTTTAATATATTGCTGGGTATGATTTGCTAATATTTTGTTGAGGATTTTAGCATCTATGTTTATCAGGGATATTTACTTCTTCTTTTTTTTAGATTGTAATGAAATTATACAGTATTTGTCTTTCTGTATGTAGCTTATTTCTCTTAGAATAATATGTTCTTAAATATAAGCTATATAGTAGAAATATGATTATTCTGAAATAATGCTTTTAACATAATGGAAAGAACATTCAATTGGTAAATCTATCAGAAACACAACTTTTTCCCTCCTCTTCATTAATGCCTTAAATTAACAGGCTGAAACTGATAGGCAAACTGGTAACTACACCATCTATGAGAAATACTTTTACATAGAAAGAACAATCTAAAAATAGTCACAAAATACTGTCTTAGTCAGCTTTTTCACTGATATAATCTAAACAGTGGCTTTCAGTCCTAGCCGGTTTGGCTCAGTGGGTAGAGCATCAGCCTGTGGACTGAAGGATCCCAGGTTTGATTCCTGTCAAGGGCACAGGTCCAGGTTTTGGGCTTGATTCCCAGTGTGGGACATGCAGGAAGCAGCTGATAAGTGATTTCTCTCTCATCATTAATGCTTCTATCTCTCTCTCCCTCTCCCTTCCTCTCTGAAACCAATTATAATGTATATATGAAAAAAACACAGTTGCCTGCATTCTTGACAATTTAGAGAGTCTTAAGGAAGAGAGACAAAACTTCCTAATTCTACTTTTTTAAGAAGACATGATAGCTCTTTTGTTTTTTTCTTTAAGTCAGGATTTCAAAGGACCTACAGTAAATTAAAAACCGTCCACATCCTACTTTTACTCAGAGGATTTGACAGTTAGATATTTTGAGTTCCAGAGCATGTATACAATTTCATGAACAGGATGCCTTGCTCCTGCACATGACAACTTGTCAAGCAGCGGGCAGTTCACTAATACTTGTCACATGGCCAATCATGGTTGAAAGTCTTTCTTTACTGATTTCTATAAGCACTCTGTAACATTTGCTCTTTTATTAATTTTAATAGAATACTGCCAGCAGACTTTAAAAAGGTCAGTATATGGTCACTTGCTAGTTGAATACAATCCTATATTTAACAACCATTTTTTGTCATTTGCTTTGCATTTTCTAAGTACCAATTTATTGTTCCTCTTCCCTTTGTTTTCAACAACAGTGAAATTATGTTTTTAGCCCCTAACTATATATTGTATGTACTACTTATTTAACAGAGGTCTCTTCATTTGGACAGCCTAAACTTGAACAACAAATATCCTTTGTAAATGAGGGCAAATTTTGTGTGAATTATGCCTTTTAGGAGGAAAAAAAATCTACAATAAAGAGTAATGGATATGTGTTTTTCTTTTTATTTCAACTTTATTGAGGCACAATTGGCCCATGATATTTAATATGTACACTGTGGTGATTTGATATATGTATACATTTCAAAAGGATTACCTTTCCTCCATCTAGTTAAGTAACACATCCATCACCTCACATAATTATTTTTTTAAACTTTTCTTTGGTGAGGGCATTTAAGTTCTACTCTCTTAGCAAATTTAAATTATATAATACAGTGTTATTAACTTTAGTCACCATGTTTCATATTAAATCCTCCTATCTAATGCATCATATAGTTGAAAGTTTGTACCTTTTTATCAATACTTAATTCTTAAGTCTTGGAGAGTGATTGCATTACATTTTATGGCAGAGGGGTTTTTGCAAATGTTATTAAGGCCCCTGAACAGTATGTGTAGATAATCAAAAGGGAAAGAAGCAGCAACATAGATTCTCCTAGCGGTTTTAAAGGAGCAAACCAAAGTGGTGGAAGGAGCCAGGTGGCAGGAAATGATGGGGGCCTCTAACAGCTGAAAGCAGCCCTTGGTTAATGACAAGTATGAAAGTAGGAACCTCAGTCCTTCAGTCACCGGGAACTGAATTCTGCTAACAATCACTGAACTTAGAAGAGGTCCTGAGCTGCAGGTGGTTGCAGTGCTGACCAGTATCTTGATTTCATCCAGGTGACACAATGAGCAGAGAGACTCAGCAAAGGGGTGCCAGCTTCCTTTCCCACAGAAATATAAGATAATAATTCTGTTGTTTCAAGCCACAACATGTTTAGTAATTTGTTGCACAGCAATAGAAAACTAAGGCAGAGATTCAAAAGAATAGCTGTAGATACAACTTTATAATTTCTATTGTTCATTGTTCATCTATGGCATATTACAATGCATAATTGGGTTATTGGGAAAATTTAATATCAACTTGCAAATATTAACCTGAAATTATAAAAATATAAATTAAATTTTAGTTTCAAATTTGTGTCACTCTCTACATTATTATATCTCAAATAATAGCATTGTCATCTATCCAAGATGATTTCCAGATAGGAAGAGATGAAATTTTCCTCCTGTTAGTCTTCCAGAATTGTGAATTCAAGGTCTTAGTGGTATGGACTAAAGCAAGTAACTAAAGTTCTCCATGCCTCCGTTTTATTATCTATAAAAGTAATTAACTTATATTCCTCAAATGTTTCTTTTATATCAAAAGTTATATAGTAGTCTGATACTTCGGTGAAAATGTTATTAATATATTTTGAGGAGAAAATCATGACTTGATCTGTATTAACCAAGCAAATGCATAAAAATCAGTAGTGAAAAATATTTTTCTACTGGGAAAACCAAATTTCTAATGGGAATCAAGAGCTATATCTTATAATTTTCTTTTTAAGAAAAATAAACAAACAAAGTTCTTGGTAAACTCATAAGAACAGTGAAAAGCATTTGAATGAACATTGAGAAAAGGTAAAAGAATACTTTCATCTTTTTCTTTAATTCTGGCTATACTTTTTCTCTATTACTAGACCTATAAAAGCTGAAGAAACAAAGTAGGTATGAGGATGAATTACATTGCAGTTTAATTCTGCAAATATTCTATAATAAATAGATTAATGTGAACATGAAAGTCAAATGAAGTCAATACCATTATCATGGAAAGCATAATTATAATGAGGTCGATTCTCACACAGGGATATCATTCATTTTACCATATAAAAGAAATGTAGGACAATTAACAGTTTCCAAATTAGCTTGATGGGAGAAAACCTACAATAGAGCAATCCATTACTTACTAATGAAGTTACATTCCATAAAGCAGTTCCTCCAAGGAATTTCATTTTGAAATAATATTTATGTACAGATTAGCAGAGGTGAGTATTGATTGCTTATCTCAATTGCAAATTTAGCAAGTTCCCCAGAGAAGAAAGCACACAGATTGTTTGAATTGTTTTGGGTGGTTTAAAATTACGATAAAAAATGAAACCATGTGGGTTTCATATAAAAATAGAAACCATGTGGGTTTCTTTATTTTGCTGGAAGGGAATGTTACTAATTCATTTTTCCTATAAAAAGTCAATGAAATTAGAATTTACATTTTGCTTCCAAATTAGCAATAACAGAAGGGGAATAAAACTAACTGGTTTTTTTATATTTATTAGTTAGTTGTATGTTGTTCATTTTAGACAGCCCTGAAAAGGAGTACTGAATCCAAGGTAGAAAATACTACCTAAGCAGAAATTAATTATAAAAAATGGTATAACATTGTGTGGGTTGTTAACTATATGTGTGAATGTGAATTTTATAAAGTTCATAAAGATTTAGTGACTTTGGGTGGTAAACACCCAATCCAATGTACAGATGATGTATTATAGAATTGTACACTTGAAAACTATATAATTTTATTAACCAATGTCATCTAATAAATGTAATATATATATATGTAATATATATATATCATAGCTAGAAGCTTTGTAGAAATACAAAAAGCATATGTATCATCTCTGAGTTTAGACACAATGAAGTTGGTTGTTTGAAAACAGATGAGTTATTTGAAACCTATAATAGTTTACTGTTCATTCATCTATACAATAAACAAGTTCAGTAAATACTTGGTTATGAAAAAAAGACATCACTGCTGCCATGATGGAATTTACTCTTAAAAGGGTAAGACAAAATAAGTGTACAAGCAAAAAATAACTTTAAAATTAGAAATATTTTTCTCTGAAGAAATTGGAAAGATTTTAGTGACAGAGAAAAATAGATGAGAAGGGCAACAAATTAGATGAGAGGGAGCACAGCATATGCCTTTCAGATAGGTGCCATTTAAGATGAGACATGAAGTGAAAAAAGAGAGGCAACCGTGTACTGAACACACATAATGCCTTTCAGGCAGTGGAATGGTTTCTGCTTGGATAAGAGAGGATTGGGTGTATTTAAAGAATCTACAGAGTCCAACGTGATTAGAGCATAGAGAACTAAAGTAAGAGTTGTTTACAGTGTGGTTGGAAAGGTACATAAGGGGCAGCATTTCTATGCCACGCGTAGGATTTCCGATTACATTCAAAGTTCCACAAGAATCAATAAAAGAAAGTTCATGAGGTATGACAGTCTGATTTATGGCTTTAAAAAAGATGACCCAAGCTACTTTGTGTTTTAACGATTATTGGCAGTTCTGAGTATGGAGGACAAGAGTGGAAAATCAGGAAACCAATAAAAGACTGTGGCAGCAGTTCAGCCGATATGTGGCCTGCATTTTAATAATGGACTGGATAGAAACACATGGAGGCAAATTTTTTTTGATGGTGAAATTAACAGCACTTGCCAATATTTTGGATAGAGAGGGATAGAAAGGAGAGAGAGATAAATAAGGAAAGTCCCCAGAGTTTTTGTTTGTTTGTTTGTTTGCCTTTTTTTTTTTTTTACTTGAGAAACTATAGGAATGACTATGTCATTTACTAAAATAAGCAACACATCCAAGTTTCATAAGGCGAAATTACCATGTCCACTGTGGGTATGTTACTTTTGATATTTGTACATAAAACAAGAAAGTTGCCATTAAAATAGACAATAAAGAGATACAACAAGAAATTTAAGAGTCATTAGCAGACAGAGCAAAGAGCAAATTACTGAGGTATAAGCCCTGGCGACTCCAACATGTAGGTATAAGGAAGGGTATTGGAAAGGTTATTAGAAAAACCAAGATGATCGATGTCTTTGAAGCTAATAAAGGAGATGGTTTTCACAAGAAGGAAACATTAAACTGTGATAGAGACTGTGGATTAGTAAAATTAGGACAACAATGACCACTGAATTTGGCAAAAGTAAAGTTTCTAGAGATCTTGATGAAAGACTTTTCTAATAATGGAAACACAAGCTAAATTATAGAACTCCAAGGAGTAAATGGAAAGTGAGAAAGTAAGTGAAGTTTGTATGTGTAACTAGTTATTTCTTAAATAATATGAAATAATAAGGCACATTTGTATGCCAATATGAATATTTTTTCTTAATTGAATTTATGGCAGTGACATTGGTTAATAAACTTATATAGGTTTTAAGTGTACAACTTTATAATGCATCATCTGCATATTGTACTGTAAGTTCACTGCCCAAAATCAAGTTTCCTTCCATTTATCCCTCCTTTGCCTTCTTCTACCTCCAACAAACCCCCTTTAGCTCTGGTAATCCCCATACATTGTCTGTCTATGAGGTTTTCTTTTTCTTTTTCTTTTTTTGCTTAATCCCTTCATCTTTTTCACTCAGCCTCGCAAATCTCCTCTCCTCTGAGAGCTGTCAGTCTGTTCGCTGTACCTAAGAGTCTGTTTTTATTTAGTTTGTTAAATTATTTTTGTTCGCTAGATTCCACATGTAAGTAAAATAATAGTATTTGTCTTTCTCTGACTGGTTTATTTCACTTAGCATAATAATCTCCAGGTCCATCCATGCTTTTGCACAAGAAAAGATTTCCTTCTTTTTTACAGCTCAGTAGTCTTCTACTGTGTAAATGTAAGATAACTTTTTTTATCCACTCATCTACTGATGGGCACTTGGGCTGCTTCCATGTCTCGGCAATTGTAAATAACACTACAATGAACATAGGGGTGCATATATTCTTTTTATTGGTGTTTCAGAATTCTTAGAATATATTCCCAGAATCAGGATCACTAGGTCAAAAGGCTGTTTCATTTTTAATTTTTGAGGATACTCCATACTGTTTTCTACACCAGTGGCTGTACCAGTATGCATTCTTTTTTTTTTTTCTTATACTTGTTGTTGTTTTTTTTTTTAAATTTATTTTTATTGATTTCAGAGAAGAAGGAGGAGGGGGAGAGAGAGAGAGAAACATCCATGATGAGAGAGAGAGTCATGGATCGGCTGCTTCCTGCAGCCCCCTACTGGGGATCAAGCCCGCAACCCGGGCATGTGCCCTGACTGGGAATCGAACCCGGGACCCTTTAGTCCCCAGGCCAACGCTCTACCCACTGAGACACACCGGCGGGGGCCCAGTGTGCATTCTTACCAACAGT
>NW_005871122.1:3258527-3284356 GCF_000147115.1 Myotis lucifugus | reverse complement strand
GGTACCTCATTATAATTTAATTGCATCTCTCTGATGATTAGTGATGGGAAGAATTTTTTCATGTGTCTATTGGCCATCTGTATGTCCTCTTGGAGAAGTGTCTATTCAATCTTTGGCCCATTTTTTAGTTGAGTTGTTAGATTTTTTGGAGTTGAGTTGTCTCAGATCTTTATATATTTTGAAAATTAACCCCTTATCAGATGTATCAGATAATATATTCCACCATTCAGTGGATTATATATTTTTTATTTTGTTGAAGGTTTTTTTGCCATGAAGAAACTTTTTAGTTTGATGTAGTCCCATTTATCTATTTTTCTTTTATTTTCCTTGCTGAAAAATATATATTAGAAAAAAAAATGCTACAAGTAATGTCTGAGATTTTACTGCTTATGTTTTCTTCTAGTATTTTTATGGTTTTGAGTCTAACATTTAAGCCTTTAATCCATTTTGAGTTTATTCTTTTATATGGTGTAAGAAGGTGGTCTAGTTTCATTTTTTGCACATATCTGTCCAAATTTCCCAACACCATTGATTGAAGAGCCTAGCTTTACCCCATTGTATGTTCTTGCCTCAAATATTAATTGACCATAAAGGCATGGATTTATTTCTGGGGTCTCTATTCTATTCCATTGACCTTCATGTCTTTTTATGCCAGTACCATGCTGTTTTGATTACTATGGCATTATAGAATAGTCTGATATCAGGAAGAGTAATTCCTCCAACTTTGTTCTTCTTTCTCAATATTGCTGTTGCTATTCAGGGTTTTTTGTGGTAACATAATTTTTTGGAATATTTTTTCTGGTTCTGTGAAATATGTCATTGGTATCTTGGTAGGAATTGCATTGAATCTAAACATTGCTTTGGGTAGTACAAACATTTTAATGGTGTTAATTCTATCTGTCCATGAACATAGTATATGCTTCCAATTATTTGTATTTTCTTTCTTCAGTTTCATATAATTTTCTAAGTACAGGTTTTTATATCCTTGGTTGAATTTATTCCTAGTTATTTGTGTGTGTGTGTGTGTGTGTGTGTGTGTGTGTTTTATGCAACTGTAAACGGGATTGTTTTCTTAGTCTTTCTTTCTGATAGTTCATTATTGGTGTATAAAAATACAACTGATTTCTGGATATTTATTTTCTACTAGAGGCCTGGTGCACAAAATTTGTGCACAGAGGGGGTGTCCCTCAGCCCGGCCTGTGCCCTCTCCAATCTGGGATCCACAGGGATTGGGCCTAAACCGACAGTCGGACATCCCTCTCACAATCCGAGACTGCTGGCTCCTAACCACTCGCCTGCCTGCCTGCCTGATTGCTCCCTAAATGATCCCCTGCTGGCCTGATTGATGCCTAACTGCTCCCCTGCCAGCCCAATTGCCCCCAACTGCCCTGCCTTGCCTGCCTGATTGCCCCAAACTGCCCTGCCCCATAGGCCTGGTCACCTCCAAGTGCCCTCCATTGCTGGCCTGGTTGCCCCCAACTGCCTTCCCCTGCCGGCCTGATGGCCCACAACTTCCCTCCCCTGCCGGCCATCTTGTGGCAACCATCTTGTAACGACATGAGGTGGCCATCTTGTGGTGGCCATCCTGTGATTACGTGGGGGCGGCCATATGGTGGCAACCATCTTGTGACAATATCGTGTGATGTCACCTAGACCTAGGCCTTTATTATATAGGATTCTGCTGCTACTTTACTGAATGTATTTATCCTTTCTAGTAGTTTTTTGGTGGAATCTTTAGAGTTCAATATATAGAGCATCATATCATCTGCAAATAGTGAGTTTTATTTCTTCCTTTCCAATTTGGATGCCTTTATTTCTTCTTCTTATCTGATTACTATGTCAAGGAATTCCATTACTATTTTGAATAAGGGTGATTTAAATGGATACTAAGAGAAACACATTGAGTTTTTGCCTGTTGAGTACAATGTTGACTGATTTGCCATACATGACCTTTATTACTGGTATGTTGAATTATGTAACCTCTTTATTCCCACTTTGCTGAGAGACTTTATCTAAAATGGGTGCTGGATTTTATCAAATTCTTTTTCTGCCTTTATTCATATGAACATATTATTTTTGTCTTTCATTTTGTTTATGTGGTTTATCACATTTATTGCTTTGTGGATATTGTATCAACCTTCCATCCCCAAAATAAATCCCACTTGATCATGCTATTTTACCATCTATGTTTATCAGAAATATTGACCTATAATTTTTTCTGTTTGTAGTGTCTATCTGCTTTTGGAAATAGGATAATTTTTTCTGTTTGTAGTGTCTATCTGCTTTTGGAAATAGGATAATTTTTTTAAATAGTTTGAGAAGGATATGTATTGGTTCTTCTTTGAATATTTGGTAAAATTAACCTGTGAAGTTATCTGGTCCAGAACTTTTGTTTGTTGTTTTGTTTTATGGCTTCAATTTAATTAGTTGTAATCAGTCTATTCAGGTTTTCTGATTCTTCCTGACTTAATTTTGGAAAATTTTATATTTTTAGGTTTATGCATTTCATCCAAGTTGTTCAGTTTGTTGACATATAATTGGTCATAATAGTTTCTTACAATCCATTGTATTTCTGTAGTGTCAGTTGTTACTAGTACTTCTCTTTAATTTCTGATTTTACTTATTTGGGTCCTTTCTCTCTCTATTTTTTTCTTGATGAGTCCAGTTAAAGGTTTGTCAATCTTATTTATCTTTTCAAAGAACCAGCTCTTGGTTTCATTGATTTTTTTTGGTAAATTTTTAGTCTCTATATTGTTTATTTCTATTTTTATCTTTATTATTTTCTTCATTCTACTCACTCTGGGTTTTATTGTTCTTTTTCAAGTTCCTTTAAGTGTAAAGTTAGATTGTTTATTTAAGATTGTTTTTTGTTTCTTAAGGTGGGCCTATAATGCTATGAATTTCCCTAATCTTAGGACTGCTTTTGCTGTGTCCATAGGTTTGAAGTTGTTGTGTCTTTATTTTCATTTGTTTCAAGGTATCTTTTGATTTCTTCCTTTATTTCATTGTTAACCCATTTATAGTTTAGTAACATGTTATTTAGCCTCCATGTTTATATGTGTTTTGTGTGTGTGTGTGTGTGTGTGTGTGTGTGTGTGTGTGTTTGTGTTGTTGTTTTTTTGTGTGTGTGTGTGTGTGTGATGGATTTCTAGTTTCATTCCATTATGGTCAGAGAATATGCTTGATACGATTTCATTCTTCTTAAATGTTTTGAGATTTGTTTTGTGTCCCAACATGTGGTCTATCCTGGAAAATGTTCCATGTAAACTTGAAAAGAATGTATATTCTGCTACTTTGAGGTGAAATGCTCCAAAGATATCAATTAAATCCATCTGACATAATGTGTCATTTAAGTCCACCATTTCCTGTTGATTCCTGTCTAGAAGGTTGATTCATTGATGTCAATGGATTGTTAAAATTCCCTGCAATGATTGCATTACTGTAAATATCTCCATTTATGTCTAACAAGAATTGTTTTATATATTTAGGTCCTATGTTGGGTGCATTTATTTTTACAAGAGTATTATAGCTTCTTGTTGGATTGATCCCTTTATCATAATGTATTGTCCCTCTGTCTCTTACTATAGCCTTTGTTTTAAAGTCTATTTTGTCAGATATAAGTACGGCTACCCTGGCTTTTTAAAAAATTTCCAATTGCATGAATTATCTTTTTCGATCCTTTTGCTGTTAGTCTGTATATTTCATACATGCTGAGTGGGTCTCTTGTAGACATCATATATATGAATCTTTGCTTATTCATTCAACTACCCTATGTCTTTTTATTGGAGCATTTAAGCCATTCACATTTAAAGTGAGTATTGCCATTTTGTTATTTATAACTCTGTTCCTTTGTTTATTTTTTCTTCTCTCTCTTAAAGAAGACCCTTTAACATTTTTTGTAATACTGAGTTGGTAGTATTAAACTCCTTTAGGTTATACTTCTCTGGGAAATTCTTTATTTCTCTTTTAATTTTAAATGTAACCAAGTAACATAGTCTTGGTTGTAGGTTCTTGTTTTTCATCACTTCTAATATTTCATCACAATTCATCTTGGCCTGACATATTTCTATTGAGAAATCATCTGATAGTCTTATGGGAGCTCCCTTGTATGTAACTAACTGCTTTTCTCTTGCAGCTCTTAAAATTTTCTCTTCATCTTTAACCTTTGCCATTTTTATTATGATGTGTGGGCCTCTTTGAGTTTATCCTGCTTGGAAATCTCTGTGCTTCTTGGACTTGCATGTCTTTTTACTTCATCTGCTTAGGGAAGTTCTCAGCCATTATTTTTTCAAATAAGTTCTTAATACCTTGCTTCTCTTTTTTCCTTCTGGTACTCTTATGGCACAAATATTTTTATACTTCATGTTGTCTCAAAGGTCCCCTAAACTATTCTCATTATTTTAAAATTATTTTTTGTTTGTTTTTGCTGCTCTGATTTGGTGTTTTCTGCTACCTTATATTCTAAATTGCTGATTTGATTCTTTACTTTATTACACCTACTGTTTATTCCTTCTTAGTGTATTCTTTATTTCAGATATTGTATTCTTTATTTCTTGCTTATTTTTATTATTTATATGTCATCTTTTATGCTTAGTTCTCACTAAGTTCTTTGGCAATCCTTAAAACTTTTTTTTTTAAATTATGTATCTGGTGTATTGCTTGCCTCTATTTTATTCAGTTCTTTTTATGAATTGAATTTTTTTTTGTTGTTCTTTCATTTGGGATATTTTTGTCTCCCCATTTTGTATGCCTCTTTTTTAAAAAAATATATATATTATTGATTTTTTTACAGAGAGGAAGGGAGAGAGATAGAGAGTTAGAAACATCAATGAGAGAGAAACATCGATCAGCCGCCTCCTGCACACTTCCCACTGGGGATGTGCCCGCAACCCAGGTACATGCTCCTGACCAGAATCGAACCTGGGTCCCTCCAGTCCGCAGGCCGACGCTCTATCCACTGAGCCAAACAGGTTAGGGCTTGTATGCTTCTTTGTGTTTGTCTCTATTTATCAGGTAGATATACTACGTTTCCAAGTCTTTGTAGGGTCACCTACTGTTGTAGCTGTCTTATAGGACCCAATGGCACCATTTTTGTTGTTGTTGTTGTTACCCAAGTTGGGTGCTCAGAAATGTCCCTTGAGTGTATTATGTGAGCCCTTGTGTTGTAATCGAGTCTTGATTGCTACTGGCCCATTTGTGTGTGGGAATGACCCTCATGCTATTTGACTATGAGAATTAACCCTGCCCACAGTATATAAGCTATTGTGAAGGTGCTGACCACATGAAGCAGGTTTCATCCCAGCAGATCTGGTGCCCTCTGAGATCTTCTTTTGGATAAGCCACTTGTGAAGCTAATTGAATCCTGATCTTTTGTCTGAAACTGGACACTGGCTGTGTCTGTTTTGGGGCTTCTTGGGAGGAACTCTGTTTCAGGTCAATGTCAGATGCTGCCTGTAAATGGCCCTGAGTAACCTGTTTGAAGCTACAAAGCAATTCACAGTTTGTGGTTGCCCCTGCTGGGCCTTGATGTGTGTGGGAAGTATCAAGCTGCACCATGAGGCCAGCTTCCATCCACACAGAACCCAGGGTCTGGTCAGCAAAAGTCTCAAGACATACAGATATCCACCTTCACTTTCCTCTCACTGCTGGCTATGAGAGAGCCTCTGGCAGTACTTGAGTTGCATGAGGTAGGTTCTCAATCAGTCACAAAGTAGGGATGAGTGGTGTTCACCAGACTGATTCAAGTTCAAACTCGGTACTAGTGCTGGTTCTGAGTTCACTCAGCAGCAAAATCTTAGGGTATACCAAGTCTAACTGCCGCCTCCCCCCCCTCCGCCGCCTGGTGCTCATAGACCTTTGTTGTGGATCTCAGGGTGTCATCAGGTTGAGGCCAGTGGAGTTAGTCTATCAGGCCCAATTAAAGATTTTGGCTGTGTGAAGGCAGGGCTCTGCATTGGTCAAGTGTGTGAGGGGAAAATTCCCTCTGTCTTAAAGCCACACAACTCAGTCTGTCCCAGATTCTGTCAAGAGACTGAGCTCAGCCGGGCTGGGCCACAAGACTTTGGGAGGGTGGAGCCACTGGGAGCCTGGAGGGTGTGGCTAATGGATCTCCCATGTGGAGCAGGTGCCACTTGTCAGGTTCATGGGAAAGTGGGGAGAATGGCTCCTGCCTCAAAGCCACTCACACAGTCACTGACATCCCTTGAGTCATCTCAGACCTCTATACCCTGTCCCAGGAGATGACTTATCAGCAGGTTGTGAACTCCACAAGGTGAGCAACAGGGATTCCACAGGGTGGGACTAATGCATTTCCCCATGCCGATGTGATAAGGAGGGGAGTGATCCACCTAATAAAGATGGCATCTGCAGTGTGAGAGAGGGACTCAGCACAGGGATCCTCAAGGCTGTTCCTTCAGTTCTCTCCCCAGAGCCACAAACCCCAGTCTCTCCTTACACGACTCTAGTGCTTTCTGCCCTCCCTCCACCAGATCCTAGGGTGAGTGATTGTTAGAGATTTTGTGTGCTGGGCTTTTAAGAGGGCACCTGTGTCTCTAGCAGACTCCTGTCTCCCTCGTAGACAGAATCCCCACTGCTTTTCACAGCCAGATGTTTCATGGGTGCCTCTTCCAGGCTCCGGTGCTCTGGGTTAGGGAGCCCCATGTGGGTTGAGATGCCACACCCCTCAGGGGGAACCTTTGCAGCTGAGATATCCCTTTGGGAACTTAGCTGCCGACTATGGGAGTGGGGCCAGTCCTTTTCAAGTCTCCGCCATTCCTACCAGTCTCTATGTGGCTTTTCTCTAAATCTTTGGTTATAAGACTTTTGTTCTGCTAGTCTTCAGTTGGTTATTCAGTTTGATTGTTCTATATGTTATTTGTAAATCAAGTTTGGTCCTGGGAAGTGGTAAGCCTTCCACCTACTCTGCTGGCATCTTGAATCCTGAATATCCTTTTAGAGATGGAGAAAGTGATGAGAGCCCACTTGACATCTGATGGTACACATTGAACTTAATACTTCACTTTACATCAACCTAGAAGTGGTTCTCAACCTTCCTAATGCCGCGACCCTTTAATACAGTTCCTCATGTTGTGGTGACCCCCAACCATAAAATTATTTTCGTTGCTACTTCATAACTGTAATTTTTCTACTGTTATGAATTGTAATGTAAATATCTGATATGCTATATGTGTTTTCCGATGGTCACGACCCACAGGTTGAGAACCGCTGACCTAGATGTTTATATGACTTTCATTTTCATCTATCCACACTTGTGTTGGAGTATATCCCATTGAGTCATTATATCATTGAGGTTCTTCCAGATGAGCAGGGAAGAAGGTGTGTTGAATGGAAGTTATATATGTTTGCAAAGGAGCATGTATTTTTATGGATCGGGAAATCTAAGCTGGATACAACATAAGAGAAGACAGGAAGCTGTTAATAGATATAATGGTGGTTTAGGATGTAGGAGAGAATAATGGGGATATACTTGAGCAGATTAGAGGAGAAGAAGAAGATTGGGACAAATGAATGCGACAAAGTATTGTGAAATTGGTAAATTTGTGAATATATGGCTAAGAAGAAGAGGAAATCAATGTCAGTGGATATATGAGCAAAGAAATATATAAAATAATATATTTTTGGAATATGATAGAAAATCTGATCAAGCCACAGTCTTCAGTTAGTATAGAAAATGATGAGAAGGTTGATAAGTAATAAAAAATGCTTACCATTTCTTATTTTAGATTCCAGATAATGAAATATTTTCAATAATATGCTTAATCTGCTGCTTATTTTATTTATTTTAGGAAGGAGTGTTTGGCTTCCTGCTATGATGGAAAGGATTTTTTAAAAGTCAGTTAGAGTCCTACCCCTTAATCTCCAAAAGCAATTTTATCTACGGTTTTTGTTCAGCTGGTTTGTATTAGTACAGCCTTAAGAGTTGTTAAATATGCCTGGAAGCTAGTAAAATAGCCACTGCTTAGGCCCCCAAGTGCCCTCTGCTGCCTATTCCCACATGTCTCCTAGGACAGAGGGTCTTTCAGAGCCCTGCTCCAGCACTGATGCTGGTGGGGGGCAGGGAGGTGCACTCTGCTTGGTCTAACTAGCTATAAAAGTTGACATATTATGTAAATACTAGAGGCCCGGTGCACAAAAATTTGTGCACTGCGGGGGGGTGGGGGTCCTCCAGCCCGGCCTGTGCCCTCTCGCAGTCTGGGACCTCTGGGGAGATAACGACCTGCTGGCTTAGGCCTGCTCCCGGGTGGCAGAGGGCACGCCCAATCCCTAGGTGCAGCCCCTGGTCAGGCTCAGAGCAGGGCCGATTGGGGAGTTGGGGCGCCGCCCCCTGTCATGCACAGAGCAGGGCGGATTGGGAGGTTGCGATGCCACCCTCAGTCACGCTCAGGGTAGGGCCGATTGGGGGGTTGGGGCACCGCCCCCTGTCACACTCAAGGCAGGGTCAATGGGGAGGTTGCGGCGCCACCCCCTGTCACGCACAGAGCAGGGCAGATCAGGGGGTTGGGGCACTGCCCCCTGTCACTCACAGAGCAGGGCCAATCAGGGGGTTGGGGCGCTGCTCCCTGTCACTCACAGAGCAGGGCCCATCAGGGGGGTTGGGGCTCCGTACCCTGTCACTCACAGAGCAGGGCCAATCAGGGGGTTGGGGAGCTCCCCCCTGTCACACACAGAGCAGGGCCGATCAGGGGGTTGAGGAGCTCCCCCCTGTCACTCACAGAGTAGGGCCGATAGGGGAGCTGGAGCACCGCCCCCTGTCACACACAGAGCAGGGCGGATCAGGGGGTTGGGGCGCTGCACCCTGTCACACTCAGGGCAGGGCCAATGGGGAGGTTATGGCTCTACCCTGTCACACACAGAGCAAGGCCCGTGGAGGGGGGTTGGGGTGCCACCCTCTATCACCCACAGAGCAGGGCCGATCAGGGGGTTGGGGCGCCACCACTGTCACACTCAGGGCAGGGCCGATGGAGAGGTTACGGCTCTACCCTGTCACACACAGAGCAGGGCCGATCAGTGTGTTGGTGCGCTGCACCCTGTCAAACACAGAGCCGCAGGGCAATCAGGGGGTTGAGGAGCTCCCCCCTATCAGGCACAGAGCAGGGCTGATCAGGGGGTTGGGGCGCCTTCCCCTGTCACGAACAGAGCAGGGCGGATAGAGAAGTTGTGGCCCCGCCCCCTGTCACACACAGAGCCGTAGGGTGACCAGGGGATTGGGGAGCTCCCCCCTATTAGGCACAGAGCAGGGCTGATCAGGCGGTTTGGGCGCTGCCCCCTGTCACACTGATCCCGGTGCCGGGAGGCATATTACCCTTTTACTATATAGGATAGAGGCCTGGTGCATGGGTAGGAGCTGGCTGGTTTGCCCTGAAGGGTGTCCTGGATCAGGGTGGGGGTCCCCACCGGGGTGCCTGGCCAATCTGGGTGAGGGGCTGAGGGCTGTTTTCTGGAAGCGGGTGACTGAAGCTCCCAACTGCTCCTTTTTTTCTTTTTCTTTTTTTTTTTATTCTGTGCCAGCTTTAGCTCTGAGGCCTCGCTGCTGAAAACATCGATACAATGTTGCGGTCCAGCT
Organism: Myotis lucifugus; assembly: GCF_000147115.1. Lineage (NCBI taxonomy): Eukaryota > Metazoa > Chordata > Mammalia > Chiroptera > Vespertilionidae > Myotis > Myotis lucifugus. The sequence continues at coordinate 3,274,773 of NW_005871122.1, read as the reverse complement.
GGCTGAAGCCCGGCTGAATGAAACCCGGTTTCTGGGGTTTTGTTTAGCTTCTTATTTGCAACATAGTACATAGTTGCTTAGAGTTGCAGCTGAGAGGCCGGCAGCGGCAGGCGGGGAACGTTGGAGTCCGCAGTCACTGGAGCAAGCAAGCCTCCCTGCTAGCTTCAGTGCATGGCTGCCGGCCGCCATCTTGGCTGACAGTTAATTTGCATAAGGATATGCTGATTAGCCAATGGGAAGGGTAACGGTCGTATGCTAATTACCATGTTTCTCTTTTATTAGTGTAGATCACTCCTGTTATATTCTTATCTTTGTTCCTTGAGAGGTCACTGTTGCAATATCAAATGACATATTTAACACTTTGTTTTGTTTTATACCATTAACTATAAAAATATCTCCTGATTCTTCACTCTTAAGATTAGGCATTAGTGCCTTACCCATCTGTCCACCTGCTTTTCCTTGCCTTCTGTCCTGTCACATACAGGCTTTACTCTGTTAAGTTTGAAAATAACTACATTATAGTCCATAACATAATTAAATGAGGGTAATAGAAAACCATTATATAGAAATTTCTAAGTGCCACACTATCTCATATCACTGAAATGATTGGAAAATTACTTAGAATTATTTTTCACTTCTTCTGGATAACAAGAAAAGGGAATTTGTCTGGATGAGTTTTCTATAACATGTTTTCTCTAGCTGGCATTTGGAAATAGGTTGGTGAGTTCTTTATTACAAAAGTAACAATTCACATTTTTGAAATTTTGCACAGATAGTAATTGAGTAAAAGAGATTAAACAACCGGTAAGAAGATAACTCTGGTTTTTTTGGAACCTTTTACTTCTTATTCTAATGTGGTCTTTTCTTGTGGTGGGTTGTATTCTGTACTTGGCTGATGACTTGCTGGTGCAGATTCACTCCTCACTTTACTTATGTTTTTTAATCATGTTTTTTATACACTTTCCATAATGCTGTATAGCCTTTAGGATATACTTCGTTCCTAAAGAACAACCCTTTTGAAAGCATTATATTTGACCCTTGAAACAGTTGTTTGAACTGTCAGGTGCACTTAAAGCAAGTTGTTTTTTTGTTTTGTTTTGTTTTTCCAATAAATACAGTCCTTCCTTTGTATCTGTGTGTTTCAAATTGAAGATTCAACCATCCTTGGGTGGAAAACAGTTTTTTCGTATACCCAGCTGTGGCTTTCAAACTCGGATTCCAAATCATGCATCAAAAATACTGTTTTGGGGCACAGGTTGGTTGAATCCCAGATATTAATAGCCAATGTGGATCCAAAAGTTAAATATAGATTTCCTACTGTGCAAGGTCCATGCTACTTATCCCTGTATTGTTCAAGGGTCAAGTATATTTAAAATTACATGAATGATGATATAGAGAAGAACAAGTTTCCACAAGCCAGCTTAAGAAATAAAAGGTACCAAACAGAGTTTTGTACCTTTGGACATCATTTGCTTGCTCCCAACTCTCTTTCTCTCCTCTGCCTGTCTGAGCTAATTACCACTCTAAATTTGCAGTTCATTATTTCCCTGAATTCTAAAATAAATATATCATTATACATGCATATGTCACTAAATAACATATAGAATGTTTTTATGTACTATAACTCATTTAAATATTACCATACTGTGTATATCATTCACAGTTTGCTTTTGTGTTCATATTGTTTTAGGAGTATCTCATTTTAGATCATTCATTTCCACAGCTGCGTAGAAGTATTTTACTCCATGCTATTTAGTATTCTGGAGTTGACAAATGTTTAAGATTTTTGTTTTTTATTCTTACAAACATCATTTGTCCAGTGAACATCCTATATAATAAAAGCCTAATATGCTAAGTGTCCGGTCAACCAGTTGGCCATTCAACCAATCAAAGCATAATATGCTAATTCTATGCTAAGGCTGCTCAACCACTCGCTATGACATGCACTGATCACCAGGGGACAGACGCTCTGACTGGTAGGTTAGCTTGCTGCTGGGGTTTGGCCAATTGGGACTGAACGAGACCCGCCGGACACACCCTGGAGTTCTCCCGTGGTCCCTCAGAAGATGTCGGAGAGCCAGTTTCAGCCCAATCCTGCAGGCCAAGCTGAGGGACCCCACTGGTGCACGAATTTTTTTATATAAATGTGTACCTATATATATTACACTTTACACATTTTCTTTTTTTAATTGATGTTGTCACTATTACAGATGTCCCTTATTTCCCCCTGTTTACCCATCTCCACCCAGCCCCTGACCCCTCCCTCTGACCATCATTGCATGGCTTTAATTTTCACTTATTTAAAACAAAACTTTGCTCAACACAGGTTTTTATGATTATAGTTTTTAATGATACTTTCTTTAAGGGATTGTGCTCTTTTTGTTAGTTTCTTATTTAAGAAATGTTCCCCTGTTTTTAGGACAAGCTATTTTTCTCTACTTTCTTCTAAAAGGTACACAATTTTTCATTTCACATTGAATCCATCAAGAGACTTTTGTGTGGGAGTAAATACAGCATTTTATTTGCTCTCAGGAGATTAGCAATGCAATTCTGGCAGCACCATTGGTTGATGGCTTCCCCAGTGAACTTCACTGCTGCCTTTCTCCCCTTGGTTCAAACTGGACTTGTGCTCATGATCTGCTGCCCAGCTCTCATTGTGAACATTTGTCTCCTGAGTTATATCCATTTTTTTTTGTTAGATACAGTCCAGCCACTTCCTAAGAAAACAAGTATGGGAAGCAAAATATTTTATTATCTATATGGCCAAGTCATATCAGGAAGGCAGACCTTGAAACCTACACCTCAAGAAGTACAGGTGGTAGGGAACTTATGCAGGCAGTTTGCCAGGATTTGTGTCGTGGCTCTTCCATTTACTGCCTATATGATTATCTTGCCAATCTTCATTCTGAGTATGTGCACCCTTTGCAGTACCTGAAGATCTGATCTTGGAGGAGGTTAAAGAGTATAGATTATTCAATGGGATTGATTTCCATATCCCAAAACTATATTTGTATATACTTTTCCAAAATTGATCTGACTGTGAAGGCACCTGATTTTGCTGAGGTTTGGTTTCTTTCCTAAACACCTTTTCTAACTACTGGGTAATACTTTTGTAAAATACTTTTGCAAAACAGGTGCTTTACATTTTATGTATGTCAACTGAAAGCTTTACTCTGACATAATTGAAAGAGGACTTGATACAGTTGTCAGTTGAAATATTAAACATAATGTTCGGTGACAGATAAGATTGAGATTTTTAATATATAACTTAGGAGTCTGGCTCCTGGTTAAATACCTATGTGTGATATTTTAATTCATGTCTAGACTCAGTTACAAAGGCTCTGCCTGGCAGGCCTCATGGAGAAACGGGACCCTCCCCACACCAGACCTGTTGCACAGGCTATGCATTGCAGCCTCTGAAGGGAGTTACAGTCAATAATTCAAGCTCTCCTTCCTCGCCACCCCTGCCCCCCACACAGGCATACAATGGCTTGTCATGCTCTTTGCATATTTGCTTTCCTAGCTCTTGGAGTCTTCATTCCTGTCTGTCTATCAGAAGCCTTGGGCTGAAGTCTTCTTCAGGCTCTTCTGCTGAGACCTCCTTATGTGTGTGTGGTGGTGGTGTGGTGGTGTGGGGGGTAGGGGAGCTTAGAGACACTTTTCCCCACTCTGACTCACTACCCAATACTTTTCCACTGCTAGCCCACCTCCATCACTGTCTCCTCCTTTCTCCCTTCCATCCCTATTGTCCATGTACTACCAAAGTATTTTCTTCAAACTTTACCAGCAATGTGACAGTCCAAGTCTATACCAATCCACATGTCCTTCTACCTGTGAGCTATTCCATGGGGTAACAGGAGAGTCAGTACTTTCTCAGTTTTATATTCTACCTTGTATCATCTCAATAATGATATGTTACAATCTATATAATAAAGAGGTAATATGCAAATTGACCATTATGCCCTCGCACAAGATGGCCGCCCCCATGTGGTCACAAGATGGCCACCACAAGATGGCCAGCAGGGAAAGGCAGTTGGGGGTGACCAGGACGGCAGGAGAGGACAGTTAGGGGCAACCAGGCCTGCAGGGGAGGGCAGTTGGGTGTGACTAGGACAGCAGGGAAGGGCAGTTAGGGGTGACTAGGCTGGAAGGAGACGGCAGTTGGGGGGAACCAGGCCTGCAGGGGAAGGCAGTTGGGGGGGGCCAGGCCTGCAGGGGAGGGCAGTTGGGGGTGACCAGGCCAGCAGGAGAGCAGTTAGGCATCGATCAGGCTGGCAGGCAGGTGAGTGATTGGGAGCTAGCAGTCCCAGATTGTGAGAGGGATGTCCAACTGTGGGTTTAGGACATCTCCTGGGGGGTCCCAGATTGGAGAGGGTGCAGGCTGGGCTGAGGGACAACCCCTTCCAGTGCACAAATTTCATGCACTGGGCCTCTAGTTGTAATATATTTTTGTTGATTTGCAATCAAACTGGACCTTAAACCAGAGAATAGTTCTTGTTTTTACATTATTTTTTAAAAATGTATCTTTATTGTTGGAAGTATTACAGATGTCTCCTTTTTCCCCTCTTTGACCCCCTCCCCCCAGCCCCCCTCCCCCCAGGCCTTTTTAACACATGGAGCTTATGTTACTGGGAAAACTTCAATGCTAATATATACATTTTTTTCTTTACTGAAATATGAAAGAGGATCAATAAAATACTTTCAAGAATGAAAACATAATACATTGATTTATAATTCTGTGTGGGAAATGAAATGGAAATATGAGTAAAGGAGAAGAGAAAAATGATGTAAAATTTCCACTTATTGATAAAGGGATTTTTTAAAATCACTATTTAAATTGGATGATAATGATGCCAAATTTCTATGATATTCTGATACCATTGAGCAGATGTTTGAGTGATGTGAGAGCAATGCTTTAAATATATGTTTACAATGCATAGAAAAATCATCCTTTGCAGCTATGTTTAAACTTCAGATAAAATGTTTTAGGTGTCAAGTTAAAAATATGTGATTAGGTACATTGCTTTTGAAATTCATTTTAATGATACATGATCAAAAATATTTGATGACCACTTATCTAGGAGATCATGATGTTCTGTGACACATGAGAAACAACATGGACAATTTCCATCCTGGCCAGTTGTAGCTTTTGTGGAAAATAAGCTTAGCAAAAGAAAACAAAATATTTGTCTCTTACTCAGATATTCAGGAAGAGCTGCAAAATCATATTAAGGACCTAGAAAGAAATTAGACATAAAACTTTTCAGGTACCTTTACAATCCACTAAGAACAAAAGTCCAATCTCACACTTCAGAAGAAGATTAGTCCCCTCAGGGTATATCCTTAAATATAGAGTCCTTAGAAAAGTCCACTGCAGAAATAATGGATATAGCATAGAAAAGATACTTTGTGTGTCAATCAAGGGCCAGGTAGATAAGAGATGGTGCATTCAAACAGGTGACTGAAGAGAATTTAAGACAGGAGCTTGGTACCAAGGTAGAGCCATAGGTAAGGGGACAAGGAATGATGAAGCACTAACAGTTGGGAAGCCTTTGACAGCCACTGTCTTCACCAGATCCCACTGAGAGAACCATAGGTATAAAACAGGATTGCTTTTCAACCTCTGAACTCAGGCAGACAAACACAGCCAAGCTCAAACTGAGGTTGATAGTGAGAGAAATAGGAAAATGAATGCCCGGAGTTTCTCTTCTTCTTTCTTCTTGGTATCTTATTGGCCAGGCCCCACTGAAGGTGGAGGGTGGGAAATCCTGGTGGTGCAGCATGGCAGACACAGACTCCCATGGATGGCAGGGTGAAGAAGTATGCAATGGAGGGGAAAATAGAGACAATCCAACACAATTTTCAGAGCTGTTAATGATTCTACATTTTTAGTAAGTTAGAAGTTTATATAAAATATAAATCCTCCTATATTCACCTTAAATTACAGATACCAACAGAGTAGAGATACTAGATCCCAGATGTCTTCACTCAGAGTTTACAATAAAGTATCAGAATTAGAGAAAATTAAAGATAAATGATAAGTTTAAAATATACATAACTGTAAGTAACTACATTTTAATCTGTGAGTCATTCTTTGTTTTATAGATAAACTAGAGGCCCAATGCATGAAATTTGTGCAAGGAGCTCAGCCCTCATGGCCGTGGCGGCTTGCCTCGGACCTCATAGCCCTGGCTTCATCCAGAAGGTCGTCCTGAAGGATGTCCAGAAGGATGTCTAGAAGGTCATTTGGCTGTCCAGTCTAATTAGCATATTATGCTTTTATTATTATAGATGTATTTCTTCATTCTAAAAGTGACTGGAGTGTTGAGATACATTTCTATACATTTAAAAATACACATTTTTAAAATGTATAGAATTAAGAATGATGTTCAGACATTTCAGGTCTCAAGATCAAATGTCTATGTGGGAAGATATTCTAACAAATGCTGACCAATACAAATGTAACGGGAGCCACATAAGTGATTTTTAATTTTCTAGTTGCCACATTTAAACATAAAGAATAAATTAATGTTAATAAAGTTTTCTTTAACACAATACATCAAAAATATTATCACTTCAACATATAATGTTAAAATTATTAATGAGTTATCTGCATTACATTTTATCTCATAGTGTCTGCAAAAGCCAGTGTGCATCTTACACACATGCTGGGTTTCAATTGCTTAAGAGCCCTACATGGTAAGTGGTGAACTTCCTGGTCAGTGCAGTTGTAAAAATTGAAAGGTACTTAATAAAAATGAAGGGACACTTATTGGTAAAAGTATAATGAAGAGAATACGTTTTAATGTTCTTACTGAATATGTTTTTATATTTCTATCCAGAAAGGCAGGAAGATTATGCAAGTGAATTTTATGATGCTAAAAATTATGTGAATTAAAACCACTTAACTCTAATAATTCTACCTATCTTGTTCACTCTCTCATCCTTGTTCTCTTTAGTTTAATTTTGAGGTCAAATAGGAAATTTAAGCTTGGACTAATAAAATCTTTGAATAGAGAGGAGAAAAAGAAATTTTTTTTCAATTGCCTTTTACTGAAATATGATTTTACCATAAAATTGAGCTTTCTGAAAGTATATTACTATGGCTTTAGGAATATTAAGAAGGTTGTGTACTAATCACCACATCAAATTCCAGAATATTTTCATTACCTACAAATAAATGTTGTGTTATTTAGCAGTCACTCCCATCCCCACTTCACCTCAGTCCCTGGGAGCCAATAATCTATGTTTCTCTGGATTTACCTATTACAGATATTTGGAGTCACGAAGTATGTCATCCTTTGTGTTTGACTGTTTAATTTACCATAAATCAAAATACATACATGTTGTAATATACAGTATTACAGTACTCTGTCCATTTTTATGACTGGACTAGAGGCCTGGTGCACAAATTCGTGCACAGGTGGGGTCCAGCTGGCCCACCCTGATCAGGGCCTATCGGGTCAGGCCAGCTGGGGGGAGGGGCCGCAGGCAGTTTGCCGGCCAGCCCCAACCCCGTTTGGGGTTGGGGGAGCCGACTGGGGGCAGGGCCAGCAGGGGAGGAGCCATGGGCAGTTGGCAGGTTGGCCCCGCCCCCTGGTCTAACTCCCATCGAACTTCTGGCTGAGGGGAGAATTTGCATATGAGCCTTTTATTATATAGGATAATACTCCATTGTATAGGTAGATCACATTTTGCTTATCCTTTTTTCAATTGATGAACATTTATGTTAAGTCACCTTTTAGCTATTGTGAGTAATATTACTATGAACATTTGTATACAACTTTTTAAAAATATATTTTATTGATTTTTTACAGAGAGGAAGGGAGAGGGATAGAAAGTTAGAAACATCAATGAGAGAGAGAGAGACATCAATCAGCTGCCTCCTGCACATTCCCTACTGGGGATGTGCCCACAACCAAGGTACATGCCCTTGACCAGAATTGAACCTGGGACCCTTGAGTCCACAGGCCAACGCTCTATCCACTGAGCCAAACAGGTTAAGGCTTGTATACAACTTTTTGTGTGAACCTGTGTTTTCTATTCTCTTGTGTATATACATATATAACCTATCTAATAATAGACAAACATTGTAATTGACCGTACCTTTGCTACGCATCCCATTGGCTAATCAGCTCAATATGCAAATTAACCGCCAACAAAGATGGCGGTTAATTTGCATATACCGGCTGGGAGCGAAGACTGAAGACAACATGGAAGCGAAGCGCTACAGAAGGGAGCTAAGTAGAGGTGGCGGAGACAGGAAGGGAGCCAAGGCTGCAGAAGCGGGAGGTGGGAGGTGGGAGGGCAAACCCAGCTGGAGCGAGAGGGCAAACCCAGCCATAGCTGCTTTGCTCCAGCTGCAGGAAGCCATATTCTTGCAGGAATCTTCCTGCATCAGGCCTCTAGTATATATATATATAGTGGAAATTAGGTCATATGGGGGCTGAGTATTTAACTTTTCAATTAATTATCAAACTGTTTTCCAAAGCAACTGTACCATTTTACATTCTTACCAACAATGTATTAAGGCTCTTTTTTTTTCAACCACTTCTTCACCAACACTGTTATTGTTTACTTTTTAAAATAGACCCATTAGTAGATGTGGAAATGTCTTTCATTATGGTTTAGATTTACATTTTGCTAGAGATTATTGATGCATTTTTAAAGCAGGTTTTTTAATGTTTATTGTTGAGTTATGAGAGTTTAAGGTTTTTTTTTAATGTACTCTGAATTGTAATCCCTTTAATTGTTTTGCAAATATTTATCCCCATTCTATACATTGTCTTTTCACTTTTATGAATAATCATAATATTTTATTTTCCTATGCATGGTTTCAATGTTTGTTTGTTTTAGTTTTATTTTATTAAATTCTATTGGTGTGACATTGGTCGACATGAACATATAGGTTTCATGCATGGATTTCTCAGTTACAAAATCTGTATATAGCACCATGTTTGTTTTTTAAAGTTGACTCTATTACAGATGTCCTTGATTTTCTTGATAGTGTCCTTTAAGTCACAAAAGTTTTAAAATTGGACATAGTCCTATTCATATTTTTGTTGTTATTATTGTTTGTGCTGTTATTGTCACATGTAAGGAACTATTGTCTACTCCATGTCACAAAGATTTACATGTTTTTTGTTTGTTTTCTGGAAGTTCTATAATTTTCCTCTTACATTTAGGTCTTTAATAAATTTTGTATTCTGTATAACATATGATGTAGGGGTCCAAATTCAGTTATTCTGGCATCAGTTATTAAAGACTATTCTTTCCCTATATAATTAATTATCTTGGCACACTTGTTGAAATCAGTTGTTCATAAGCATAGGTTTTATATTTGGGTCTCGATTTATAGATGTCTGCTAGGTTTAACTGTTTTATAGCTCTTGTAAAGTCTTTGACTTCCTTGCTGATCATTGGCCTAAATGTTCTATTTATTATTAAAATAGAGTATTGAAGTCTCCAATTGTTACAGTAGAATCTTCTATTTGTATTTTATTTCTCCTTTCAACCTATAAGGGTATGGTTTATGTATTTTGGAGCTCTGATGTTGCAAACATTATGTAAATGATTATAAGTTTTACAACTTCCTGATGGATTGAACTCTTTTTATCATTATAGTTAGTATTTTCTCCTTTTCTTTTTTTTGATATATATATATATATATATATATATATATATATATTTTTTTTTTTTCATTTTATTTTTTATTGTTTAAAGTATTACATGTGTCTCCTTTTCCCCCCATTGACACCTCCCCAGCCACTCCCATCCCCCAGGACACGCCCCCACTGTCCTAGTGTCCGTGTCCATTGGTTGTGCTAATATGCATGCATACAACATACAAGTCCTTTGGCTGATCTCTTACTCCCCACCCCCCACCCCCCTGCCACCCTAGCCTGCCTTCCCTCTGAGGTTGGATGGTCTGTTCAGTGTTTCTTTGTCTCTGGATCTATTTTTGTTCATCAGCTTATATTGTTCATTATATTCCACACTAGAGGCCTGGTACCCGAATTCGTGCACAAGTGGGGTCCCTTGGCATGGCCTGCAGGGATTAGACCAAAACCATCAGTCCAATGCTGCCTGCCACTCCTGCCTGAGGTTCCTGCTCATCCCGGCCCCACTGCACCTACCTTGTGCTTGCACCCTGTTAGTCCTGATTGGGAGAGACTCACGCTGGCCATCCGAAGGAGGTTCGGGGCGGCTGGGATGCGATCGGCCCTCTGGTCAGGCGGTGGGACGCCCTTGCCAGCCTGGTATTTGGATCCATCCCACTGATGTTCGCACTGGTTGTCGGGAGCCACCTGGAAGCCGCTTTTATATCATTTCTTCCTTGCTAAGCATCTAGGGAGGGGAAGCAGCCACAGTGCTGAGGCCGACTTCCAGGAGGCCAGCAACGCTGTCAGAATTATGCCAGCAGTGCTGATTTGTCGGTGCCTGGCCTGTTCTCCAGAGATTGGACCTGCAGGACTACTGAGGGGGTGAGTGGTTGCCACCGGGCTGGTGGGCCACTGGGATGGCTCATTCATCTGAGTGGCACTGCTGCTGTGGGAGTGCACTGACCACCAGGGGGCAGCTCCTGCATTGAGTGTCTGCCCCATGGTGGTCAGTGCATGTCATAGCAACCAGTTAACCAGTTGACTGGTCGTTCAGTCTCTTATAGATAGATAGATATGAGTGAGATCATCTGATATTTACCTTTCTCCGACTGGCTTATTTCACTTAGCATAATGCTCTCCGGGTCCATCCATGCTGTTGGAAATGGTAAAAGTTCGTTCTTTTTTATAGTAGCATAGTATACCATTGTGTAGCTGTACACAGTACTGCTAATGGGTACTTAGGCTCTTTCCAAATCTTAGCTATTATGGATTGTGCTGCTATGAACATAGGGGTGCATATATCCTTTTTGATCGGTGTTTCTGATTTCTTGGGATATATTCCTAGAAGTGGGATTACTGGGTCAAATGGGATTTCCATTTTTAACTTTTTGATGAAACTCTGTACTGTTTTCCACAGTGGCTACACCAGTCTGCATTCCCACCAGCAGTGCATGAGGGATCCTTTTCTCCACATCATCACTAGCACTTGTCATTTGTTGATTTGTTGATGATAGCCATTCTGACAGGTGTGAGATGGTACGTCATTGTCATTTTGATTTGCGTGTCTCATATGCTTAATGACTTTGAGCATGTTTTCAAATGTCTCTTGGCCTTCAGTATGTCCTCTTTCGAAAAGTGTCTATTTCCTTTGCCCATTTTTTTTATTGGATTGTTTATCTTCCTTTTGTTAAGTTGTATGAGTTCCCTGTAAATGTTGGAGATTAAACTCTTATCGGTGATAACATTGGCAAATATGTTCTTCCATGCAGTGGGTTTTCTATTTGTTTTGCTGATGGTTTCTTTTGCTGTGCAGAAGCTTTTTATTTTGATGTAGTCCCATTTATTTATTTTTTCTCCTTAGTTTCCATTGCACTAGTAGCTGTAGTGGTAAAGATATTGCTATGACATATGTCTGATATTTTGCTACCTATGGAATCTTCTGAAATTTTTATGGTTTCCCATCTTACATTTACCATAAGTCCTTTATTCATTTTGAGTTTATTTTTGTGTATGGTGTTAGTTGGTGGTCTAGTTTCCTTTTTTTTTTTTTTGTATGTATCTGTCCAATTTTCCCAACACCATTTATTGAAGTTACTGTCATGACTCCATTGTATGCTCTTGTCTCCTTTGTAAAATATTAATTGAGCATAATGGCTTGGGTCGAATTCTGGGTTCTCTGTTCTGTTCCATTGGTCTATATGTCTGTTTTTGTGCCAGTATCAGACAGTTTTGATAACAGTGGCTTTGTAATACAGCTTGATATCTGGTATTGTGATCCCTCCAACTTTGTTCTTCTTTCTCAGGATTGCTGCAGCTATTCGGGATCTTTATTTATTCCATGTGAATTTTTGGAGAGTTTGTTCTAGGTCTTTGAAATATGCCGTTGGTATTTTAATGGGGATTGCATTGAATCTATTGATTGCTTTGGGTAGTATAGCCATTTTAATGATGTTGATTCTACCAATCCATGAACAAGGTATATTCTTCCATATATTCATTTCCTACTCTATATCTTTTTTCAACCTCCCGTATTTTTCCGAGTACAGGGTTTTACCTCCTTAGTTAAGTTTATTCCTAGGTATCTTAATTTTTTTGTTTCAATGGTAAATGTTGTGTTTTTTTTAAATTTTCTCTTTCTGTTTATTATTGGTGTATAAAAAAGCCATAGATTTCTGGGTGTTAATTTTGTATCCTACTATATTGCAGAATTCATTTATTATATCTAGTAGTTTATTGATGGAGTGAATCTTTATGGTTTTCTAAGTACAGTATCATGTCATCTGCGAATAATGAGAATTTTATTTCTTCTTTTCCAATTTGGATGCCTTTTATTTCTTCTTCTTGTCTGATCACTATGGCTAGGACTTCCAATACTATGTCGAACAGGAGTGGTGAAAGTGGGCATCCCTTTGTTGTTCCTATTCTTAGGGGAAATGATTTTAGTTTTTGCCCATTGAGTATGATGTTGGCTGTAGGTATGTCATATAAAGCATTTATTATGTTGAGGTGTGATCACTCTGTTCCCACTTTGAATAGAGTTTTTATCAGAAAAGGGTTTGGGATTTTGTCAAATGCTTTTTCTGTATTGATTGATATGATTATATGATTTTTTCTCTCAATTTATTTATGTGATGTATCACATTTATTGATTTGCAGATATTATACCATCCTTGCATCCCTGGAATAAATCCCACTTGGTCATAGTGTATGATTTTCTAATGTAATGCTGGGTCCCATTTGCTACAATTTTGTTGAGCATTTCAGCATCTTTGTTCATGAGGGATATTGGCCTGTAATTATCTTTCTTCATAGTGTCTATCTGGTTTTGGAATTAGGTTAATGCTGGCTTCATAGAAAGACCTTGGAAGTGTGCCTTCCTCTTGACTTTTTTGGAATAGTCTGAGGAGGATAGGTTTTAGTTTTTCTTTGAATATGGGGTACAATTCCCCTGTAAAGCCGTCCAGACCAGGGCTTTTGTTTGCTGGAAGATTTCGGATTACTGCTTCAATTTCAAGGGTAGTTACCAGCCTATTCAGGTTTTTATTATTATTATTCCTGATTGAATTTTGGAAGCTAGTATTTGTCTAAAAACATATCCATTTCATCTAGGTTGTCCAGTTTGTTGGAGTAGAGTTGTTCATAGTATTTTTTTTACAATCCTTTGTATTTCTGTGGGGTCTGTTGTTACTTCAACTCTTTCTTTTCTGATTTTGTTTATCTGGGTCCTCTCTCTTTGTTTCCTGGTGAGCCGGGCTAGAGATTCATTAATCTTGTTTATCCTTTCAAAGAACTAGCTCTTGGTTATATTGATCTTTTTTGTTGTTGTTTTTTGTTTTGTTTTTTTATCTCTATGTTGCTTATTTCTGCTCTGATCTTTATTATTTCCTTCCTTCTGCTTACTCTGGACTTTTCTTGTTGCTCTCTTTCTAATTCTTTAAATTGAAGGGTTAGATAATTTATTACCATTTTTTTCTTGTTTTTTGAGGTGGGCCTTTAGAGCTATGAACTTCCCTCTCAGGACTACTTTCACTGTGTCCCATAGATTTTGAATTGTTGTGTTTTCATTGTCATTTGTTACCAGGATGCTTTTTATTTCTTCTTTGATCTCTTTGGTAACCCAATCATTGTTTAATAGCATGCTATTTAGCCTCCTAGTGTTTGATTTTTTTCATTGTTTTTATTGTAGTTGATTTCTAATTTTATGCCCTTGTGATCTGAGATGCTTGACATGATTTATATCTTCTTGAATTTGAAGACACTTTGCTTGTGTCCCAATATGTTGTCTATCTTTGAAAATGTCCCATGTGCACTTAAGAAGAATTTATATTATGTAGCTTTGGGGTGAAATGTTCTGAAGATGTCGATTAAGTTCATCTGATCTAGTGAGTCATTTAGGATTGCTGTTTCTTTGATGATTTTTTGTGTAGAGGATTTATCCAGTGGTGTCAATGGGGTATGAAGTTCCCCTACTATGATTGTATTGCTGTCAATCTCTCCCTTCATATCTTCCAAAAGTTGTTTTTTTTTTTTTTTTTTTTTTTTTTTTTTGTATTTGGGTGTTCCTGTATTTGGTGCATTATGTTTTCCAGAGTTATATTCTCTTGTAAATCATTCCCTTTAGTATTATGAAGTTGTCTTTCTTATTTCTTGTTATGGCCTAGTTTGTGAGATATAAGTATTGCTACCCCAGCTTTTTTTTTTTTTTCATTTTCATCTGCCTGAAAAATTTTTTTTCCAGCCTTTCACTATTAGTCTGTGTGAGTCCTTTGTTCTGAGGTGGGTCTCTTGTAGACAGGAGATATATGGGTCATGATTTCTTATTCATTCAGTGACCCTATGTCTTTTGATTGGAGCATTTAATCCATTTATGTTTAAGGTTGTTATTGCTAGGCACTTGTTTGTTGCAATTTTTATTCTTTATGCCTGTGTTTCTTCTTCCCTTCCTATTTCTTCTGTTTACAGCAGTCCCTTAAGCATTTCTTGCATTGCTGGCTTGGTGGTAATAAACTCTATTAGCCCTTTCTTGTCTGTGAAGCTCCTGATTTCACCTACAATTTTGAATTATAGCCTTCTGGGTATAGTATTCTTGGTTTCAGTCCCTTGCTTTGCATCACTTTGTATATTTCATTCCATTCCCTTATGGCCTGATGTGCTTATGTTGAGAAATCAGTTGATAGTGTAATGGGAGATCCTAACCCTAACCCTAACCTCTCCCCATCCTGTTCCTCTCCACAGCCTATCCCCAGCCTCCACAAAACTGGACCTCCACCTGCACCACAGCCTGGGTGAGTGTTTGTAATTGAAAGTTCCTATGAACTGGTTTTAGCAAGAAAAATATAAAGGCAAAATAAAGGCAAAATAGCCTGCCGCTGTGTGTTTCTCTCCCCCCGATTTTACGTGGCTAGGGCAGTTCTTCAGGCTGCCTTTCTGGGTGCAGCCTCTCATGGCTATGGACTTAGATCTATGTTCCTTGACTGCCAGCAGCCCTGTGGACCCCCTTCCACAGTAGAGTGTTACATGTGTCCCCAAGGGACTCGGACTTGGTGCAGCACAGGTTCCTTCTGACCCTCCTGTCCTGGTAGTTGGGCATCTCTCTCTCCAGCTCAGATCCCCGATCCTACCATTATCCAGGTGTCCTCTGTCCTTTCCAGCCACAGATTATCTCACCAGCTGTGTCTAATTCGCCAATTCCGGGTGGATGTTATTCAATTTAGTTGTTTCTTCTATCTGCTTCATGAGAAGGCGCAGGACATGTCCACCTATTCTCTTTTTCTTTAAAAACTCTTTCCAGCCCAGCTGGTGTGGCTCAGTTGGTTGAGCATCCCTCCCATGCACCAGGAGGTCGCTGGTTCCATTCCCTGTCAGGGTACGAGTTTGGGTTGTGGGCTCCATCCCCAGTAGGGGGTTTGCAGGAGGCAGCTGATTGATGTTTCCTTCTCATCGATGTTTCTCTCTCTCCCTCTTCCTTCCTCTCTCTGAAATCAATAAGAACATATTAAAAACAAACAAACAACAGCAACAACAAAACGACTTTTTTAAATTTAAACTCTACTCTTCCTGATATTGGTATAGGCATTGCAGATTTTTTTTGGTTTCTGTTTGCCATTTTACTTCCAAACTATTTGTGTCTTTGAAGCGAAAGTTTATTTCTTGTAGACAGCATATATTTGGATCATGTTTTCTTCTTAACTCATCTGCTGATCTATATTTTTTCTTAATCCATTCTGCTAATCTCTGTTTCTAGATTGAAATCTTTAGTCCATTTATATTCAATGTAATTACTGGTAATTTAGGATTAATGTCTTCTATTTTATTATTTTTTTCTTTATGCAGTCTTCTTTGTTATTCTAATCCCACATTGCTTCCTTTTTCGAATTACATAGACATTGTCTTGTGTGCCATTTAAATATCCTTATTGCTTCACTTACTATAATTTTTTGAATTTTTTTCTTAATGGTTTCCCTTCAAATTATAATTAACATCATTTTTAAAGAAATTCTTTTAATTGTTGAAAGTATTACAGATGTTACCTTTTTTTCCCCCATTGACTCCTTTCTCCCCGTTCCCACCCCCTCCCAGGCCTTCACCACAATACTGTCTGCTTCCATGGGTTATGCATATATGCAGGTAAATTCTTTGGTTAA
>NW_005871122.1:3254393-3258102 GCF_000147115.1 Myotis lucifugus | reverse complement strand
CTCAACCCCTTGGTCTGTAGCCTGGTGGTCCAACCACTGAGCAAAACCAGCCAGGGCTGTACAGCTATATATATTTAAGTTTAATTTTATGTTTTTTTTTGTTTTGTTTTGTTTTTTTTTTACATATATTTTATTGATTGCTTACAGAGAGGAAGGGAGAGGGATAGAGAGTTAGAAACATCGATGAGAGAGAAACATCGATCAGCTGCCTCCTGCACATCTCCCACTGTGCATGTGTCCGCAACCCAGGTACATGCCCTTGACCGGAATCGAACCTGGGACCTTTCAGTCCGCAGCCCGACGCTCTATCCACTGAGCCAAACCGGTTTCGGCTAATTTTATGTTTTTAAATATATATTTTTTATTGATTTCAGAGAGGAAGGGAGAGGGAGAGAGAGATAAAAACATCAATGATGAGAGAGAATCATTGATTGGTTGCCTCCTGCATGCCCCTTCTGGGGATATGTCCGCAACCCGGGCATGTGCCCTGACCAGAATCAAACCATGACCTCCTGGTTCTTAGTTCAATGCTTAAGGACTGAGCCACACCAGCCGGGCTGTACAGCTATATTTTAAATCATATGGGAGAGCAAAAGGATTTCAAACAAAATAGCCTTTTATATTTACACTTATAGTTACTTTTATCAGATCTTTATTATTCCATGTGGATTTTAATTATTGTTTGGTATTATTTCATTTCAGCCTTAAGGGTTCCCCTTTAACATTTCTTTTAGGGCAAGCTTTGATTGTGACATATATTTTGTTTTACCTTACATATAATGTATTAAATTCTCCTTTACTTTGAAATACTCATTTTCCTGGATATCAAATCTTACCTGACTATCTTTTTTATTTCATCGGTTTGAATAATAATTCTACTATTTTCTAGCTTCTGTGGTTTCTGATAAGAAATGGATCATTAATCATATTAAATATTTCTATGTGATGTCTCTTTTGATGTTTTTCAGATTCTCTCTTGGTCTTTCTTATTTTACAGTTTATTTTGGATAGAAATGTCTGAGTTTATCTTATTTAGGATCTTAAGCTTCTTGACTGTGTAGATTGTTTTACATAAAAAATCTTAAACTAATAAGTCTCTAGTCCTTTGCAAAAAGTCTCTTTGTGCATGTTGGGCCATACACTCTATTCTCAGGCAGTCTACAATTCTGCCTGAACTTTAACTTCTCGCTTAGCTTTATGGTCATCTTAAAGTGAGATTTCAGGGCCTTCTCAAGTCTATCCTGGCTAGGTGCACAGGTGTACATATGTGCATTACTTTTTATTTCCATAAATATGTCAAAGCTTTCAAAGCCTCCTAAGGATATCTTATTTTCTAGCTCTTCTTTTTAAGTTTCTTGATCAAATCCTATTTGCCTCACTGTATTGCCTCAGACAGCTGCAATGTTAAGCAATTGCTGTTGATTGTTTCCTACAAATGCCCAGAGGAAAAGACACTTTGCAAATAACAATTTCAGAGTCAAGTGAAATGAATACAACCACTAGGAGTGTGGTTTTCCAGGGAACTGCCAAATAGGTCAAATACTAACAATTCTCTGGGAATGTGGATTTTGCACAGTTCCAATCCATCTACTTTTCATAGGGTTGCTTTACTGCTGGCTATTACTATAAGTGTGGAGATCTTGGTAACCCAGGCTACTGTGTAGCAGTGGAGAGAAGAATAGAAATTGTACAAGTTAAAATGACACAAATATTACTGCATTTACCAAGATTTAGTAGTTTTTCTTGCATAAGCATTGCAGTTTTTTTCAAACCTTTGGTTAATTTCAAGAATTCTGAAAAATTTATTTCTTTTTCCCAATATTCTGATTGTACTTATGGAGAAACAGATTTTTGGAGATTTTTATTTCATTGTTGCCACTGATGTTGCTCCAATAGAAGCATATTTAAATCTTATTCAACAACAACAATGACAAAACAACAACAAAGCCTGATTCTGGAAATATGGAGATTAAATATGCCACTGCAATTTTTGGTGAAACAATGATTTATTAATCTCAGTGTTTATCAAAATATTTTTTCAGAATTTAAGGTTTTATATTATTTTAATTTAGATTTCAAAGTATAATTCAAATGTATGATATAATTACATTAGAAAACTTATAGTTTTTACTTAATTTATAACATACCAGCAATATTTTTTGGCATTGATCATATTTGTACAGAATAAAATAATAGAACTTGAGAGATATAGTATATTTTAATACAAATTAAGAATTTATATCTAAACACTAAAACTTAATAACTAATGTTTTATGTGATACAAAATATGTGAATTATAGTAATCAAATATGTAATACACTTAAAACATATTATAGTTTTTAAAACACTGGTCTTTAAAACCAAATAATTTGAAAAATTATATTAGTGATATAAAATATAATTGAAATATTATTTATTTGTTAATTTTTTATTACTATAGTTTTTTTCTATTACTTTTACTTGCTTTTTGTATTTAGCATCTGAAAAGTTGAAATATACCTATCCAAGACCTCTGAGAGATTGGATTTCTACTCTAAGGTTGTCCATAAATAAAGATATTTTATGTTGTTTACCATAATTAAATGAGTTTTTAAACCAAACTTTAAAAAATTTTATTTCTCTGTATTATGCTTTCCAATTATATGAAATTCTATGATATCATATATCTCCTTGGTCTTATTTGGAGAAAATTTATCTACAGTTGGTGTTGGCTCAAGATAATGCCAACTGGGAGAAGCAGTTGGGTTTATACACTTCAAATCCAAATTATGTCTAAAGTGTTAAGTTAAAATAAAAACTTGCAAATCAAAGTGTAAATTTAAAAATTTAATATTAGAGCAGAATTTTGTACAACTAAGTAGTATATATGAAAACATGTGGTTTAATATGATTTGAAATTATTAAGAGGCAGGAATGGTTTATCCAACCAGCACTCCCAAATATATTTTCTTTACTTATAAATAAGCATCAGGTCATAAAAGATAGCCCATTTGTTGGGAAAATAAAACTCTAACATAAATTAGGAGAATGGATAGCTCATTTTCTATCATGTTAAAGAAAAAAAAGAACAATTCATAGAGGACACTCCATTTTTCTGTTGCTACATTTCCTTATCTTTTCAAAAATATAACTGTTAACTATTACAATGCCAATGTATTCAAATTGAAGCACCGAGCTAAAATTACCACTACTTAATCATAATACCTCACTCACAGTGAGGATTTATTATTGATTCTAGAAAAAATTTCATTGCATCTTTACAGAGAAATGCACTTTAAGAACAAAGCAACTACAAATTAAAATCTTAAACTTCATATAGTAGCTTTATTTATTCTTTTCATATTTTACTGTTGTTTTAGAAATATTTTGTCATATTATTACTTACATCACATAGGTAATTGTATGTACTTGTTAATAAGGTATCATTTAATTAAGAGAGAAATGAACAGACTGTGATTGCCAGTGATATTTTTCCATTGAGGTTTCACAGAAAACTGACTGATTCTATGTCTGCAGCAGACAGGTTCAAAGGAAGGCTGAATGATCTTGCTATCCCATAAGCAAGAATGCTTTCAAGGATCAATGGAACTTTGTCAAAAGGACACAGAAGCCAACTTAAAAGGGCTCCTACAGGCCAACTATTATTATTTTGAGCATAAAAAGAGTATAATATCTTATAGATCATAAAGCATTAAATCTTTGATACCCT
>NW_005871122.1:3250693-3254293 GCF_000147115.1 Myotis lucifugus | reverse complement strand
ATTCAAAAATGAGGCAATAGCATCAAATATTATAATTTTTAGTTATGCTATTAAATTGTATTGGTATTTTTATACCTTTACTGTAATAGTGAAAACTATAGAAAGCAATAAATATTATATGCTTTCCATAAAATGCATTTTATGACTAAGGATATGACAAAACCAAGTCAGATATCAGTATTCTATTAGTTATAATTTTAAATATCAATTATAAAAGCATGGTGATGTTTATCGAGTGCAATGCTCTGGATTTATAATGCATTTTAAGAATCCCAATCCCAATTAGGAGTTCACTCTCCATTTGTTATATTGTAAATCAGAAGAGACCTTAATCAATAAGTCAAATTTATTTAGAGTCTTGTTCATTTTGCTAGTGCTAGAGAGCCCAGAGGAAATATTGCTTCTCAAATTCTGGGGCCCAATATGGTGGAAGTCTTTCTTATTTATACTTTTTTCAGCTCTTTGTCTCCCAAATTTGGAATGAGACTTCTGGACCTTCTGAGAAAAAGTCCTGTTTGCTGAGACAGGGCCATGAGACCATATCTCAAGGCCTGGCCTGGCACCAGCACTGACAACTCTGTCTGAGGCATAGTTTACGT
Organism: Myotis lucifugus; assembly: GCF_000147115.1. Taxonomy (NCBI): domain Eukaryota; kingdom Metazoa; phylum Chordata; class Mammalia; order Chiroptera; family Vespertilionidae; genus Myotis; species Myotis lucifugus. Next base: position 3,253,694 of record NW_005871122.1, on the reverse strand, counting down.
CCTCTCTGAAATGGGAGTAGTCTTATTTTCCCTACTATTTAAGCAGGAAAACATTTACAGAAGCCAGAATAGCAGGGTTAAAATATTAAACAGCAGTTTTTTACCCAAGATGGAGGTTACTATACTTCACATTGAAGCAAAGGATTTCTATGAAATGACAGATGCATTGAGTACTAAGTATAATCTGGCACCAGGTAAATAGGTAAATAATTACTCATATTTTAAATTATGGAGTCCTTGGCATAACTACAAAAGACAATAAGCACACATCATTGGTTAGTCTAGAACAGTGGTTCTCAACCATCCTAATGCCATGACCCTTTAAAATAGTTCCTCATGTTGTGGTGACCCCCAATTTCATTGTTACAAATTGAACATAATTAAAGCATAGTGATTAATCACAAAAACAGTATGTAATTATATATGTGTTTTCCGATGGTCTTAGGCGACCCCTGTGAAAGGGTCGTTCCACCCCCAAAGAGGTCGCGACTCACAGGTTGAGAACCGCTGGTCTAGAAGAACTGGTCAGCATATTCCGAAAATGTCAGCTAGTAAACAGCCTCAATTAAATACTGACAAATATCTTTGAAACCTTAGATAATTATGTATAAGAAGGTTAAAAAAAACATAATATTAATATTTTATGTCAAAAAGGAATCTCTAAATAGTTGATATTTTATTCACTTGTAATCTGAGGTAGAATTCAGCCTGTTGGAGTAACTGCATTATAACTATACTTTGAATAACTGATTTATCTTTATAATTTCAAATATTTCTAAGCACACACTTAGCATTAAAATATCCCAGAGAATGGTTTATTTTCTATTTTTATTTTTTTCTGGAATTATAAGAATTAGATAGTAATGGGGAAGGTCTATGGCATTTCCAGACAATTGCACTCATAAAAGAGAAATTTAATTTATATATACTGTTTAAAATCTTTTTTTTTTTAAATCTTCACCCGAGGATATTTTTTTCACTGATTTTTTTTTTTCCTGACAAAGGAAAGGAGTGGGAGTGGGAGGTGTGGGGCGGGGGTTGGGCTAGAGAGAGAGAAACATTGGTGTGAGAAGAGATACACATCACACATAGACTGGTTGCCTCCTGCACACTTCCAGACCAGGCTGGGCATCGACCCTGAAAACCAGGTATGTGCCCTTGACCAGGAATCAAGTCCATGACCCGTTGGTCCATGGGCCACCGATCTAACCATTAAGCAAACCGGCCAGGGTTGATCAAAATCTTTAAAGGTAGTATATTGACTATTTTGTACACTGTTTGAAACTCCCCCCCCCAAAAAAAAAACCCCAAAAAAACAAAATAAAACAAACCAAAAAACCAAACCCTTGAAAGGGATTGTAGAATGTGGTAGAATTAAAAACAGAATATTAAAGTTTGTTAGCTGCACTTAAAAAAAAAGCATAATTGAGGACCACTAGGTTTTCATGTTTGGTGGTAGCTTTAATCTAGAAGGAAAATATTTACCTTACAGAATCCCAGGGGACTATGGGAAAAACTTATAGAACTACTTGGTGATCAAGAACAAATACCTTTAGGCATTATAGCATGGTCAGTGAAACCATTATTTTAATTTCCCCTGCTGGAATAAAATTTTATCTTATTTCTTCATATGTTCCTCTCATATGTCTACTGAGTGATAATTAACAATTTTAATCTTGGGGATGGATAGGCTACATTTTACTAAGTTCTAAATATATGGTTTGCACAATGATAAAGAAAGCAAAATGGAAAAATTAGCCTCTATAAGACAGCACTACTGTGAGTAGTAACAAAATGATATATCCTTATCCTTAATATTATACTGCACAACCCATGTGACCTTACCCAATATGTTACCAGTATCCTTTTCAAATAGACTTTTTAGAGCTTGCTCTTTTGACAATGTTACTTCTGAATAACATGAATTTTCATTTCCTAACTGTCAAAGATCCCTCTCCCCTGATGACCACAAGACAATTTGGAAGGAGATTTGAAGTTTTATAAGTGTATAAAATAAAACTTGTATTTTTTGATGAATTATGTGCTCAGGGTCTTTCTTTCCTGTGATGGGAAAGTCTTAATTTAAATTTGGGTCCTATCTTCTTCAACACTACATTTTAAGAAGTCTGGAGAGGATTGAGTTCTTAACTGGAAAAACCCTCAATGGCAAAATGAGAAGGGCTTAAGTAAATAGCCAATACCAAAACTAATTGACCCAATTAAAACCAACTTATTCAATTTCTTTAAAGAAAAAATATCGAAGCCTCCCTCCACCTCCCCCTACACCGCCCCCCCCCCCCCGCCCAGGCAAATTTTGGCTCCAAGAAATTATAAAAGCCAATGGTGGGAAGAAGAGGGGGGAACTATAACCTATTCTGCATGCAGACTAAGAAATGCCCATTTTCTTTTCGGCTGCCGCTGCTGGCCTGGGCCTCATCCCCTGCCTTGAATCCAGCCTTTCATGGGTCCACTGGGCAGATCAGCCCTTTCCTGGGTGCAGGGGGGGCTCCTTCTCTAAGGTGTACCTTCCCCAGGGCACTTTATCCTTCAACACTTTGGCCGGTTTTTTATTTTAGAAGCACTGCCCACTGGGTACCATTTTCTTGGTTGCTTGCCTGATTTAGGGTTATTCCCCCGTTTCATAACAATAAATAGGTTTAAAGTACTAATAAAAAATAGTCAAACAAATCACTATTAAACTTTATATATAAAACCTCCTTCCCCTGCATTTATGCCAAGAAAATAAGTCAGCTTTTTATTTTTTTTCTCACACCCAAATTAACAGCCGAGGGTTTATTTTTATGTTTTCCCACACAGGGGGATGTTGGCCGCTTAGGGCTCACCCCGAAGTAACTAATGGGACTGTGAATTTTAGAACCCGTATATAAAAATCTCATTAGCGTCTTCTTTTTTTCACTTTTTTTAGTACGGGAAAAATTTCTTCCGAACATTTGTACTTTTGGTGCCATTTTTGGTCGAGGTTCCTTTTTCCCCCCCCCCC
>NW_005871122.1:3185969-3250593 GCF_000147115.1 Myotis lucifugus | reverse complement strand
GGATCCGGCCCGTTTGAAATGAATAAAACTAAAAAAAAAAAAAGACCCTACCCTTTTATGTAATGATGTTTACTTTGAATTTATATTAGTTCACACAAACACTCCATCCATGCTTTTGTTCCGGCCCTCCGGTCCAGTTTAAGAACCCATTGTGGCCCTCGAGTCAAAAAGTTTGCCCACCCCTGACCTAGTCTATTCTGTATAGTCAATCCTCCCCCTCCCCCAAGTGATGTTGCTCTTTGCTCAGGAAACAAGTGAGAGAAAAGATAGCAGTATGGTCAAATACAAGCTTAGAATCACAATAGTAGCAGCAGTAGTAATACTTTTTTTTTCTGCTGCCTTATTAAGCTTTATTCAGTTGAGGAAGCTTTCACTCTGTTGAAAATTCACAAAGTCCATGACTTGTCCTCCTAGCCTTAGGCAAAAATCATTGCTATGGTCACTTCACTTCGAACAGCTTCAAGTAGAGTAGCTAAAATCTGAGCAAAAATATTAATTGGCCTATAAGGACCTTGATATCCTAAAGTCAATACGGAAGGAAATTTTAACTCAGTATTTCTAAACATTCATCATTTATATTCTCTTAAATGTGGTAAGCAAAACAAAACCTTAAAAACACTTAATAAAAATATATTCCTAAAGAAAAAAAATCTATAGTTAAAAAATACCTTCCAGAAATCTTTAATCCCTGAACACTAACTTATCCTATATAGTATATTATAATAAAATTAAGTAGTGCTATTCACAAAGTTCTCAGAAATTAGTATTGGTAGATATACATCTTAAGTATAGAATATAGAATGAATATTCTTTATAAGATAACCAATTTGCTTTAATGTGTATGTACACAGAAAGCAATTTAATTCAGTTGAAGTGCCATGACATAGCTTATAGAGAGATTAGATTTTGTATGCATTTATAAAATAAAATAAACACAGAATCTTCCCCAGTCATACAATTCTTAAAATTATAAGTAAAATTAGTGCTAGCATAGGTAGTGTTACTTCTGGACTACTGCTAAGGCTCTTAGGCCCTCCAAGATGCCTTCATTACTTTCTTATTGATACCTGGCATTAATGATTTATCATTTGATAAGGATCCTATTACAGTTAAAATTCACAATGAAATATAATGCTTTAAACCATATTAGTATTGTGTTAAATGCTTTATATTATAATTTGCTTGTGATAGATATCAATAATGAGAAAACAAGTCCTTGGTGGAATGGAAAAGGGACCCCGATTATGAGGCTGAGAAAGAAGCTTGCAAATGTGAGAATGTGAGATGAATGGCAATAGATGACAATTTTTAATTTATTAAAAAGTTTTCTCTGAAATCAATTCTTTTGATGGAATGAGCAAAATGGTGATGCTTTGAAATCCGTGAATTACCAAGTACTGCCAAGTGCATTATTATTGTACGTCTAATATCTGAGGATTTTCACCCTCAGAGGTCAACTAATCTTTGGTTTAATGTGCCACAGTCAATTCTGTCAGTATGGAAAAAAAATAATAAAAAAAACACAGAAAATGATCTCAGTAAATTTAACTGAATTGTCATCTACACTTAGCCTCTGCTATGGCATCATTATTCATATTGTCATGGCAACTAAAATTTAAAAGAGCACAGATTAAAACAGATCTTTGGATTGATTAAGAGATAGTCTAGAGAAAGAAAAGGTGGGTTTTGATATAACTTGTATAAGGATCTTAATTTTAATAATGTATCTCCTAAGATATTTGAATTTTAAAGAAGTAAATAATTTTGCATCTGTCTACAAAAAAAGCAAAAAACACCCAAGAATTATTTTTTAATAAATATTTGCTTTATGCTGACCATTTCCCCATAATATAGGCTAGGCTTTGGAGACACAAAGATAATTCAAAGTTTCTGACCTCAAAAAACATTTACTATCTAATGTCCACAAGTGTTATACTTATTGTTAAGGTAATTATATTGCAATGAATATAGTCTATAGATAAATATCTAAGAATATAAATTAGGGGCGATTTGTAATTCTGCTTCAGAAATCAGAAAAGTCTCATAGAAGAGCTGAGATTTAAACTGGGATTTTAAGAGTAAATACTTATTTTTAAATCTGTGGTCATAACTCAACCATGAATATGGTATGATCGCAGAATTAGTAAATATAGATATTTGTTGAAGAAAAGGGACTATATACTACTGTTTCTACCACACAGAATACTTTGAGTAAGTACTGGTTTGGAAAGAATGTCAGATCGGGCAGAAATACTATAGAAACTCTTGGGTTCTCCTTTATAGATTCACTCATCCGGCTGCTCAACATTTATCTAAATAAGCTTTAGAAACATTATGTTGAAAACAATTTTCATTATCGGACATCACTAGAACAAAGATAAGGTGGTGAATAGGTCTTTTAATTTAGGTATTTGCATAATAAAATGTTTATTGATATTTTATTGCAAGACATAATAAATAAAATGTTTAATCTTTGTTTTCAGACTTTATGGTCATGCTATAGGATAGTAAAAAGAGATCATTCAAAGAAGGAACACCCTCACCTGGGTCTTCTCTCTCTTCAAGATACTGATGATAGGACAGGATATGAATTTAATGAATTTAATTAAGATTGTCAAAATTATTCTCTTTGATCAAGTTGTATATAATACTTTATAATTAATTGTTTCAGCCCTAAATGCATCCAATACGTTTTGAAAAGCCAATAGACAGAAAAGAAAGAAAGAAAGAAAAAGAATTAGAAATGTGCCTTGACTGTATTATATAACAAAAATTCTGGATCCAAGATGGTGGCTGGGAGGACAGAGGTGAGGTAGAGGGTGTGAGTGCGTGAGCAGGTGAAAGGGGAGTGTGTGGATGTGTGTGGTGTGTGAGTGAGTGAGGGACAGTTATATCCGGCAGGAGTATCAGGAGCTGGCAGACCAGACTCTTCCGGACAGGGAGCCCCTGCCACTGCTGCAGGCACTGCCCAGGCTGTGGGGCTTGGGCACAGAGCCCACATCATCTTGAAGGAGAGAGTGGCCTCCTCTTGGAAGTCATCACCACCACCACCCAGACTGGTCTTGGACACTGCCCGTGACTGCAGTCACACCAGCCAAAATCATGCTGCTTAGTCTGCAGACCTGCAGACCCTAGAATGTCTACCTCCAAGGGCACACGGCTCCTGTAGCAGTAAGTGGGACTTCCCCCTCCCTGGCTGCTGACCTTCTGACACCATGGTCATGCTGATCCAGTGCACAGGCCCCGGGTGCCTCTGTGAGCCCCCACTGGGGGCACATCTAAACAAGGATGCACGGCCCTGGCAGCAGAACCTGGGATTTCCCTCTCCCCACCTGCCTGCCCACAGACACCAGAGTCACACAGCTTCAGCACGTGGGCCCCCGAGTCCGCCGCCCTGGCAGGCAGCTCCTGGGTGCCTCTGTGAGCCACCACTGGGTGCGCTTGTATCCAACCAAGGATACAAGGTCCCAGCAGCAGAAACTCAGATTTCGCCCTCTTTGGGTGCCAACCTCCAGACACTGCAGCCGCACCTATCCAGTGCGCAGGCCCCTGAGCCTGCTGCCCAGGCAGGTGGCTCCCGGGTTCTTCTCTGAGCCGCCACAAGGCATGACCCCGGCTCCTATCATCCAATCCCTGAGGTAGTGCTGCTCCAGCACACAGGCTCCCTGAGCCCACCACCCAGCAGACAGCTCTTGGGTGCCTCTGCATGCTGCCGCTGGGCGTGCGTATCTAACCAAGCACACACAGCTCCCGAAGCAGAAACTGGGACTTTTCCTTCCCTGGGGCCTGCATCTGGACATCACAATCTCGCTGCTCTAGCGTGTGGGCCCCAGGAGCAGAAAGCTACAGCAGACAGCTCCTGGGCATCTTTGTGAGCTGCCACTGGGTGCATACCTCTCCAACCAAGGGCACATGGATCCCTCAGCAGGATCTACAACATCCTCCTCCCGAATGCCTACCTCTGGACACCTTGGTGAGTTACTGAGGACTTGCCTCCCCAGACAAGGTCACATTGTTTCAGCCACAGACTCTGAGATTCCCACATCTCCAGCTGCTGACTCCTGAAGCCCCCTCATGATTCAGAGAGGGAAATCACTTTGGCCAGAGTCCCACTGCCTCAACCACATACTACGGGACAGTTGCCTCCCCACTCTCATGGGCTTTGGGACCCTCTCAGTGAGTTGCAAAGTGACGCTATCCCAGCAAGAGTTGCACAACACTGGCCAAAGTCACAGTACCTGAACCTCAGGCCATGACACCCCTTCATCCCAGGCCATAGACTCCATGAACTCACAGTGAGCACATAGTAGTGAGACCTCAGGCAACCCTTTCCACAAGAGCCAGAACCACGATCACATCCACAACAGCTTACACAACAAAGCTGGGGGTGAGTCACATTGCCAATCCGTGATGAGACTTCATCCACAAATAAGAAACTATCATTCAAGGCCCAACTACATCAAGAGAACCAAAATAGCTCAAGTAGGGGGATCCTCTAGATCAGCAGTTCTCAACCTGTGGGTCACGACCCCTTCGGCAGTTGAACAACCCTTTCACAGGGGTTGCCTAAGACCATCCTTCATATCAGTTATTTACATTACGATTCATAACAGTAGCAACCTTACAGTTATGAATTAGCAATAAAAATAATTTTACGGTTGGATCACAATGTGAGGAACTGTATTTAAAGGGCCAGAAGATTGAGAACCACTGCTCTAGATCATCAAGCCCAGGAGACATGAAAGACCTCATCACTAGTCCCCAAAATTACCAACTAACAGCACCATACCCAAAAGAACCTGGGTAGCTAAGCAGTTGGATCTAAGACATAGAAACAATTAAAAAATTACAACAAAAAATGGGGAGACAAAAAAAATCCCTAAAGCAGTGGTTCTCAACCTTCCTAATGCTGCTACCCTTTAATACAGTTCCTCATGTTGTGGTTACCCCCAACCATAAAATTATTTTTGTTGCTACTTCAGAACTGTAATTTTGCTACTGTTATGAATCGTAATGTAAATATCTGATATGCAGGATGTATTTTTATTGTTACAAATTGAACATAATTAAAGCATGGTGATTAATCACAAAAACAATATGTAATTATATATGTGTTTTCCGATGGTCTTAGGCGACCCCTGTGAAAGGGTCATTCGACCCCCAAAGGGGTCATGACCCACAGGTTGAGAACCGCTGCCCTAAAGGAAAGAAAAAGAGAAATCACCAGAAAGGGAATTGAATGAAATGGAGGCAAGTAACTTGTCAGAGAAATAATTCAGAGTAATGGCTATAAGGATGCTTAAATGTCTGGATGATAAATACACACAACGCAATGAGAATTATAGGGAGCTGAATGAGAATGTAACCAAAATGAAAAGATATAGAGAGGAAATGTAGAATGACATAGCTGCAATAAAGAACACAATGGAAGGCTTCAACAGCAGGCTACAAGAGGCTGAGGACTGCATCAGCAAATTAGAAGACAATGTAGGAAAAAAACACACACAGAGAAGCATCTGGAAAGAAAACTTAAAAAGCAGGAGGAGAGCCAAAACCGGTTTGGCTCAGTGGATAGAGCGTCGGCCTGCGGACTGAAAGGTCCCAGGTTCGATTCCGGTCAAGGGCATGTACCTGGGTTGCAGGCACATCCCCAGTAGGAGATGTGCAGGAGGCAGCTGATCGATGTTTCTCTCTCATCGATGTTTCTAACTCTCTATCTCTCTCCCTTCCTCTCTGTAAAAAATCAATAAAATATATTAAAAAAAAAAAAGCAGGAGGAGAGCCTAAGGGATCTTTGGGACAACACAAAACAAAACAACACCTGCAGAATAGGGGTGCCAGAAGGACAAGAAGAGAAGCAAGGAATAGAAAACCTGTTTGGAGAAATAATGACAGAAAATTTCTCTGATGCTGGGAAGGAAAAAACCGCACAAGTCCAAGAAGCACATAGCCTCCCGAACAAGATGAACCCAAAATGACCAACACTAAGACACATAATAATTAAATTGGCAAACATCTTATAAGTACCGCGCGCTAACCGATTGCGCCACTGGAGCTCCATCATCAATGGCAAAGAAGAATCTTAAATATCAACTTATTTCTCAATAGAAATACATCAGCCATAAGGGAATGGAATGAAATATACAAAGTGATGCAAAGCAAGGGACTGAATCCAAGAATACTATACCCAGCCAGGCTATCATTCAAAATTGAAGGTGAAATCAGGAACTTCACAGACAAGAAAGGGCTAATAGAGTTTATTACCACCAAGCCAGCAATGCAAGAAATGCTAAAGGGACTGCTATAAACAGAAGAAATAGGAAGGGAAGTAGGAACAGAGGTATAAAGAATAAAAACAGAGATAAACATGTACCTATCAATAATAACCTTAAACATAAATTGATTAAATGCTCCAATCAAAAGACATAGGGTCACTTAATGGATAAGAAAACATGACCCATGTATTTGCTGTCTGCAAGAGACTCACGTCAGATCAGAGGATTCACACAGACTGATAATGAAGGGATGGGGAAAAAATTAGGCAAATGGAAATGAAAAAATAAGCTGGCATAGCAATAATTATATTTGACAAAATAGAACTCAAATTAAAGGATATAACACGAGATAAGGAGGGCCACTTCATAATACTAAAGGGAGCAATTCAACAAGAGGATATAACTCTGGTAAACATATATGCACCCAATACAGAAGCACCCAAATACATAAAAAAACTTCTGGAAGATATCAAGGGAGAGATCAACAGCAATACAATCATAGTAGGGGACTTTAATGCCCCATTGACACCACTGAATAAATCCTCTAAACAAAAATGAGCAAAGAAATAGCAATCCTAAATGACTCACTAGATCAGATGCACTTCATTGACATCTTCAGAACATTTCATCCCAAAGCTACAGAATATACATTCTTCTCAAGTGCACATGGGACATTTTCAAAGGTACACCACATATTAAGACCCAGGCAACATCCCTTCAAATTCAAGAAGATAGAAATCATATCAAGCATCTTCTCAGATCACAATGGCATAAACAAAATCAGAAATGAAAGAGGTGAAGTAACAACCGACCCCACAGACATACAAAGATTGTAAAAAAATACAATGAATGGCTCTACTCCAACAAACTGGACAAACTAGACAAAATGGACATATCCTAGAAAAATACAAGCTTCCAGAACTCAATAAAGAAGAATAAAAAAACCTGAATAGGCTGATAACTACTGATGAAGAAATTGAAATAGTAATCAAAAAGCTTCCAGCAAACAAAAGCCCTGTACCTGAAAGCTTCACAGGGGAGTTCTACCATACATTCAAAGAAGAACTAAAACCTATCCTTCTCAGATTATTCCAAAAAATTCATGAGAAAGACACACTTCCAAGCTCTTTCTATGAAGCCAGCATTACCTTAATCCTAAAACCAGATAAAGACATTGAAAACAAAAAGAATTGCAGGCCAATATCCCTGATGAACATAGATGCTAAAATCCTCAACAAAATTCTAGCAAATCAAATCCAGCATTACATTAGAAAGATCATACATTGTGACCAAGTGGGATTTATTCCAGGGATGCAATGCTGGCACAATATCAGGAAATCAATAAATATGATACATCACATAAACAAATTGAAAGACAAAAATAACATAATCATATCAATTGATGCAGAAAAAGCATTTGACAAAATCCAACACCCTTCTCTGATAAAAACTCTCAGCAAAGTGGGAATAGAGGCATCATACCTAAACATAATAAAAGCCTTATATGTGAAACCTAGAGTCAACATCGTACTCAATGGGTAAAAACTAAAATCATTTCCCCTAAGAACAGGAACAAGACAGGGAAATGACACTTTCACCACTCCTGTTCGATATAGTACTGGAAGTGCTAGCCATAGCGATCAGACAAGAAGAAGAAATCATAGGCATCCAAATTGGAAAAGATGAAGTAAAACTGTTATTCTTCAGAGATGACATGATATTGTATGTAGAAAACCCCAAAGTCTCCATCAAAAAACTACTAGACATAATAAATGAATTCAGCAATGTAGCAGGATACAAAATTAACACCCAGAAACCTATGGCTTTTTTATACACCAATAATGAACTTACAGAAAGAAAAACTAAAAGAAAAACATCCCCTTTACAAGTGCAACAAAAATATTAAGATACCTAGGAATAAATTTAACCAAGGAGGTAAGGGACCTGTACTCAGAAAACTACAGGAGGTTAAAAAAGAGATAGAGGGATACATGAACATATGGAAGAATATACTGTGAATATACTGTGTCATGGATTGGTAGAATCAACATCATTAAAATGGCTATACTACCCAAAGCAATCTATAGATTCAATGCAATTCCCATTAAAATATCAATGGCATATTTCACATACCTATAACAAACTCTCAAAAATTTATATGGAATAAAAAAAGACCCCAAATAGCCACAGCAATCTTGAGAAAGAAGAACAAAGTTGGAGGGATCACAATACCAGATATTAAGCTATATTACAAAGCCACTGTTCTCAAAACTGCCTGCTACTGGCACAAGAACAGACATATAGACCAATGAAACAGAACAGAGAACCCAGAATTCTACCCAAGCCATTATGCTCAATTAATATTTGACAAAGGAGGCAAGAGCATACAATGGAGTCAAGACAGTGTCTTCAATAAATGGTGTTGGGAAATTGGACAGATATTTATAAAAAAATGAAACTAGACCACCAACTTACACCATACCCAAACATAATCTCAAAATGGATAAAGACTTAAAGGTAAAACAGGAAACCATAAAAAGCTTAGAAGAAGCCATAGGCAGCAAAATAGCAGACATATATCATAGCAATATCTTTACAGATACAACTCCTAGGGTAATGGAAACTAAAGAGAAAATAAACAAATGGGACTACATTAAAATAAAAAGCTTCTGCACAGCAAAATAGACCATCAACAAAACAACAAGAAAGCCCACTGCATAGGAGAACATATTTGCCAATGTTATCTCCAATAAGGGTTTATTCTCCAACATTTTCAGGGAACTAATACAACTTAACAAAAGGAAGGTAAACAATCCAATCAAAAAATGGGCAGAGGACCTAAATAGATGGTTTTCAAAAGAGGACATATGGAAACATGCTCAAAGTCATTAATCATCTTTGAGCTGCAAATCAAAACAACAATGCGGTACCATCTCACACCTGTCAGAATGGCTATCATCAACAAATCAGCAAAGGACAAGTGCTGGTGAGGATGTGGAGAAAAAGGAACCCTAGTGCACTGCTGGTGGGAATGCAGACTGGTGCAGCCACTGTGGAAGACAGTATGGAGTTTTCTCAAAAAATTAAAAATGGAACTGCCATTTGACCCAGTAACCCCACTTTTAGGAATGTATCCCAAGAAATCAGAAACACCGATCAGAAAGGATATATATGCCCCTATGTTCATAGCAGCACAATTTACAATAGCTAAGATTTGGAAACAGCCTAAGTACCCATCAGCAGACGAGTGGATTAGAAAACAGTGGTACATCTATAAAATGGAATTCTAGGCTGCTGTAAAAAAGGAGGAATTCTTACCATTTGCAACACATGGATGGAACTGGAGAGCATTATGCTAAGTGAAATAAGCCAGTCAGAGAAAGATAAATATCACATGATCTCACTCATTTGTGGAATATAAAGAACATCATAAACTAATGAACAAAAATAGAACCAGTACTGCTATTTGTAATACCTTAAACAATAAAATAATAATAAAAAAAACAGAGACATAGAAGCATTGAACAGACTGTGCAACCTATGAGGGAAGGCGGCAGATGAGGGTGTAAGAGATCAACCAGAGGACTTGTATATGCATATGAGCATAACCTATGGACACAGACAGTATGGGGGTGAGGGCCTGTGCTGGGGGGTGGGGGTGGCCGGGGAGAGGTCAATGGGGGAAAAAGGAGACTCATGTAATACTTTAAACAATGAAGAATTTAAATAAAAAAAATAAACACCAAAAACCTCTGGCACATTAATTCATCAGCATCAGAAAGGACTAAAACCTCTAAAGCCATGCACCAGCATATAAAAATATCTCAAATTTGCATACTGTTTTCAAATTAATTTGATACCTGTTACATTTGTTTCTCTCCACAGTCTTATGTAGTAGAATGGGCAGGAAATTTTACATTTAGTGTGCAAATAAGAAGACAGAATTATTAAGAGGCTCGGTTGTGTGCTTCATTAGAATGAGGATCCCAGAAATGCATATTCTTTACACAATGAAAGGTACATCAGCATAAATACAGAAACAGGGAAATCTGTATCGAGTTTTCAAATTTAAAAATTAGCCAATTGAATCTATGTTTCTGTTATAATCAGACTTCAGAGTTACTTGCCTTGGATCAAAAGCAGGAATCAAATTTACACCATCATATCTTCAATTTTATTTTCCTACCTAGAAGAAATTAGAAGTTAAACACTTTTATTAAAACCCTATTAAATCTGATCAATTATCTGAAAAATACTGTTTTACCAGAACAATAAATTCCAGAAATTAACCATATGCTTTAGGAGAGAAGATTTACAGGAATATAAGCAATGAAGACAGTAAAAAATAAAGTCTGATGAATGATTCAGTCATTATAAAAGCTGCTTTCAGTAGCGATAGTCAACCAAGGGCTCAGGGATGGTAGAGAATTTGATTTGGATTTACACTATTGGATAAATGTGGAATAAAGAAGCATAAACATGTTTATGATTAGATAAAAAACTCAATGATTTTTGACTAGTATAAAATATTTATAAGGCTAAAAAGATAGGTTTTGCTGAGATGGTGGAAGGATTTGAGGGGAATAACTTTACTTGATGAAATTTGTAGGTGGAGAATGTTAATCTAGATTCTATGGTCAAAGTAGATTGGAAACGACAACAAAAACAATATTTGAAAGTGTCCCTATGAAAAAAGCCCACATAATGTGTTGACAAGAGACATGGAAAAGAAAGGCCAGATTCCAGAGTCGTGGTAACAACTAGTTAGAATGCAGGCAAAGACAGTTTCTGGTATCTCAAGACCCTGTAACCAAAATATCTGCCTTAAATAATTCCTCTACAGAACACATATCTTCTAATGGTATTTTCTAGCCCTGACCAGTGTGTGGCTCAGTTAGTTGGAGCATCATCCTGTGCACCAAAGGGTTGTGGGTTTGATTCTTGGTCAGAGGACATACCTAGGTTGCGGGTTCAATCTCAGGTTGGGGCATGTATGGGAGGCAGCTTGTCAATGTTTCTCTCTCGCATTGATATTTCTCTTTCTCCTGCTTCCTTCTTTTCTTTCTAAAAATCAATTTAAACAACAAACAAAACATAGCCTCAGGTGAGGATTAAAAAATAAATTTAAAGAACAACAAAGGTATTTTTTCAAGCTCTGTTTTGGAATTAAATTTAAAGAATTCTGGGAAGCAACAAGAGATGATTGGAGATCACAGGTTTCCACCCAGGTTTCTTCACACTTAATCTCTCATTTGAAAAAGTGACTTCCCCAAATGCAAACCTTTCCAACCGGGAAAAAGTCCCCTAAGACTTCAGCCCAGCATACAATACAGTAGGTAAGCAAAAATTGATAGACTACTTTCACTCAAGCCTTTGAAAAATAATTTTTTTTTAATTTAGTGATTTCTCTAGAGGTCTACCAGAATTTTTTGCTCATAGATGTTCTTTTATATTTTCATTTCCTGGCAGAATAAACAAGCTTTTAGTTAAGAAACATTATGCACACTTCCTCTGCATGAAGCATATGTCTTCCTTCTCCATTTCCACTGGGATTTGGGGAATTACTTTTCTTTTTAAGTGCAATACAATGTTCCATGCATCTCTCTTTCTTCTTTCATTTTAAACTAAGTCATGCAGCGATTACTTATTTTTACATGTCCTTCTTTACCACACATACCAAATCACATTTTCATCTTAGTTATCAAGGTTCCTTGAAGGTTGCTTGGTGAGTTTGGATGATAGCGCAAATGTTATGTTGTTTGGCATATATATATATACATACATACATATGTAAGCAAAGTTCATTTTGATGCTCAGGGTGCATAGAATTTGTTGTTTGGAATGATCAATTTCAGAAGTCAGTTTAGTGAGGTGGTTGTACTTGATTTAATTCTAAAAGACACATGTAAAGAAGCTTTCGACATTTTATTGTGCTGAACCACCTCTTTCGTGCCTGCCAATTTTACAGCGGATGCAGTCCCTGCTAAGTTTCGCAGACATCACACAAAAACTGTGGAGAATTTCTGTAAATATAACACTCCGATAATTACTTCAAGTGCAGTACACACGTCATCATATTCATTTGCCATTTTCATGGTGGCTCATCCTTTCCACATTTTATTATTCATTTATGATAGCTATTATAGGCCTTTCAGATTCTATCTTGCTCTCCTGAGGAATATTTATGGCTATTATAGGGCTCTTATGAGAAGACCCAAAGATAGTTACTGCAGAAATCCTGTGAAATGCTGCATTAGTACAGGCATCGGCTGGCAGTAAAGATCTCAAGTTGTTCAGAGTCCCCCTTGATGAAGATACAGAGGCAGGTGGCTCCTGGCAAAGCTTCATTTTCACCCAGGAGAACCAAGTTATTTTTGAAATAGAGGTTAGGACACCTAAATGAACACAGTTCTGCAAATAGGAGCTGTTTTGCAAAGGTCGCCAGGAGGAAACAAGAAAGGATATAGAATGTATTTGCAAACAATTTTGTGAATGCCGTTTAGAACTCTACTGCAGAATTCTCACAGAATGTACTAGTGGGGAGGTATGAGGTGCATGAAAAAGAAATGGCATCCTCAGGGGTTGAGCATCTACCAATGAACCAGGTGGTCACTGCTGGATTCCAGTCACGGCACATGCCTGGGTTGCAGGCTCGATCCCCAGTAGGGGGCGCGCAGGAGGCAGCTGATCAATGATTCTCTCTCATCATTTCTATCTCTCTTTCCCGCTCCCTTCCTTTCTGAAAGAAATGGCAGTGTCTTAGCCAGATAAAGTACAGATTTCATCTCTCATTTGAATGGCAGTCATAGGACTTAGAATGTAAGCTCCTCCAAGAAAGCATGCCGGAATGTTTCACTCACTGTGTCTCCCAAGCAGTGAGAATGGTGCCTGGCACATGACCAATATTTGATGAATGAATACAGGAACTTCTATCATATCAGAAGGTGTTCATTAACTTAGAATTAATTATTTTTCCATTGAGAGTATTTTTTGTTTTTATTTTGGATTAAGGAAGTTAATTTGCTGTACTAGAATGGCTTAATGTTTAGCCCACAGGAAAAAGCTGATCAGTCAAAATACCTTTTGATCTCTTAAACTGCCACATTTTCTTTTATTCCAAAAAGCTATTAAATTATTTATTTGAAAAAGATAGACTCTGTTCATTGCTTTCTTTGAACCTCTATAACTGATCATAAGACCTACACATTAAGAAATTCACTTAATTCACAATCCTTTGCAAATTCATTAATGTTAAACATAATGTTCCACATTGTACCTGTCATACAGCTCAGATTGTGATCAAAGGAAACCAATAGGGACAAGATGAAATAATTGAGATATGTCTCAATTTTCACTTAAGTGAAGGAAAATTTTGCCTGTGGTTTTCTCATTTACCCTTTTCTTCTGAGCAATCACAAAGGTGAGATATGGTTTCATCTAGAGATTGTTTAATTCTTATATATGTAATTTGATGTCAAATTGTAACATGCCACATTATTGCCAAAAATGTATAAACTGTAGTCACTATTTTAACTTTATTAAAAACAACCCATAAATTATTCACATGGGTATTTAAAAAGAAAAGCAAAAGGACTATTGGCAGATTTTGAAAACAAAGAAACAATAAAAGATGAACTTTTTGCTTGGATTCTAGCCTAGCTCCTTACTAGTTATATAACTTATACTTTTAACTTTTCTAGTCTAATATTCCTCATGTGATAAATGGCAATTTAAGACAACTGTAACTCATAGGGTTCTTGTGAAAATTAAGTGAAATGGATATTATGGACACAATGTTAGATGATAAAATTTAGATTTTGTTCTAAACAGTTAGAAATATTCTGAATTCATAGATAGTTATCACTTATGACAGAAACCTTTGGCACATACTACAGCAAAAATTATGAGGTCTGTGTGCAAAAGAAAGGGGCAGAGGTCAGGCATGAACCGGGTGACTGATTCCAGTCCTCTGCTTCCCTGTCATTCCATCCTGGACATGCCAGTCCTTTTGTTTAAACTCCAATCTTAATTTATAGAATGTTGGATCTTGTCCACCTCAATTATTATCAGGATACCATCACATAGTATATTGTATGGGAGCAGGATGGAGGGAATCAAAGGGAGGTCAAGGGGGACATCTGTAATACTTTCAACAATAAAGATACATTTAAAAAAGAGTAAAACCAAAAGAATTGGATTTAACATTATGTAATTTCTATACATATGTAAAGCATCTTTGCGGCCAACCATGATATTCATGATTTTTCTATAAAACTGAACATTTCCTTGTCATTTTAAAAACATGAAGTTTTGCCTTAGGTGGTTTGGCTCAGTGGCTAGAGCATCTGCCTGCAGACTGAAGGGTCCTGGGTTCACTTCTGGCCAAGGCACATGCCTGGGATGCAAACTCGTTCCCCAGTAGAGGGCATGCAGGAGGCAGCTGATCAATGATTCTCTCTCATCATTGATGATTTTCTATCTCTCTCTTCTTCTCTGAAGTCAAAAAATGTATTTAAATAAAAACACATCATGAAGTTTTATCTTGCATTATTTCTTGTATTCTCATATATTTCTGGCCTTTTTTTTTTTTTTTTTTTTGCTTTCCCAGTATACAGGGTGTCTCCCAATAATGTAGATTCATTTTAACAGCTGATACCTTAATTTTGACAATGAAATGTATTTTAATAAACACTGCCTTTATAATTATTCAAGTGTGTGTATACATTTTTGGGGGACACCCTACTAGTATATTTAGTCATTTTATCACTGATACATTATAAGGTCTTCAAGGCCTATGAATTGGCTCCTCAAGGATCATGTCACTGAAAATTTTAAAAGAGCAAAAGTGAAAATCCAAAATTTTCCACGGGATGCTGCAGTGTCTACCCAAAGTATCCCTTTCTCCTCTCTCACATGTCTATGAATGCCTGCTTCATTTTGATTATTGTTAGGCTATTGACCAAGAAGAAGATCATCTAGGCTCAAGAATATAGGAACCTCTTAGTGTGCTTGGGATTAAGTTTGTGTTTTCTCCTACAGTTTGTGAGTAATATAAGATATAGGAAATGCTATGAATTTCATTTTAGCTTAGCACAAAGCTCTGTAATGGATCATTCTCGTTCTGGTGATATGCTCATTGCCCAAGTATTCAACAGCTTGTGTCAGTCGTCTTAGTTGTGTTAGCTACTTGTAAATGCAGCTCCCTGCAAGATGAAATGACCTGGGACCAATTAATTGAAAATGGGGAAAATAAATAAATAAATAAAACATAGTGAATGCTGTTGGGAGTGATTAACAAAACTAGTTATGCATCAATTGCAGATGGCCAGGATACTGCTTGCCAAATGGAGTTGGCTACAATCAAAGGAGAACATATTGTTTAAGCAGCAGAATTTGTGAAGGATGTAGAAATTCCAGCAGAATGGGCATGAACAGATGCAACAAATGTGTAGTGTTCTCTTATCGCTTAGTTGTTGTTGTTGGTTCATGTAAGATATACATTATGGGGACAGGTACATTAAACTTCAAAAGTGATTTACTAAAGTCATTAAGCCTAGAGCCCTGTAGCTCTCATGTCTGCTACCCACCCTAGAAAGTTATTCACTTGGGGCAGACAGTTAAATTTTCTGTACATGTTTTAATTGGATAGGAATTTTTCTAATTATAGTCACATGACTAAGAACCGCCATTCTCCAGGTCATTCTTATCATGAAATATCATTCTGTGTTAATAATAAGCCTTCTTGTTTAATCAAAGACAAACCAGAGTCTGTGTCTGAGAAAGCTCTTTTCCATTCTTTAAACAACTCAAGGCTCTGAATCAATCAATCTCTAGTCTTTATATATTGTTATGGATTTGAGAAGCACAGACATTTTATTGATGGGAATACTTTCTAAGGCCTTTACAAGATGTACAGTAGGCCAAGATAATGACCTTTTTACCTGGTTCTACAAACATTTTTTTAAAACATATTTTTCTTGAAAGCTTTTTGACAATTCTTTTTTTCTTTAGGATATCCTGATATAAGAAATTTCTGAGTGGTGCTCTACTGATCACATTGAATCTGCACCTGAACATTCCATTTAGTGATAATCTATCTCTATGAAATGAAGCAAACTAGACTGCAGGAACATTTTTGAATATCACATAAAGTCATCATAAACTACTGTTCATTTGTTTTTATCACTTATAACCTGACAAAAATCTGCCAAGGCTATTTACTAATTAGATCTCAGCCACAAGTTCTACTGTTCATCACAGTTGCCATATAGCTTTTATTGTTCTGTGATCATTTCATTTTAAGCCACCCTCTCTTATATTATCAACTCTAATATTTTCCAAAGTAATTGTTACTAAGCTATCCAGTAAACTTACAGTGACTCTAAGATTGGAAAGTGGTATGGAAATGTTATGTTTCAGTTTCTCTGGGACATATTTGCTGAAAATTATGTGAATGACATAAAAAAACACAGTTTATACTATTAGAAAATGATTTCAGAGATAACTCATCTAAAGTGCTGGTACTTAACCATTTCAACCCAATGCTCGGACACTCACTAGCTATCAGTTGGATTTTGGTAGGCATTCAGAAGGACTTTACAACACACTGAAAATTGTCATTCATTATTCATTTTTCACTATAGTACCACAAGTGTCCCTTTAAAATGTAACTAAAGGACAAATGACTCATGCATACTAAACTATCCACATAAATGAATTCAGTTCACTCTCTTGAGTTCCAAAATGCATGCAAGTGAATGTGATTCTCTTAAGACTCAGAAAGAGTCCTTTCATATTCCTAAAAAGGAATCTGCCTTTGGTAGGTTCACATGAAAGAGAGGATCCATCGAACATTGCAACATAAGCATGTAAAAATATTAAATTTTGCTACTTGTAACTTGGTTTAATTTCTCTTTGGTTCTCCCATCCTATTGAGTTGGTTGGAAAAATTAGTCTCAAATTTTAATTCCATCCCATCAAATTCCACTCCTTCAGGCCCTGTCATGTTCATAGGGCACTCAGTTGTTTCAAAAGACTTGAGGGAAAACTCCTAGACTGATTATTGGCCTATGGATATTTCTAGAGAAATCTCTCACACTCAATTCTAATATTTTCTATCCAGCAGAATCATGAGAGTGAAAATCTATACTTTATAGCCATGTTGTCAAGGGTTTCTTTGCATTGATTATCTCTCAGATTTCACTGTGGTTTTATTGCCTCTAAACACATTGAAGAAATTGAGACAGACCTCTTTCTTTTGGTCTCTTTTTTTTTTCTGCCAGGAATGGGAGATTGCCTTCTAATTTCCTTTGGGGGGTTAAGAATTGGGTACATGTACAATATTTTTCTAATACTCCAGGCAAGATATTTTTTCAATACATGCAAATGCTATTCCAGCTCTAAAATATTTTTAGGTTATATCTTACATTAATGGCGATAGAGTAATAACAAGATGGTGGATATCTCAGAAACGAGTTAGAGATGAGTTCCTAGACATTAAAAAATAATAGACTCTTTATAAAATAGATACTGTGTGGGTCATATTTGAATACACAGCTCATCTTAAAACCCTTTATTCCCAGGTCCAAGACAAAGGCTTCAAACATCTATGCACCAAGTTCAATTTGAAACTCACACATTCTCAAATGCCACTTTGAAGACATCTATGATCTAAAATAATGATGTGTTCAAAGAGTGTTCTATGTTTTGAATACTATTCATCAAATCTGTAAAGATATCTCAGGAAGTCATATCCCTCCAATATTTTTAGATATATATACAGTGCTACCTGGTAACTCCTTTGAGATTTCAGACAACCTTAAAGCACAAAAAGAGATGGCACTTTAAAAAGCATCTCTGAAACAAAAAGACACATAACTGTTAGCCATAAGGAACTAAAAGTAATTGTTTTGGTCCACTATTTTAAAATCAATTTACACTTGACTGTAGAAAAGTCCATTACAAATTGTGGAAGGAAGGAATGCAGTCACAGTGAGTTTATTTTCATGGGAAACTAAAGAGAATAAAAATATTCACATATATCTACAAATAAAGCAAAACAAAATCAACTTTTGCTACAGTAATTGCTAATGATATAAATATCTATACAGATATTCTAGCAGTTTGCACCTTATCAAGGCATTTGACTAATTTTCAAGTTTATTTTATAAATAACTAGAAATAGTTTAAGAACATAACTTACTGTTTTTCAGTTAGTGATGAATATTTGCCATCACTTTCTATAATGTCCCTTTTAAATAAAATATTCCAAAACTATGTGTTTGGAAGAAGCATGGAAAGACTTTGTGAATGTTTTTGATGTGTATTTCATGAAAGATGACATAGTACATGTTATGTAACAAACCTATCATGTTCCCAGTATGCTGCCAGACAATAGAAATGCAAGCATGAATAAACCATGGACCATGCTTTCAAGAAGTTTGCAATAGAGTGAGGAAACAGTGAAGTCAATAGAAAAGTACAATACAAAATTCATGATAAAATATGCGTGAGAACTCGGAAAGAAGAGAAACTAACTCAACACTGAAAACTAAAATTAAAATTTCACAATGGAAATGCTGTTTGAGATACATATGTTGAAGGATGTGCACCCGCTCTTTAGCTGAGTGAGTAATGGAATGGAATTCTAGGTGGAGGGAAATGACTATGAAGAGACACTTTGCCAAAACAAAAGACATGAGGAAATCTGTGGGAACTTTTATGGTTCTTAGTATTCTTCATTTAGTTTATGAAGGAGCCAGGCGTTAGGTGAAATATAAAAATAGAAATCAAATCTTTCCACTGAACCAAATGATTTTTACTGTAAGGTATAGTCGTAGTACACTCATGAATACGGTAATAGTAATGGTATATAATAGTAATAATAATGATAACCTCTGCCATGCCTTCATTAAATGATTACTGTTAGCTATTTGAATCCTCATAATCATCTTTCCTTTATAGCCGAGAAAATCATAGCTCAAATATGTTAAATAATGTGCTCAAGAGCTAGCAGTAAGTTGTAGAGAAAAACATTTAAACCTAAGTCCCATTTGCAGCTCCATCACTCAGCCTAGCAGAAACAAATGAATTATTTGGCCTCAGTGATTTTCTTCATCTATAAATTGGCAATTATAATAAAACCTAACTCTCAAGGTTATTGTGATCAAATAAGAGAATGCAAAAGAATGAGTTTTATAAATAACAATGTGTGCCGCCGAAACCGGTTTGGCTCAGTGGATAGAGCGTCGGCCTGCGGACTGAAAGGTCCCAGGTTCGATTCCGGTCAAGGGCATGTACCTGGGTTGCGGGCACATCCCCAGTAGGAGATGTGCAGGAGGCAGCTGATCGATGTTTCTCTCTCATCAATGTTTCTAACTCTCTATCTCTCTCCCTTCCTCTCTGTAAAAAATCAATAAAATATATTTAAAAAAAAAATGTGTGGAATCATGAATACTGATACAAATAAAGGGTATCCTAGGCATCAAGCTATTTTAAATATTAAAAATGATAAAATTAGGTAAATTCAGCTGGACTTTGTATTCTTTGAACAGTTTATTCATAGCAGAGACAATGTTTTTCAGAATTCATTATGTAAAATACAATTTCTATACATTATGGACAGATTTAATTGTGGGAAAAGTGTTTACACTAAGCTAAATATATTTAAACTTTCTTTGTAGTTTAGAACTTCTCAGAGCCTTTAATATATGTTCAATGAATCTCCAAGGACAAGTCGAGTCTAAAGGATTTATCAAATTTATTGCACTCAGAAAATTATCATCCTGTAAATAATTATGGGAATAGAATTTTATGGAATCCATGCTGGAAATCCTGATTATGAGACATGATTTTAATCTTAGTGTCTATGTATTAACATTAGTGTAGAAATAAATTTTAAAAGATAATTATTATAATGCTTGGGAAATACTTGAATTCATATTAGCTCACGGTCACCTAGAAATATTAACAAAGAAATGAGCCTAAGTCTCAGTAAAATGGGACTTACAATATGTCATGTTTAGCACTATGTCAGACTCTTGATTATCTAGTGTTGCAAGGGAAGATTGGCCTTTGCAAGCATATTCTTCCATGCCTACCTCCCAGTATTTTTCTTTCAGATACATTTTCCCCCTGACCTTCCTTTGCAGCTGGAATTCAGTTCAGTTATGGCTAATTATCTATTATGTGATGCTGGCTTAGGCATGTTTCATTGAAGATTTTTGTGTCCAACAATAGGAGAGAGGCATGTGAGGTGAATGATCTCATCCTAGAACCTTAGCTCTTATTTCCTGCCTTTGACTGTAGTGTGCTTGAAAGTGAGGATTTGGCCAAACCAGTCAGTTTTCAGTCATGAAGATGAAAAAGGACACACTGGGGATTTACAGTAGAAGGTCAGGAAAAGCCTGGGTCCTTGACGACATTGTTAGCTAACCAAAAAACCTCAGGACCGCTCACCTTTGACTATTTGTTCCTGACAATCACTGGCTGCCATATGATTTAAAACACAATTAATTTCAGTTTTCTCTTCATAGTCCAATGCCTTTGACTTGATAGAATGCTCCACAGATGGGCTTTCATATGTGTGCTTGAGAGGTTGGGCTGATTGAGTATTGCATAATCGCATAACTCCACTACAAACACTTAGGCCCTATATGGTCACCTTCTCTTTCTTGTCTATATTCTCTCTATATCACATGTAATATACATGTGACATGTGTGCAGAAATTATTTTAGAACAGTGAGGTAAAAGTAACAGGTTTTTCTCCATCACCCATCATCACAATAATTCTTTTAAAAATAAATATTATAATTTATTTTTTGCTACAGGAAAAGTGGAGTGCACATACCTTTACCTTTGTCCTATTTATAATACAAACAAAGGCAGTCCCTGAAAGTTGGAGAAAAGTACACACACTGGGTCAGGTCCTCGGGACATGAGGTATGCCATGTTGGAGAGTTTCTTGGGTTTCCTTTCTGCTTTATCCCAAACCTGGAGGTAAAGACACTGACAGCGAGTATGAAAAAATAAGATCTAACCCTGTGTTGTCTGTAAGACAATCACTTCAAATGAGTTTGAAACTAAAAAGTTATAAAAAGATATATCATGAGAATATTAGTTAAGACAATGTAAGGGTGTCTACATTAATACCACGTGAGATAGATTTTGGAGCAAATAAGTTAACAGACAGAGAGAGACAACACATTATGATAAAAGGTTAAATCCATGAGGAACACATAATAATCCTATATGTTTATGCACAAAACAATAAAGCAGAGAAATTCATGAAGCAAAAACGTATACAATTGAAATATTAAGGTATTGGCTCTGATAGACATTATCACAGTTTTAGTTGTTAAAAAATAAGTAACCCCACATAGCAAGCAATTCCTGATATTTTATAATTTATGACAGCTGATAAATAAAAATTGAAGAGAGCACTTAGATTCTTGTAGTAGGCCCTCTACTTATCAACCTAAATCAAATGTTAAAACAGTGCACTCAGCAAGAAGAGAGAAACCGCAGCATGTAGGGACCTTCTGTCACTATTCTATCCATAGAAATTGGAAAATAAGAATAAGGTGGCCCATCTGGCCCAACAGGCTGTGACTTGCCTGTGACTGAGTCAGAATGATCAAGGCAGAGACAAGATTCCTGCCTTTCAGGAATAGTATCCCTTCCTATTAATACACTATAATGCTGTAAGTGTATACTAATAAAATCTATACTAATAAAAGGGGAGACCTTCTGGACATCCTTCCGGACAAAGCCATGGTGGCGGGACCGAGGCAGAGGTGGTTAGGGGCAATCAGGCCAGGAGGGGGCAGTTGGAGTGATTAGGCCAACAGAGGGGGCAGTTGGGGGCAAGCAGGCTGGCAAGGGGGGGCAGTTGGGGGTGAGAAGACCAGCATGGGGGTCAGTTGGGGGCGAGCAGGCCAGCAGGCAGAGTGATTAGGGGCAATCAGGCAGGCAGGCGGTTAGGAGCCAGTGGTCCCAGATTGCAAGAGAGATCCCAGATTGGAGAGGGTGCAGGTCAGGCTGAGGGACACCCCCCACCCCCTGTGCATGAATTTTGTGCACCAGGCCACTAGTATTGAATATAAATTCATCTTTTAAAATTGATTTAAGAGAAAGGAAGGGAGGGAGAGGGAGAAAAAAACCCATCAATAATATCAATGTGAAAGAAACATTGATCAGTTGCCTCCTGCATGCAGGGTGGAACTCTCAACATGGGTATGTGCTCTGACAGGGAATCGAACCCACCACCATTGGTGTACAGGATGATGATCCAACCATCTTAGTCACACAGTGTTTTTGTTTGTTTGTTTGTTTTTAGCATGAATTGCAAAAGTTACAAAATGACCCTTATAGGAAAAAAGTGGTTTTAAAAAAATTGCCTTTATACACTTTTTTTTCTGGTGCAGTTTTGTTTTGTGTTTTGTTTTGTTTTACTTTGCTTTGTTTTGTTTTACCAAGACAATGCATTTTTAGGGTCATAGCAAAATTGAGGGGAAGGTACTGAGATTTCTCATATATCCTCTGCCCCCAGACACAAAGCTTCCCCATTATCAACACACCCATCAGAGTTGTACTTTGTTTCAACTGATGAACCAGTATTGACATAATTGATTAAGTACACAGTTAACATTACAGTTCACTCTTGTACATTTCATGGTTTTGAAAAAATGTGTAATGACATGGACCCATCATTATGATATTATATCATACAGAGGATTTCACTGCCCTAAAAATCTTCTGTACAACATTTGTTTGTCCACTCACTAAAAGGACATAATGGTTTCTTCCAAATTTTGGCAGTGGTGAGTAAACTTGCTATAAACATTATTGTGCAGAATTTTTAATGGATTTAGGTTTTCAACTTCTTTGGTTAAATACTGAGGAACGTTATTGCCGGCTCATCTGGTAAGTTTATACTTAGTTTTGTAAGAGACCCAAAAACAGTCCTGCAAGGTGGCTGTAACCTTTTGCCTTCCACTGGCAAGGAAGGAGAGTTCCTGCTGAGCTCCACCTTCTTGTCAGCATTTGGTATAGTCACTGTTCCAGATTTTGGTCATTATAAAGGCATGCAGTGGTTCTTCATTGTTATTTTTATATTCATTTCCCTGATGACATGTGATGTGTAACTGGTTTTCATATGTTTATTTGCCATGTAGATATCTTCTTTGGGGAGGTATTCATTAATGGTCTTTGGCTCATTTTTTAAATTGTTTTTTTTTTCCTTTTCTTATTGTTGAGTTTTAAGCGTTCTTTGCATATTTTAGATAACAGTCCTTTATCAAACAGGTCTTTAAAAAATATTTCCTCCCAGCCTGTCATTGTCTTGACATTGTCTTTTCACAAAGCAGAAGTTTTTAATTTTAATGAAATCTAGCTTATCAATAATTTTTTCCATGGGTTGTGCCTTTGATACATCTAAAATGTCATGACCCTACCCAAGGTCATCTAAGTTTCTTGTATGTTATCTTCTAGGAATCTTACATTCAGGTCTGTGATCGATGTAGATTTTTGTGAAGGGGTAAAACCTGTGTCTAGATTCCTTTTTTTTTCCATGAGGATGTCCAGTTCTTTCAGGACAATTTGTTGATTAGGTTATCTTTGCTACATTTTATTGCTTTGTTCCTTGTCGACTAATTACATTTATGTGGGTCTATTTCTGGGCTCACCACTAGTCTATTTCATTGATATATTTGTCGATTATTTTGCCAGGAGCACACTGTCTTGATTACTGTAGCTTTATAGTAAGTCTCGAAATCAAATAGCATCAATTCTCTAACTCTGTTCTTTCAATATTGTGTTGCCAATTCTAGGTCTTTTGTTTCTTCATATAAACTTTAGTATCAATTTGTCAATATCCATAGAATAACCTGCTGAGATGTTGATTGGGATTACATTGAATCTATAGACCACATTGGGTAGAACTGATATATTCTTATTCATGAACATGGTCTAACTCGCTGTTTGTTTAGTTCTTTGATTTAATTCATCAGAATTTTGTAATTTTTTTTAATATAGGTTTTGCACCTATTTTGTTAAATTTATATCTAAGTCATGGGCAAGTCACAGATTTTAGGGTGCTAATGTACATGTTATTGTGTTTTTCATTTTAAATTCTACTTGTTCATTGCTGGAAAACATGGGAAAACAATTGACTTTGTATATTAACCTTGTATCATGCAAGCTTGCTGTAATAGCTTATTAGGATATTTTTTGTTGATTTTTCAAAAGATTTTCTACAGAAATGAACATGTCTTATATAAATAAACACAGATTTATGTTTTCCTGCCCAATCCATGTACTTTTTATTTTCTTTTGTTGCCTTACTGAATTAGCAAGAACTTCCACTAGAATGCTGGAAAGCAGTGATGAGAGGGGCCATCCTTGCCTTGTGCCTTTCCTTAGAGGTAAAACTTCCAGTGTCTCACCATTAAGGATGCTGTTAGCTATAGGTCTTTGGTTTGTTTGTATTTTTGTTTGTATAGTTTTTATCAGGCTGAGGAAGTTCTCTCTTCCTAGTTTACTGAGTTATTATCAATGAATGTTGGATTTTGTCAAATACTTTTTCTGCATCTATTATTATGATCATGTTCTTACTGACATTCTACTTGCTATATCTGTTCAATTCTGAGAAAAAGGTGCTGAAGTTTCTAACTATGATAGTGGATTTATCTATATCTCTTTGCATCCGTTTTTGACTCATGAAGCTTAACACTCTGTTGTTAGGAGCACAACAATTAAAAGAAGTTATTAATATTAATTTTTGAAACTGACCCTTTATCATTAACCCTGATAAATTTTCTTGTTTTAAAATCTGCTTTGTCTAAAGTTAATATATTAATTCAGCTTACTTTTGATTAGTATTAGCATGGTATACTTTTTCCCATTCATTTACTTTAATTTATATATATCTTTATATTTAAAGTAGATTTCTTACAGAAAATATAGAGTTGGCTTATTTTTTTATTTTGTATTTATCTGACAATCTCCCTCTGTTCTTTAGTTGGTGTATTTAAATCATGGAAGTTCAAAGGAATTATTGATATAGTTGGATTAATATCTATCATATTCATTAATATTTTATATTCATTGCCCTTGGTTTTTGTTCCAAACTTTGTCTTCTACTCTTTTTTCTTTTTGCCTTTTGTGCTTTAAACTGAGCATTTTATATGATACAACTGTGTCTGCTTTTTTAATATGTCAGTTATACTTCTTTTCTCTTTGTTCTTTTCTTTCTTTCTTTACCCTTTTTAGTGGTTGGCCTAGAGTTTTAAATTTACAATTATGGCTAATCCAAGTCTACTGTTAAACATTATGCCACTTTACAGTTAGCATACCTTAAAAAAATAATTTTGTTTCTTCCATTCAATCTCTTATATCTTTGCTATCATTCATTTCACTTATATATAAGCACAGACACACATACATATTCATATACAATCAAATACATTATTGGTATTATTTTGAACAAGTTGCTATTTGTTAGATAAATTAAGAATAAGAAAAAATGTGTTTTTATTTTACCTTTATATATTTCTTTTTCAATATTATTTCTTATTTTATGTAGATTTAAGTTTCTAACTTAATTATGTTTCTTCTCTCTAAAGCTTTGTGTAATATTTCTTATGTCAGGTCTACTAGCAACATATTTCCTCAATTTTTGCTTGTCTGAGGAGGATTTTATTTCTTCCTTACTTTTGCATATAATTTCACAGAATGCAGAATTCTAGGTTCATGTTGTTGTTTTTTCTCTTAGCACCTTAACAATTTCACTCAACTCTTCTTGCTTGCATGGATTTTGAGAAGCTTAATGTAATTCTTATTTTTGTACTTGTGTAGATAAGATGTTTTTCCCCCCTCTGGCTTCTTTTGGAATTTCAATTTAATTTAATTTTTACTTTATTTTTTATTGAATTTTTTTGGGTTACATCTATAGATATATATAAAAGGCTAATATGCTAAATGTCCCTCCAACCGTCCGACCAGTCACTATGATGTGCACTGACCACCAGGAGGCAGACGCTCAACGCAGGAGCTGCTTTGATGTGCACTGGCTTTTATAAAGGAACAGCACCGTGGACCTGGTACCAACAAAGCAACACTCAGCTTCTCCCAAGTGGGACACAGCTCCTGCCACCACCCCAGAGCAACAGCCCACCAAATCGCAGCCAATGCTGCCAAGACCCCATGGCACAAAATGCGGCACACAGCCTAGCCCAGCCTGGAAAATGTTGCTGTGGGTGCCAGGTAATGGCATCACATAGCAACTCCCAGCTTCCTTTCCCTGGCAACTAACATCCTTGGAGTTTCTTCAGCCAAGGAACACAACTTGCTTTATAGCCAGGTGCAAACATTTTACACTTTAACCAAATGTCTGTGAAGTGTTTTCCCACACCTCATCTCATTTGATCCTCACAAAAGTCCTGGAGTAGGTAGATAGAAGACTCTGTAGAATCCTATTTTCTTTTCATTAGCTGGAAATGGAGATTTAGAAAGTTTAGAAACTTGACCCGACTGAAAAGAAGTAAGAAATGGTGGACTTTGAAAATGACTTCAGATTTTCTCACTGTGCAGAATATAGTCAAACACTGGTGTAGTTAAATATTTTACCCTTTGTTCTCCCTGTGTGATCTACAATAATAATCTGCTTTGTGTTGATATTTACTGCTGTGTTGCTGACAATTACCTGAAAGAGAAGTTAGGGTGCTTCACTGGGCTGAAAAAAGTATAGCTACATCAGAAAGTAGGTCTAATTAAGCAAGTTTATTCTATATCTATAAAAAGCTAAGTTGACTTGCGCATGCACAATACATATAAAACACTTGCTGGCTCCAATTGCACACATGTGTTTCAATTTGCCATTGTTGATCGTGAATTTGGTTGACACTTCTTTTATAGAGAAAGGGTGAATAGTGATATTAAAATATTTCTTCTAATTAATTTTCTTTCAATGTGAATGAATCCATTCATGGGGCAACTAGTTGGTTAATAAAATTATATAGATTTCAGGCATACAATTCTAGAATACATCATCTGGCTATTGTATTGTGTGTTCACCACCCCAAGCCAAGTCTCTTTCCATCACTATTTATGTCCTCTTCACCCCACTCCATGACTCTCCAGTCCGCCATTTCCCTCTGTTAATGACCATACTGTTGTCTGTCTATGAGTTGTTGTTTTTTCTTAATCTATTTACCCTTTTCACCCAGCCCCATACCCCCTCTCCTCTGACAGTTATAAGTCTGTTTCTATACTGCTTGTAAGCCTACTTTGTTCATCAGATTCCACACATATTTGAATTCATATGGTATTTGCCTTTCTCTAAATGGCTTATTTAACTTAGCATAATACTCTCCAGGTTCTTCCATGTTGTCACAAAAGTTAGATTATTTATTTATTTGTTTACTTATTTATTTTTACAAGCAAGTAGTAGTCCATTGTGTAAATGTACCACAGCCTTTTTATCCACTCATCTACTGTTGGGCACTTGGGCTGTTTCCAAATCTTGGCTATTGTACCTCAAATGATACCCAGTATTTGATTATAATTAAAAAGATATCTATTTTTATATTTATAAATCTATATATAACATATAACAACTCATGGTATGTATTTTTAGAGCAAGCAGTAAAGTAGCGCAATTAACCACAAAATTTCTAGGCTTGTTTCCTTTAATAGTTTTAGTATTTTAAATATGTAAATTACTGCTGCACAATTAAGACTGCTTAAAAAATCTTATAAGGTAAAAGTATAGAATTTCCTGCAAGATATATGAGAAGCTTAAATTTAAAAAACTTCTTTCAACCTTAATTTCAGCAATTCTGAAATACTATAGATAAGTACAGAATAGTAGAGAAATATAACATTCCTATACAATTTAAATAAAATGTCTCATATAAAATTTAATTTAAATTTAATAAGCCAGTTATTACAGGTTAATTAAATGGCACTTGATGATTAAAAGCATACTTATTTATATTAACAGCTATTAAATTATTTTATTACACCTCCTATGGTTAATTTTGTTTTAACTATATTTTTTATTATTTAAAAGTTCATCTTGTGCCCACTTCCATTTGAAACAGTACCTTTAAAATTTGAGATTAACACCAATCTTTTGTAAAAAAAAAAAAAAAAGTCCATTTAATCATTTGCAAACTAACTAATTATTATTAAATAAACAGAAACCATTTACCATAAAGCAGAATAACATGGAGACATTTAAAATGATTAACAGTTAAAGTATGTAAATTAGAAGCAAAAAGATTCATTTTTGAATGGATCATGCTCACATTTAAACTTTTTAAGTTATAAATTCTGTCTAATAAATCATATCATAGCACATTTTATTATTGACAATTATTTAGCAAACGTAATAAACACATTTATGTCTAACGAGTTTTTAGAGTGTCGCTTAAAAAAGAAAAAAACTAATTTAATCTAAACAATCTAATTAGGTAGATGTTATTACAATTATCTTTATATTTATATTTGGAAACTCAGGAACAGGGAGATTAAACTTTTCAATGAAAATTAACTAGTCATTGAAAAACTCAAGGCAGTCTGGCACCAAATTCTGTACTTTTAAATACTACGCTGTTTTCCTATTCTATGGCTAAAATGATTTTTCTGAGACCTTTTGATGGCAATAGGTAACAAATTCCAATGAGGAGCTGCAGCCAAGAATGATGGCAAACAGTGACTTTTAATCTCATAGTCAATTTGAGCCCTGGCCAGGTACCTCGGTTGGCATGTCATCCCAATGTGCCAAGGCTGCAAGTTAGACTCCTGGTCAGGGTACATGCAAGGAGCAGCCAACAAATGTGTAAATAAGTGGAAGAGCAGATCAATGTTTTTCTCTCTCTCAATCTAAAGCAATAATAAAAATTTTGAAAAATTGAAAAAAGTCAATTTGAGATCAGTTCCCCCACACACAAAAAAAGATATGTATTTGATGGAGAAAATTCAGGAAGCAGCAAATACTGATGGAACTAGAAAAGAGATGCTAAAGAGCTTCTGGTTGTAAAACAGAACACTGGACTTTATATCTAAGAAAGTAATAATCAGGATCATGCTTGATTTTAACAGATAGGTTAAGAAAAAGCTTCGTTCATTCTTAAAGTTATGATACCTTAGGAAATGCCAAAAATGTTATCTAAAAAGAAATTCTGAAAGCGCTTGGGTTCTTTGATAACTGGAAAATTGCTTCCTAAAAGCAAGAAACATTGAACTAAGAGTTGGCTAGAAATGTCAGTGAGGAGATGAAAAAAAAAGGATGATTGTGAAATGGGCTGTGATAAAAAGAAAGAAGAGCAAGAGTTTCTGTGGATCATTAAAAAGAGAAATCTAGTTCATTTTTTTCCTTCTCTGTGTGCGCAAGTAAGTCAATTTGCGGCTATTTAGGTCTGTTTGTTTCCATTTTTGAAGTGTTGCTCTACCTTAAAAACAGAGGATATTGCCTGTTCACTTTCTGACCTAGCTAGACAACTATTTTCAACACAATTCAGAGTGTGTTAGCTTAAAATCTTGGATATCATTATTACACTGCCTGGATTCAATTCAAACTCTGCCATTTACCAGCTGCATGACATTTTGTTATTTACTCTGTAGTCTCAGCTTCTACTAGTAAGATAACAATAGTGTATATACTCTAAGTTGGGATAACAAATAGTACCTCCCTTGTGGAGATTTTATGAGATTAAACAATGTTACAATTTTTAAAGCATATTAAGCATTTTTAAAGTGTTAATTAAATCAATTTTATTATTTTTAAGCAATTTTAAATTGACAGGTTTATGTATAACTGCTTGTTCATTGCTTTGATCATAAAACCAAATTTATTGCACATTATAATGGTGGGACCATCACTTCTCATCACTTCATTCAAATCATCCATTAATATCAAAAAATGCCATATTAAATTTATCAAATTCAATTTAGATTTCTTTGGTGGTCATGGCTTATGCTGCTTTCAAGAAACCAACTCCTTCCCTGGCCAGGTGGTTCAGTTGGTTTAACTTCTTCCTGTTCACCGAAAGCAGATGGGTTTGATTCCCTGTCAGGGAACATTACCCAGGTTGCAGGTTCGATCCAGGGTGCGCACAGGAGGCAACCGATGGGTATTTCTCTCTCACATTGATAGCGTTGTTGTTTTTTTCTCTCTTTCTCCCTTCCTCTCTTTCTAAAAATCAATAAAGATCTATCCTCGGGCGAGGATAAAAAAGAAGAAGAAGGAGAAGGAGGAAGAGGAGGAGGAGGAGGAGAAGGAGGAGGAGGAGGAGGAGGAGGAGGAGGAGGAGGAGGAGGAGGAGGAGGAAGAGGAGGAGGAAGAGGAGAAGAAGAAGAAGAAGAAGAAGAAGAAGAAGAAGAAGAAGAAGAAGAAGAAGAAGAAGAAGAAGAAGAAGAAGAAGAAGAAGGAGAAGAAGAAGGAGAAGAAGAAGAAGAAGAAGAAGAAGAAGAAGAAGAAGAAGAAGAAGAAGAAGAAGAAGAAGAAGAAGAAGAAACCACCCCCTAAATGTGGCCAATAACCCAGTCATCCCATAGACCCAATGATTGTATAATCCATATTTTTACTTGTACTGTTATTGGGACAAGAAAAAAACATCTCTAAAGTCTAGACCTGTCTTTTGAGTTATGGGGAATTGTACAATTTATAGGGTCTTCTGTCTATCACACACAAAGAATTCTTAATTATTTTTGTGTGGATTATCTAACCAGGTTTTTATTGAAACCAGCCATTTTTCCCTTGCCTTGTTTGCACCTCGACAATGTAATAATAAAAAAATTAACACTTGCCTAAGTGAGGTATAAACAACGTAGATAACCAAGCTAACCAATATATTTTAAGAACATTTTCAATTGTAAATATTCAGTAATTTTGATAAAAGTAAAACAAAAACATAGCATTTACACTTATATGCTCTTTGGAACGACCTAATTATGGTTCAGTTATTGGTAACACTGTCATGCAAACTAGTGATTTTTATTATGGTTTTGTCAGAAGTCCAGACTTACTGCTGGTTCAGCTAATACATAACATCTGGTTCTTACGTGTCCATCCTGCTCTACTCGCTATGCCTCACTCCACCATACCTTTTGTTTACTCTAGAGAATATCCTGCACTTAAAGAATTTTCTATTTTGTAAATCCCAGTGAACTTGCTCATTGTAGTTTGCACATATGTTAATGCTATTTGTTTTCTATGTTGTAAATAAAGTCCTATTATGGATTAAAAAAGAGAAACAATTGGTGGTCATTGCATTAGGCTTATGAATAAATGCATTTAAATTTTTCTGTGGTTGAATTATTTGGATTCTTTTGTATCTAAGTGAACAAATTCAGTGGAATGAGCCCTTTCTCTCCTGAGTTTAGTCTTACTTCTACATAACATCTCCTCCCTCCCCTTCCAATCTTTCCCCCAGCTAAATGAACAGCATTGTTTAGCCCAAACATGTTTTTCTACTTTGGTATCATTGGTGCCCAGTATTGATAGAAGGGTATTAGAGATAAGGCTGTGTGGGAATGTGATCTGTTGGCGGATTATTAGTAGGCTTGTGCCTGTGAACCTGACTAGGAATGAATCACAGGAGCCATTTCAGCATAGCTATCCCAGATATGGTACAAATAATTACTTTGAAATAGTAGTGAAACAAAGAGTAATTTGTTCCCACATAACACTGCTAACACCCACACCCCTGACTTCCACATAATATTTATTCCTGGTCAAAAAAAATTTTAACAGAGGTGTTAAAGCAACCTCTCATTATATAATAGCTCTTATGGTGTTAAAGAAACTATTATTAATGGAATAATGCACAATTTTTAAATGGAATTTCAACAACAGTTTAGAGCACCTGAACAAATATGAATAACCTGATATTTAAATCATCTTTACCCTAGTAGATGTCATTTTCCCAAGTTATACATACACCATAGGACATAAGAAATTTCAAGGCTTGTCTCAAAGTGGACATGAGTTTGCAACTACGCAGAGACATAACTGGAATGCCCCAGAAATAGTAAATTAACTCCTTTAACTTGAATTCAATTCTTTCCCCTAAAGACTTAATCACAGTTTTATCTCTACTTTTACTTTTCTTTTTTAGAAGAGGAAGACAAGTACCCTGACATTTTTTCATGTCATTGAAGAGTAATTGATGTTGATATTTGGATTTAGTAAGGAGATTTTATCTGAATAATAGAACTCTTAATAAATATTAAGTCATATCACTGAATCTTGGTGGTCCTTCAAATAATATTTTATCAAAATATGATTTAAAAAGTACATTAAACTCAGATATGGAATTAAAATGAGATAAAATTTACTAAATTATTCAATTATGATAAAAAATAGGTAGAATATATAATACAATATATAAAAAAATAAAATGTCTAAGAATATTAAATGCAGTATTAATTGTGGAGATAATAATTTGATGGCAATATTTGCATTTGTACCTATGGAGGGAGGGGAAGGAAAATATGAGAGGTGAAGGGACATCAATTCAGCCATATTTAATAATGGGGAACACACCCATGGGTGGGTAATTAGCACATGGAATTGAGTGAAAAGAAAGTAAGAAACAATGTAATATACAAAGCATTTATTTATACATGTAAAACATTGTTGCACATTTCACAAGAAAATACAAACAAAATGGTATATATTAAAGATATGAGAATGGTTGCTGGAAGTAGGGAGAGGGGCATGAAAATGGAAATAAAACAAACAAATGATAAACTGAACTTCCCATTCCCTGAAACTGAAAATAAAAATTGCTGAGAAATAAGAGAAGACCTAATTAAAAGGAAACATATAATGAGAAGATTACTTATAAAGCTATAGATTCACCTAGTAAAATCCCACTGGAATATTAAAAAGAAGGTGGTAGGATATATTTAGATAACTTATATAACAAAATTGGGAATATAAAATATATTCTATTAGTAAAATTCTAAAATCAAATATAATCTAAAATCTGGGGAATTTTTTCCCAATAATCTTAATTTACTGTGCATATTTTACTATTTCTTATTATTAGGTGATTTACACTTAAATCTAATAACAGTTCTATATTCTCCTCTAGAGGCCCAGTGCACGAAATTCGTGCACTCGTGTGGGGGTTCCCCCTCAGCCTGGCCTGTGCCCTCTCGCAGTCTGGGAGCCCTCAGAGGATGTCCAACTGATGGCAGTCCGACATCCTTAGCGCTGCAGCAGGAAAGGCTCCCGCCACCTCTGTTGCACTCGCCAGCTGTGAGCCCGGCTCTGGCTGAGCGGCCCTTCCCCTGTGGGAGCTCACTGACCACCAGGGCGCAGCTCCTGCATTGAGCATCTGCCCCTTGGCGGTCAGTGCACATCATAGTGACTGGTTGTTCCGCTGTTTGGTTGATTTGCATATAACCTTTTATTACATAGGATTGGCTTAGCATCATTACAAATTGTAATTTTTTTCTGTTCCTTTCAAGGAGTGTTTATATCTCTTTGCAAACTTTTCAGAAAACCCTACCACTAGACTGTTAATTTATGTAGGTACACAAAATTTTTGTTAACCACTCATTTCTGATTGTTTGCATTATGCTTAATTTGGTATTTTTCTAAGGGCGTGTTATGAAGACAGTGGATGATATCAGCTCATGAGCCGTTAGTGCTGTGATAAGGTGAAGTCAGCCAGGGGTGTGCACTGATTCAGGATCTCAGCCACACCTGTGCTATGGGCGCTCCAGAGGGCCTTCAACTTCACATTC
The DNA here is from genome assembly GCF_000147115.1 of Myotis lucifugus. NCBI lineage: Eukaryota > Metazoa > Chordata > Mammalia > Chiroptera > Vespertilionidae > Myotis > Myotis lucifugus. Next base: position 3,216,558 of record NW_005871122.1, on the reverse strand, counting down.
CTTATGTAGATCTCAGAGACTGAGGGAATATTATGTAGTTTGAGTAAATGCTGCCTAATAACATTCCTTATACTTTTGCGTGCATAACCCCCTCTCTTTTGATATTTAGGGAATATTTAGTAATGCATTTAGCAATATAAAAGTTGTACTGCTGTTTCCGTTTTTTTTCCAATTGATAAAGGAATTTTTGAGGACATTTAAAAAATTTAAAAGGTTCTTTTTCTAGATACCCAAAAGCCATTGATAAAACCTAGACTCTGGCTAAATTAATACACAAATATACAAGACTTAAAGAATTCCTTTGTTCTTCATCTATTTTCTCATTGTGATCCAAAAAAATATATATTTGGAGAACAGATCACATTGCCCAATGCTATTCATTGACTGTTCTTTTGGGTCTGAGACACTCTAATAGGTCAATTACTTTTGTTATAAATGTGGGTCATTCTATTTGCCTCAAAAAAGAATCCATAGTTTTGAAGCAGTAGAAATTCTGATTCCTAGAAAAGCAATAATAACTGAGGTGTAACATCTATTATTGTTAAGTAAACTTGTAAATGGATAATATTGAAGAGGGTTTGAACATAAAAGAACAGAAATGAGCAATGAAATGGCAAGGCGAATTTTCGCATTACTCTATTAAAGAATGCATAACTACCATATGATTTCACTCATATATGGAATTTAATGAACATTTCACTCATATATGGAATTTAATGAACAAACAAGCAAAATAGAGACAGACTCATAGAGAGCAGGCAGATAGCTCCAGTGAGGAATATTATAGGGGTGGAGGGATTGAGAAAAAAAGAAAAAATAAGAGAGAGCTCATGGACACGGACAGCAGTGGGCATAGAGGGGATAACTGGTGATGGGGAAAATAAAATAAGAAGCATGAGACGAATAGAATAGAATAGAATAGAATAGAATAGAGATGAATAGAATAGAATAGAATAGAATAGAATAGAATAGAATAGAATAGAATAGACACAATAGGCTTTAAAATCAACTTCAATAGGAATGATGAGAATAAATAACATAATGTATGTGAACTCACTTTGAGCTCTTTGGACACTGCTATATGAATTAAGTATATCATAAATGCTAGCAATACATATTTGCAATCTGCCAGATTTTTAACAGTGTTGCATCTATGCCAATGTTCCAAAAATATAATTTCTTTCACCCCCAAAAGTTAAAAAAATAACAATTCATAGATTATAAATAATGGTTGTTGTTACTGCTGAGTAATTGTTAATGCATTACCACTCGACTCTAACATTTCCCATCACTTTGACCTTGAAGACAGATTCATGCTTACTAAAACTTGAAGCTGCTAACATTAACTTGAAGCAGGAGAAGTTTGGATTTGTCAGATTATAAATATGAAGCCTGGTAGAGTTCTAAAGGAAACAATGCATTAGTAGTTTCTTGAAGCAGAGATTGAATTTAAGAGATATAGAGGGAGAGAAGTGAACTTGAAGATGACCATGGACCAAGGGTGAAAAGAACCACAGGTAAAGTGACTAAATTGTTTTCTGAATTAAGAATGTGTTTTACAATAGTAAAGGCTAAAGAGGGTCAAATATATGCTGATGGAAGGAGATTTGACTTTGGGTGGTAAACACACAATGCAATATACAGATAATGTATTATAGAATTGCACATTTGAAACATCATTTCATTAACCAAAGTCACCTCAATAAACTTAATAAAAATAAAAAATAATAAAGCACAAGATCAAAATAATAATAATAATAATAATATATTCAGGTCATGTATTCTTCTTTTTTAATTTGAATTCTTTGTTGTTGAAGATATTGCATATGTCTTCTTTTTCCCCCCATTGACCTCTCCCCGCCAACTCCCACCCCTCAGCCCATGCCCTCTCCCCCCTACTGTCTGTGTCCATGGGTTATGCTTATATGTATGCATACATGTTCTTTGGTTGATATCTTCTCCCCACCCCCCTTCCAACCTTGCCCTGCCTTCCCTCTGAGGTTTGATGGTCTGTTCGATGTTTCTATGTCTTTGGATCTATTTTTGTTCATCAGTTTATGTTGTTCATTATATTCCACAAATGAGTGAGATCATGTGGTATTTATCTTTCTCTGACTGGCTTATTTCGCTTAGCATAATGTTCTCCAGGTCCATCCATGCTGTTGCAAATGGTAACAGTTCTTTCTGTTTGAACTGCAGCCTATTTAATGCCTCAAGACAAAGACAGCAGCGGTCACCCTTCTCAGGATCCCCTCTGTCCATCCAGGAGGAACAGAGTCTTAGGCTTAGAATTTAGAATTTGTTTTTACAGTTAGTGTCTGCTTGCAATAAAGTTTCTGTACTTTTCACCTATAACACACACATACACACACACAAAGTTCTTTCTTTTTTATAGCGGTGTAGTATTCCATTGTGTAGATGTACTCATGATTTTTTAATCCACTGATCTGCTGATGGACACTTAGCGGTTCCAAATCTTCGCTATTGTAAATTGTGCTGCTATGAACATAGGGGTGCATGTATCCTTTCTCATTGGTGTTTCTGTTTTCTTGGGATATATTCCTAGAAGTGGGATTACTGGGTCAAATGGGAGCTCCGTTTTCAATTTTTTGAGGAAACTCCATACTGTTCTCCACAGTGGCTGTACCAGTCTGCATTACCACCAGCAGTGCAAGAGGGTTCCTTTTACTCCACATCCTCTCCAGCACTTGGTGTTTGTTGATTTGTTGATGATGGCCATTCTGACAGGTGTGAGATGGTATCTCATTGTTTTGATTTGTATCTCTGATGCAAACTGCTTTAGTTCAAATCCTGGGACCTAGAATTTCCTGTCTGACCCTAACTGGGAAAATTACCCAACCTATTTGTAACTTCTTTCACTCAATTATAATGTGTTACCTGTCTGAAAGAGTTTTTGAGCAGTAAATGAATTAGCATATGTAAAACACTTAGAAAGGATCCTGCTACATAGTAAGTATTATGTTAGTATTGGGTATTTGTATTGTCATTCTTGTTCTGCATACAGACAATGAGAATATTTTTGGCCTATTGAATTATTTGGTCATTGAATTTCCTGTGTGAAGGTCATTCTGTCGAGCTTCCTGTCTTTTTTAAATTGTCTAAAATCACATCTGTAGCACTCTTAAGACAATTCTAAAGTAGAGTTTTTATGTCCAGAAGTTATATGATGGTCTCCATGCTTTTATACACAATCTCTTTTTTTTCTCTTATAATTCTGTTTATCTGTTTACCTTCAGGTCATCCAAAAACTTTAGGATTGATGGAATAGGAATTATATAGCAAAAACAAACAAACAAAAACAACAACAAAAAAACACTAATGGACCTTTATGAAAAACATATCTATTAGTATTGATGAGTAATGGAGTACTAATATTTTTATTAGAAAACATGTGTATTTATATTGGGAGTTGAAAAAGACAGAGAGTGAAGTAATCACACTCTAAAGTTAAAATAAATGAACTGAATTGAAATCAGGGCCTTTGAATTTCATTCCTAACCAGTGAAGGCTAGAAGTCAGGGTGGGTAAAGAATGGATGGTGGAACTGGAGCCAGATCAAACTCATTGTTTTAAAATGAGTTAACCTTGTCCAAACTAATGCTGTGTGTCCTATGAACAGAAAAGAACACTGTACTATGCTTTGAATATGTCTCTTTAGTTACATTGAAATAAAGATAATAAAAGACTACTTACCTTACTTAATCAAACCCACAACTTATATGAGAAAATCCCAGTCCTCCTGATCACTTAATTGAGGCTATAACTATCTGGGGAGGTGATCCAAGTACTAACTACAGGAAAATTAGAGAGAACTATTCTCCCTCTCTTTCACACACACACACACCAAATTCATTCTCTCTCTTTTAAAGCTGAAAAAGAAACTCTCATAGAACATTGTCTAGAATACAACTCTGCAAATTCCCAGACATCTGTTCCTTTTTTATTACAGAAAACTGTATATTTTTTAAACAACTCTTTTGTGTAACATTAAGAAAATATTTGTAAAACATAATAATAGTTAAGTGTAAATGACATTTGCAAAAAATTAAATAATTTTAAATATAATTGATCTGTTGATGAAGACAATAATTTAAGGAAGAAATTATAGTGTCTCTGTTTTTTAAATTTCATTTATTCCCATTGAACTACTTACTGTAATTTAATTTGATTCTAAAAATTTGCCTACACAAAATATAATTAAATATTAATTAAAATATAAATAAACATTATTAATTTATGTTGTGCACTTATATGCTAAGATAGTTTAAAACTTTCCCCCTTAACGTGTGATGTTTTTCAATAATGATTTTATTCCACAGGACATGCAAATTTTGAATGTTATCTCTTGTGTGAAGCCTTATCATTTGATTCTGAACAAAGATGTCATTGATTCTATGATATTCTTCATTAAATAATGATGATCTAATATATCTATAGAATTGTTCTTGATGTAATTAGTTGTCTATGTTTGAATCTGACAACTTCATTTTAAGCCAAAAGTCACTCTTCAAAAGAGTGTCTAATGTAAATGTATTAACATATTTACAATTTTAAAATTTGGAATTATGGTTATTCATTGCACATTTTTTACATTTTGATTGTAATTTTTATATAACAAAATGTTAGAAAATAAGAAAGTCTGACATAGACATTTAATTAGCATATAATGGCATACTCTAGAACAGCAGTATACAAACTGCTGTTCTTTGGCTACTGGGATGTTTTTAATTGCTGTATCATCACCTCTTTGAAAATTATGAATAACACTAGAGTCCTAGTGCACAAATTTGTGCACGGGTGGGGTCCCTCTGGGTGGCCTGCGGGGGTTGAGCCGAAACCCGCAGTCCAATGCTACCTGCAGCTCCTACCTGCCTCTTTCGCTCATCCCAGCCCCACTGTGCCTGCTGCAGGCTCACGCCCAATCAGTCCTGATCCAGGGAGGCTGCCAGCCATGAACCCTGTGTCTGGAGCCCTTCAGAGGGGAGTGGCCTGTGGGATAAGGCCTAAATCAGCTCTACAACATCCCCCGAGGGGTCCAGGATTTCGAGAGGGCACAGGCCAGGCTGAGGGACCCCACCAGGGCACAATCAGGGCCAGACTGCAGGAGGGCTCCAGGGCGTGTCTGGCCCATCTTGCTCAGTCCTGATGGGCCAGGTCCCAGCAGCAAGCTAACCTACAGGTCAGAGAATCTGCCCCCTGGTAGTCAGTGCATGTCATAGCGACTGGTTGACCAGTTGACTGTCTGCCCCCTGGTGGTCAGTGCACATCATAGAGAGTGGTTGAGCAGCCTTAGCATATCATTAGCATATTATGCTTTGGTTGAACAGTCGACATGTCACTGGACGACCAGACACAGCATACTAGGCTTTTATTATATAGGATTAGAATTATTAATCAATAAATGAGATTGTCTTTTCTCTTGAAATAGTGCTAACTAGTATTTTGTTTAGATTATAGCAAATAATGCATATAGCAAATTTAGATGCATGACTAGTCTTTGTCACTAACTCTTTGAGTAACTTGATTTGACAAAATTTTAAGATCCTATTGTTTAAGTTTGTATACAAATCACATGAGGACAAGAAGAGTGCCTGCACTGTTTACCACTCAGTCTCCAAAGTCCAACAAGGACCCTCACAGTGCAGGCTCCAATCCAGTATTTGTTGCCTTTGAATTTATATTTATAAACCATATATTAGATTATTTAATGCCTATTATATCACTTAAATAGGCAGGTTCATCATTAAATGTTTGACAAAGGGAAAAGGAAAGTAAAAGGAAAGCAAAAACAAACAAAAGCAAACAAAAAACATCAAAATAAAGAAAGAAGGAAAGAAAGGGAACAAGTAATTAATGCTCTTTGCTTTGATTTGGCCAGGGTCCAGCTGCAAAACTGGTGAAGTCCCCTTTGTCTATGCCCTCTCGATATAGGCTTCTATTAAAAATCATATTTAAAGAAAAAATGTTTTCTTAATTTATCAATTCTCGTCAGCTGCCTCGCCTTTCCTCAATGTTTTACAACATGTTGTCCTAGATCAGAGAGAGAAATTGTGATGTCATACTAGTAAACTAATATTTTTTCAAAATGGGGGTGGGGTAGGGAGAGGAAATTTTAAGTAGGAATCCTTATTTTCTTATGATGTAGATTGACTAGTTTGCAAACAGTAAATGTCACCAAAGTAAGTCATTTCAGAATATGATTCACTAAAAACTCTTTGTGCTGTTTATAAATGATTAAGGCCTTATGCCTGACTTTCCTAATATGTAGTTCCTTAAGCAGGATAGCCTGTCTTATTTTGACAGCATTTAAATTTAAACCAATGCAACCAATTGTATACCTAACTACTATGGGCGAGGTGTTGCTGTGTGTGTTATAATATATATATATATAATGGGAAGAAAAAATCAAGTTTCTTATCAGATTGTTATTGTTTAGAAATATGCTAAAATAGTTAAATAATAAAAAATAATTCAGCCTCAGTCACTAGGGATCTTTTATAATAATTAGAAAGAATAAAAAGAGACGTGCATTGTATGCCCTACCTTACTAATAGCCATCTGTGTCCTCAGGATTGACCTTCACCTCTCCACTCCACTGCCCACACAGTTTCTTGTTCTACTTTTGTCTAGTTGTAAAACAAATTAAAATCTTTAGCTATGAAGGCTGTGGTTGGCAGAGTTAGAGCAGTGATAGTTCAAAGAACCCCATCTGGCAAGCAAGCTCCAGAAACAAAAATAAAACCTTTTTCCAGCTCACAGAAATCCAGAGAGAGGAATTTATTAAAGTCAAAGGAGAAAAAAAGCACACAAAACACTTCCTTGTATAGTCATCTTCACAATTATTTTTTCTATCCTCTTCTTACAAAGTCTTTCATCTTCACAGTAAGTTCTTTGGTAAAACAATAGCCTCTTCATGTAAAATTCAAAACATTACAGTATTTATGAATACATCTCCTTGCCGCACTCATATTTTAGGAATGCTAAACGGGTTGATAATATAAAGTCTGTCACATTTACGTATGATGTTCTTTCTCATCCAGTTTTAACTCCTGCACAGTCATTAATCTGGGGGTTGGGTTTATTTTTATGTAGTTTAACATTCTCCTCATCTCTTGACACAGTGTACTACTTGCTTACCACATTTTGCCATTTGAGCTCCTCAAGTACTTATTTGAATGGCATGGTTAACACTAGATTTCTCCCACACTATGAGACAATTTACATAAGCATGCTCAGGGCTCTCTGAAGTTCCTGGTGAACATAACATTGCCAGGGATAATAGGATGCCTAGACACTGGTTTGTCCTTTGAATTCTGACTTTTACTTGTCACTTCAGGAAAAATCTAAACTCTCTTTAGGTTTTTGTTTCTGTGAGGAAGAACAAAAATACTCAATCAAAGCTCTATAGCGTGCTTTCAATTCTACATTTTAACAGACACTAAAAGCTAAAGAACTGAGCGGTCTCTGAAGTATTGTCGGGTCCAATGGCTAAGGAGGAGGAAGAACCTGCTTCTCTGTGGTGGAAAAAGAAATCCAGGGATTCTTTGTGCTGAGTGAGATGACATAGCCTTTACATGTTCTACACAGCTGGCAAACACAACGTTCTTCCCTTATTTCTTTCCCTTTCTACCTCCACCCTTAACTCACCTTGCTGGCTCATTTGCTCAATGAAAGAAAGAGGAGTTGTTATGCAAACTGAATGATGTATTGAGGAGGAAATCCTGAAGCCGCACACCAGTGTTCTGTATGGTGGCTTTGTATCAGCCAATAATGCACTACTGGGCAGGATCATTTTGTTCAGAAAAGTGTTTTTTCGTTGTTAAGTTATAAGATTTCAGAATGAAAAATGATACTTTAGCATCATATGACAATATATTTTTACTAGAGCCCCAATGCACGAAATTCGTGCAAGAGTAGGCCTTCCTTTCCTCCAGCTGCCAGCATCGGCTTCCCTCTGGCACCCAGGACCTGGGCTTCCCTCACAGACCCGGCTTCGTCCAGAAGGACGTCCAGAAGGATGTCTGGTCTAATTAGCATATTATGCTTTTATTATTATAGATGCCTTGTTTTTTTCTTTTTCTTTGATTCGAGTTTTATTTTAAATTAGAATATCAAAACATTGGCACGAGGTACTTTATGTTTTTATTCCTGATATTTCCAGTTCATGTCTGCAGTGACTAGTGAAGATGTTCCTGCCAGCACCACAACATGGACTAAATTGTAGATCAATTAAAGTTCAGTTTACTGCCACAAGTTATACACTACCAAGATGCCTGCAGTTTTAGTTGAGAACCAGTGGTTCAAAGTATTGGGAAATTTAAAAATATCCCTTTATTTTCTAATTTTTCAGTTTGAAGTTAAAGAAGACTGTTTTGCAGAAGTGAATAAAGCTTAAGAATGTTTAGTAGTCAATGGGATGCAACTGGATCTCTACTACCCAATCTTTAATGAGATGCCAAGTTGATGTAGCAAGAAAGATCCTGGATTGACATTTAGAATAAGGTTTTTGACAACTACAAAATTTTTTCCACTTACTAACTGTATAACTTTGATCCAATCACTTTACCTTAATCACCAGTTTCTAGGTATAGAATACATTGTTATCATACTTATTAGGAGGAGAGATGGGCCCATTCGAGTTTCATAGCATGGACTCTAGAAGGAATTTCCCATCCTGCCCGAAGCAGACATAAACACACATGTAGAAACACACATATCATGTGGGTATTTTACTAACTTATATAACCTACAGTGGACTAAAAGTCCAATAAAACTGTAAATTTATCCTGTTTATTAAGTAAAAAGTGCTAATACATGTGAGTGAGAAAGGAGGAAGTTACAGATAGGGATGATGTCATCAAGAAAAAATAGGAATGCATAAAAAGGTAATTAACAATATAAAACCTTTTATAAATGATCCCAATTAATGTTAGTTGATTTAGAGCTAAAGGATAGCAGGTGCTTTGAACAATCTAACTTTAAAGGGAATGTTTAAGGATGAAGATGGTCTCAAACAGTGCAGGAAAGCTGAGTTAAGCTAGGCTTGACTAAGGGCAGGCACAGGCCAGCTCTGCTCTGTGTGAGGTCTCACCTCTTTCACTGCTTTATGATTTCACACTCCTAATCTGATCTCAGCTTACTTCTCCACCATCTATGCCTTCCTTTTGGGTGCATACAGTTGAACCCATCCTTCCGCCATTCATTCATTTTGACACTCATTGATTAGTTCAGTTACTTTTTATCGAGTTTTCTCCACCTGTAAGACATTATCTAGTTTACCTCTGGAAATAAAAAATTGAGCAAGACATACTTTTGGTTTATAAGAAAATTGAGGACTACAGCTAAGATAAAACAGAATGCAATAAATGTTGGAAGAAAATGAAGCATTTAAATAAAAGTAGTGTGTACATATTGCACAGATGTGACTTTTTTTTCAAATTGAAGGCAAGACCCTCCACCAGCAAAATGCTATTATGTCTCACTTTGCTGCGGTGGTCTGGAACCAAGCACATAATATCTCCAAGGTGTGCCTGCATATTAAATGAATGCTTTGCAAGGCAAAGACAGAAATAAGGATGGACATGTTATTTGAGCTGGACTAAGGAGTATAAATAGCATCACATTTCACTGAAAAGGAAACGTGAATTTCATTGAGAAGGATTGGCACAATTAGTGCATAAAAGTAAAAGAATGAAGTATTTATTAGGAAATGTGTGTTCTTATTTGAGGAGGACAGAATGAAGAAGAACAGTTGTAAATAAGATGTGAAAGATAGGTGAAGTTCAAATACACAATATGAAATTTAAACATTAGGCATTTAAAATAAGATCTAGTTCTAGTTTGTTTTTTTAATCAGTGCTATGCTTGATTAAAATATGTTAAAAATAATAAATCCAGCACGATAAGGAAAGAGTATAGACATTAGAATCTGGAAAACCAGTAAGAACCATCATAAAGATCTTAACCAGAAAATTGGCATTAAGACAAAAGATGATTATGAGATAAATTAATGAGGTATAATTAAAAACACCTGGCTGCAATTTGGGCTTGAGGGCTAAGAAAAAAATAAAGAAGAAAAAGATGACCTAGGGTATTTAGCTTGAACATATATGCAAATTGTTGAACCAGTAACAGATATGAAAAGGTAGAATAAAAAGCAATATGGCCATATGGAGATTTGGGGATGTTATATGAGTTCAATGTTTAACACATGAATATCAGCATATCTAAACTTCTAGGTGAAATCATATGCTTTAAGAAATACTTCAAGTAGCAACCAAAACATATATTGATTTTAAAATATATATTTGACTGATACTTAAAGAATATAGAAGAAAGGCAGGATGTATAACTCCTGCTTTTAAAGGGCTTCTACCAAAAGTGAAGAAAAAAAATAATACCGCCATAATTAATACAAAAATTAATTGAAAAACAGATGCAAATTAAGTTGTTTATTGTTACCTTTAAAGATTTAAAAAAGCTCAGAAAAGAGAAAGAAGAGAATTTGTCTCATACCATTAAAATAGCTCTGTTTCATCAAGTTAGGCAAAGCAACAACATTTTAAAGGAAACAAAGTAAAACTAGATAGACAACACTTTTCTAAATGTTTCTGATTATACACAAAAGTTAGGCATCACACACAAAAAAACAATTTTTAAATATCAAATTTTAAAGAATAATTAAATATGAATGTTTCCTTATTAAATTGTTTAAAATTCTTTTATTCAACAAGTATTTACTGAATACTTGTTATGGATTGCATGTTTTTGTTTCCCAAATACTTAATGAAACCCAAATGCCTAATGTGATGTTATCTGGAGATGGGGCTTTGAGAGGTAATTAGGTCAGGGGCATAGAGTCCTCATGATGGGATTAGTGGCCTTAGAAGAAGATACACCAGAGAGCTTACTCCCCTTGTACGCACCTGCCAACCCCCTTCACGTGAGGAAACCAGGAAAAGGTGCTCTCACCAAACCCACCATGCTGGCACCACGATTGGGATTTCACAGACTCCAGAACTGTGAAAAATAAATTTGTTTTGTAAGCCACCAGCCTATGCTATCTTTTTAAAGCAGCCTGAACTGACTAAGCATTACCTATTATGCTCAAGGCACTGCTATATATGATGAAAATATAATTTCAATATAAAAATGTGAGTCCTTATGAAATTTACAATGTAGTGTGAGAGATAGACAACAAACAATTATTTGATAACATAATTTCAAATAGTAAAAGAGACTATTAAAAAAGATCAAGAAAAATACAAAAAGATGGGTTTGTGGAGATATATTATTTTATACAAAATAATCAAGAAAGGGTTCCTTGGCAGGTGGCATTTGAAAAAACACCTGAATGAAATGAGCAACTAAGCCATAGGAAGTACTTGTGGGAAAGGGTTCCAGATAAACCAAAGAGCAGATAAGAAAGGCTTGCTGCCCTGGCCAGTTTTGCTCAGTGGATAGAACGTCAGCCTGCGGACTCAAGGGTCCCAGGTTTGATTCTGGTCAAGGGCATGTACCTTGGTTGAGGGCACATGCCCAGTAGGGTGTGTGCAGGAGGCAGCTGATCGATGTTTCTCTCTCATGGATGTTTCTAACTCTCTATCCTTCTCCCTTCCTCTCTGTAAAAAATCAATAAAATATATTTTTTTTAAAAAAAGGCATGCAGTATAAAAGGTACAGAATGAGTGAGAAGGAGAGAAGGTCACAAGACCAAATATGACTTGGTAAAGCAATCCTATATAATAAAGAGGTAATATGCAAATTGACCCTCACACCCTCGTGTCATCACAAGATGGCTGCCACAAGATGGCCACTACCACGTAGTCACAAGATGGCCACCACAAGATGGCCGGCATGGGAGGGCAGTGGGGGCAGTTGGGCCTGCAGGGGAGCAGTTAGGTGTCAACCAGGCCAGCAGGGGAGTGGTTAGGGAGCGATCAGGCTGGCAGGCAAGCTAGTGGTTAGGAGCCAGCAGTTCTGGATTGTGAGGGATGTCCAACTGCCGGGGGCCTAAACCGGCAGTCAGACATCCCCTGAGGGGTCCCAGATTGGAGAGGGTGCAGGCTGGGTTGAGGGACAAATTTTGTGCACAAATTTCATGCACCGGGCATCTAGTAAGGAATAAATGCTTATTGTGCAAATGAATGAATGAAGTATGGATAAAGGGACTCATGTAACTTTGACTAAATAAAGCAAAATGAACAAATGACAGGGATAGCATTCAGAGGTCACTCCTAAGAAGAGATAAATTATGCTGACTGGTTCAGCTGAAAGCGTTGGCCACAGACATCTCATTGCCAATTACATAAACCAGTGATTTCTAATTCTGGTTTTGAGACACTTGGGGTAGTTTTAATTATCCCAAGAGGTATAATATAATTTTCCAAATAGGTGATTAAAACTTAGAAATGGAAGGGTATTCCAAAATCAAATTAACCTCTCTACAATGCTAATAATTTAAACTTATGGTCAGAGAAAAAAATAGTTTTTGCAAATGAATTTATCTTTAAATTAACTTTTAAATAGAAATGCTAGCAACACTGGAGATATTGTTACATGCTTCTGGCACCATCGACCTATTGTGCTGTTTTATTTTAATTTGTAACTTACACACTTGCTTAAAAGTAAATGTTTAATTATGTTCACTTTAACCTAATATGTATAGATTCGTGCCCTTCACTTATTTTACTTAATTCATATCTATTATATGTATAATGCCTGAGATGACACTGACAGAACATTCTCTGCTTACCTATGGAAAGAAAATGATGATAAAGAAGGATCTATTCTTCCTCCTGCTGAAAGATTTCCTCCCATTTTGTAAGCAAAGCTTTTCCATTTCTTTTCCCTGTACTCTATTACAGCCCATTGCAACTTTCCAGAGAGGCGAGTTTTTTTAGTTTGTCCTCCAGCGAGGGAAACTATTTAGAAAATTGGTTTCTTTTAGTTTGGCCCCATGCAGGCTTGACCTATTTTGCCTTGCTACAGTGATGGAGAGCTCCATTCCTGCAAAAATTTAGCTTCAAAGAGTTCTGTTAATGGAAGAGGTCCAGACACCCCTTCCCCAGCAGGTTCCAAGTTAGTGCATTAAATATATACTTTAATTCAATAAAGTGAGGATTAGCTAATAATAACAAACTAATAGAGATATGTTATATATTGTCAGACAATACACAATGAACCATGATTTAAATCTACAAATGTTAAACTAACATTTTATTTATTGTCAATAATAAAATAATGAGTTCAAGTGATAATCTTTATAATTCTAGCATATATTTTAAAATAATGTATTTCTCACTTTCACTGCTGAAAATAAAAGGGTCAGTCTCAATTTCTAGCAATCTGCTTTTCCCTGTACAGAATAGTGCAGGATGGCAAGATTGTTCAGTTCAGTTAGTTTCAACAGATACTATTAAGTATGAATATGGTTTGGTCTATAAATGAACAAACTGTTTATTATTTTTATTATTTTTTAGTAAAAAAATTCTGTGCAATGACTAGAGAGCACATCACTATCTTGGGCCAACTTCATTAATATGTCAGCCTGTTTGTTTTATATTCACAAGTAAAAGAGTGAATCAGCACAACCCAGTGCTACACCTGGGAACTTACACCACAGCATATTCCACAGGAATATTATTTTATTACTAGAAACAGAAGCCCAATTATTTGAGTGTAATTACTAAATTTTGGTCAAAGTGCTTCTTTAATTTTCTCCATGTATTAATGTTGCTTTGCTTGGCCTAACTCAAGATAGGTGAATTTGCAGAAAGGATATTTCATAAAGTTTCCTTTAAGGAGCAAACCTGTGTTATTGAATTTTCTTTAAATAATAAAAAATGATTGGAATTTAATTCATGGCATTCACTAATTGAGGTGAATGCACACTTTAGTCACTTGGCTAAACAAACTTGTTCAAAAGATATTCGTCGCTATTCAATCAATATTATTATAATGGTAATGTAGAAGTCTTTATGGTAATATAATTCCTAAATGTCAAAATTATATTCCAATAAATTATTTCTCTTAGGATATAAGAGTTATTAAGTATTAGCAAATTATTATTTTAAGTTTAACATGAATTAAATAATAATAATATTCATGTTTAGTTTATCCTGAAGAGTATGGAAAAAAGTATTTCTTAGATGTCACAAATTTGTTTACATTGCCAAGGAAACACATCTTACTAAACACATGTTTGAAACATCTGTTTAATGTCTCTGAATGTTTTTCACTTATAGTAAGCTTGTCAATAAAGAGAATCATTGAAAGAAAATATAACAAAAATTCATGTGTGAATACATTTGGAACAAACTCAACAAATCAGGTGTAAAAAGCCTTTAAATAATAAAACATTTGAACTTATACTAGAAATACATAAAAACTGATAGAACAAAAAACTAATACGGGTGGGGGAGTTTCACATGAAAGACTTAATTTTACAGTTGGGGTGCTTTCTCGATGCCCGTATGTTACTGCTAGCTGTCCTTGCAGAGGTAACCCTGTCAGAATACCTACATTTTGACAGTCTTGCTAGAAAATCTGTCTTTGCTTCTAGTTAAAAACTCCATCAACCCAGACTTCTAATTTGTCTTTATAAGGCCCCTTCGTTTATTTCAGTTTTTGCCCAATCTTCTACATTTTGGTTTCCTGTTCACTTATCTCTTGTATTGCAAGTCTCTTTAATATGTTAATAAAATTATAATAATCTAAATAATATTTAAATATGAACTATGAGTTGTACATCATTAAGCTGGATCCATGAATTTGCATCTAACCTTCACAGCAATGCAGTTAGTCTTTTAGTGCATTCATATTTAAAAAATGAGGAAATATAGGCCCTGAGAAAGTAACTTTTCAAAGTTAGAAGTAAGGGGTAGAGCCAACTCGTGTTCTATTCAAATCCAGAGATCACGCTCTTTCCATTAAGCCACAGGATTTCACTCAGCTTTTCTGGGAATCTATTTTGTTGTCCTGGATCATGTACCATGAATGAGACAGGATCAGTTGCACTACAGCGTGCCCTCTTCCTCCACCTCTCTGTCTCTTCATGGAGGTTTGCCAATCATCTATGGTAGTTAGAAGGCAATACTAAAAATGTGAGAGAAACGAGAAGAATGACAAACCTGTCTATAGTACATTTTGATGTGAAATTTCTCATTTTAATGAGACCAAGTTGAGTCCATAAACACTCTACATTTCAACTTAATTGATGAAATAAATACTAAAAACATTTATGAAAATCTATGAATTCATTTACTCAAAAATCTTCATTTTAAGTAACGAATTTAAGGCTCAAAATGATAAATGAGCTGCTTCAAGTTCATGTCAACTATATTTTATCATTAGTGGGGTTATGGACTGTTTATTCAATTCATATTCTTTGTTGTGAAAGTTTCTTTTAATTTTATTAAGTTAAGAAGATATATAGAATGAATTAATTTTGCACATGAAAAAAAAATTGAATAACTTTTCAACCTAACTATATGTATACTGAATCACAGTCCCTACTAACATATTTGAACCTAACACTTAATAAAGCACGTTTTAGGATACCTTAATTTTAATATTGTTTTAATCAATTTCATTTTCTCAGCATAATCTTAGTTCAGATTGTAATCTGGTGATGATGTGATTCAGTGGAGGAGTTTGTATTTCAGTCTTTTCTGTTCTGCTGTTATCTATTGTACACTACATTATATCTCTCACAAATGATTTAGCCTTTCTGAGCTTCATTTATTAATATTTAACCCTGAAAAGTATTCTCCTCATGATCAATGCTATAATAATGAAATATGATAACTGACATAAAATTAGTGCCATGATTAGTTTGTAATTGAATAAAATGGTATTCTAGTACCCAGTACAGATTGGGGCAAAAACAGGTTTACAAGTGTTCATATGGAAAATAATATAATAATTGATCATTAATAATACAAGAATAAACTCTGTTTTTGCATACTCACAACTGTAAACCTGCTTTTGCCCCACCCTGTATTTGGTGACCTGTCTTTGTGCGAGGCTTTAATAATTCTCACCCTGAAGTCAGGCTTGGCCCATTACTTATGAGTGAAAGTGATGTGTTATCCTGTCACACAGATGTTTTTAGTGTCTATCATGACAATAGAAATGTTTCATATTGGCTTTCCAACCAGTTAGAGTCTTGTAGTGAAGAAGGCATGGCCATTTATGATGGGACTGTAGAGGGAAGACCAGGAAAGCCTTTGCTTTTTAAAACCACAACAATTGTGGAATGTCTGTTGGTGAATGTGGTGGTGTTGCTGTTCTCAAAGCCAACACAATCTAGCTTATTTTGCTGATGCAGAAACAACTTAAAAATGATAGTTCTGCTAGTTGATATTTGTGATTTACTGTCTAACGTTCACTCTTCTCTTCCCAATATGTAGTACCTGATTTCTTTCCTGTCGTCCAGGAGACTTATTTTGTCCACTACAAAGGAAGAGCATTTAAGGCTGATCACTTTAATGCCATCTCAGCTGTTTGCTGACACTCTTTTCCAGCATTAAACATCCAAACTAAGTGGGTTAATATATAGTAAATGCTACAAAAGTAGGTAAGTGGTAAACAGAATTTAAAAAATGTTAGGGCTAGGAATGCCTCCCCCCCCCCCCCCCGCCTCTCTCTCTCTCTCTCTCTCTCTCTCTCTCTCTCTCTTTCACACACACACACACACACACACACACACACACACACACAAACACACAAAATGTACAACCTGCTTGATGCTAAATTTATGTACCCAACAAAAACAGAAAATAAATATAATGTTGCAGGTGAATGTGGATAGCAACTTGTATATTATTGCTGCCCCATCGTATCATATCAAACTCCTTCTAGATGAAGGATTATTCTGAGTTAACTGAGTGCTATGAGAGTGCAAAGTGCTAAGGGCTGAGGTTAGATTTCAAAACACCTTCATGGGTTCAAACATAAATATACAAGGGCTTCAGCTTTGGAAGTCAGCCTATGAACTTGCTGGGCAGTATATAGATCTACATGATACTGTTTTTAATGGTTATATTGCTAGAGAATGACAAAAACAAAAGGAATATGATTGTTTGTCCTTTGATTCTCTCAAGGGCTTTAGATCTCCATGAATAAGCAGCAGGATACTAAGACAGAGTAGGCCATTGAGGCTTTTCAATGTTCATCTACAGTGTGTCAGTGGAAAACAAGTGAGAGTGGAAACTCCCAGTGAACTAAACCAGGGCAGCTTGGAGACCTGGATGCTAATAATATGGGTTTTTCTTTCTTTGGAAAGCATATAAATGCATTTCATATAAGTATGGCCATTTTTAACAGTTTATGTTATAGTATAAAGACAGTGGTTTACTAGGATGGTATATAACATAGAAATTCATCTTACATTCTTTTTCAAAATGAAGAGACAATTATGTCAACATCATTTATTAACTACTCCCTTCTTTCCTTGAATCACTACATTTTCAAGACATTAAATATTAATATATTCTAGGAACAATTTCATGGTTTCCAATTCAGTTCTATTGATCTACTTGGTTATTCCCAAGTCAATATTGATACATATGTTTATTCCCAAGTGAATATTATTCCTAAATAATAAAAGCCTAATATGCTAAGTGTCCAGTCGTCTGGTCGTCCGTTCAACCAATCAAAGCATAATAGGCTAATGATATGCTAAGACCACTCAACTGCTCACTATGGCATGCACTGACCACCAGGGTGCAGACAGTCAACCGGTCAACCA
This sequence comes from Myotis lucifugus, assembly GCF_000147115.1. Lineage (NCBI taxonomy): Eukaryota > Metazoa > Chordata > Mammalia > Chiroptera > Vespertilionidae > Myotis > Myotis lucifugus. The sequence goes on along the minus strand of NW_005871122.1, from coordinate 3,198,785 downwards.
GTTGCTATGATGTGCACTGACCACCAGGGGACAGATGCTCTGACCAGTAGGTGAGCTTGCTTCTGGGGTCTGGCCGATCGGGACTGAATGAGATGGGATGGACACACCCTGGAGCCCTCCTCCCACAGTCCCTCTCCAGCTGACCAACCTCCCACGTTTCTCCCTGGCCCCAGTGGTGCACCAGTGGGGTTCCTTGGCCTGGCCTGTGCCCTCTCACAATCTGGGACCCTTCAGGGGATGTCAGAGAGTCGGTTTTGGCCCGATCTTGCAGGCCAGGCCAAGGGACCCCACTGGTGCATGAATTCGTGCACTGGGCCTCTAGTTTAATTATAAAATTCTATTATGAGTTTAGGTATATTAGAGGTATTACTAAAGTATTATCAACCAGTCTGATTTTTATATATTAAAGAAATAAACCAAAACACTTTGTTGTGAATATAATTGGATTTTCATTAAATTTATATGTTAATTTTGGAAGAGTGGCTATTTTTAATATTTAAAGTTTTTCCCACAAAATTATTGTTTGCCTTTTTTTAAAAATTAAATCTTGCATTGTTTTCTATCAAAAGTATGTGATCTTATATTCTACCATTTTATGAAATTTCTAAGATTATTGTATATAGTTTCACAATATTACAAATATAATATTTTCCCTCATTTTTTTACTTACTCCTAAAATAAAAGATAATCAAACTATTTATTTTTATTTATTTATCTTGAAAGTAATAACACTATTATACTCTATTATTTCCATAAATACTACTTTATTTTATATTTCAACTATCATGATGTTGAATGATAATGATGAAATGGCCATCTCTGCTAGTTCCTGGAATAAATTAAAAGGATTTAGAATAATATTTAAATGTGTTTAGATAATGTTTTATGTGTTTAGAATAATATTTCCTTATTTCTTTGGTAAATTGTCCAGATTATATTTTAAGGTTATAGCTAATCCTAGTTATTAGAAAGATGCTAAATTTTATGCAATCTCCTTGCTTGTTCATTAAATCTAAGTTTGATTTTCCTTTTTTATAATAAAAAGTTTTTAAATTGATACTGTTCAAATTACATTCAATCTTCAAAATGGCAGTTTATAACACATTTAAACATAGTAGTATCCAATTTCCAAATCTTACACATTCTATATAAATTTAATGTTTCTGTAGTGTAGTTTTTATCTAATAATTTACAATAGAATTCTGAACTGGAAATCTATCCTCATTCATTTCACAGTGAGTGTGGATTTCATAGCTTATTAAGAGATTCTCTTATGTAATAGTGATTTATTTTTATTTATTGAATTTAATATTTGAGAACAATTACCTATTGTGATAGGTAATAGGCTTCAAATGCCCTGTTAATATTACTGGATTCAATTAATTTGAAGATTTATGACTTGAAGGTTATTACTGATAAGGAATTTAAGAGTATGTATTAAAAGACTAAAATTAACAGTGAATTAATTATAATTTGTAACTTGTATAAATGCCATTATTTCATAAATAGAAGAAAAAACTTAAATCACTAAATATGCAATACATTTTTGATATCTTTAAACTTTTAGTGCTTTTAATAAAAAATAATCATTAATTTTTTTCTTCTAGAAATTCATACTTTCATTAACAATGTATAGCATATGATACAAAGAAAAATTGCATAAAATCTATACTAATAAAAGGATAATATGCTAATTAGGCTGGATAGACCGGATGTCTTCCAGACATCATTCTGGACATCCTTCCTGACAAAGCTGGGGACCAGCCCAGGGGAAGCTTCCTGGGGTCCCGGGTGCCTGCTGGCAGCTGGAGGGAGGGAAGCCCTGGTCCCGGGTGACAGAGGAAAGCTGGTGCCGACAGCCTGGGGAAGGAAGGCCTACTCTTGCACAAATTTTCATGCATCAGGCCTCTGGTAAGCTGTAAAGATAAAAATCCTTTTTTCAGGGTCTAAAATGATATCAAATACACAAACCATTGTTTTATCATTACTACTGGTCTTAATAAATAGGAAACATTTAGCTTTGTAGTGTAGGGTCTAGGTGTGTATTTATTGTCTTCGTGTTTGTATAATAGGCTATAACTTTAGATTCTTTGTTAAACTTAAAATGTCAATGAATTTTCTAAAGAAACTGACATCTGCCAAGAAATAATTTATGTTATGGTAATAGGACTGATAATTTACCATATGTTTAAAGATTCTGTACATATAATTCTACATTGATTCATTCAGAGTTAATGTAATAGGATCAGGTCCTTGACCAGAAAGATTGAGAAGCACTTAAATATTAATAATATGACCTGATAATCTTACAGATAAATTAAGAGCAATAAATCCTAGGAAAGTAATGTGTTTGATTGATGTAATAATCAATAAATAGTATGTGCCCCAGCATTAATAGAAAATATGTGTTGATATTTTATATTGAACTAGCTAAACAAAATCTTATTCATCCTGGAATTAGGGATAAAATATTGAGTCTCAAATGAGAGAAAATACAAAATGATATCTGTACTCATGTTAAAGTTGTCAAAATCCTCAGTTGCTATTTGAATGAAGTAATTCTAACCTACCTATTAAAAAATATAGAGAATATAATAGAAAATTTGTGCTTTAATACAGGATGCATTTTACTGTGAATTTGTCCTTTAAATTTTCATAGTGATGCTGTGCATCAAGGAAAAAATTGTGTCTATCATTAGTGTGGTAATTGCTACAGACCAAGATAGCCAAATGCAGACATGCTAAGTACTGTGTAATTAACCAACCATGAAATAATTTGGCTGGCATTGTGCAAGTCTACTTGCTGACAGATGATAATGTCAATATTCAGCTTTGAAATAAAGAACCCTTGATTACATTTCTAACACAAAGAAATTGCATTTTCTAAGTTCCCAGTGAAAACAGCAGTTCAGAGTTGAAGAAAAAAAAATTGAGAATTTCTGGAATTCGTGAGGCTTCCACATTGTATGCTGGGGTCCAATCCCAGCGGGTCCAGGGGTCCCCAAAGGTGTGGACGGAGTCGGCGAAGAAGGAATGACACGAAGACAGCCTTCAGTTGATCAGCAGCCTAGTCAGGACCTCTAGCCAGGATCTCCAGCCAAAGTTCTGGTCGGAGTTCTGGTTAGGAACTGATGAGGATCTGATGTTTATTGTCTTGTTACATCCATATTTATACCAGCCGATTTTAATCCTGTCAATTTCTATTACAAAGGTTAGGGCGTTTCTTATCTCCATTCCAGGGAGTAAAGATTATGTAGCTTAACTACCCGCCTGGCACTTAATTAAGGGGTTGTATCCCCTCCCTAACCTCAGGGAAATATCCCCACCGGGGAAACAACCTTTCTCGGAAAGGTGACCTTGGTTAAAACACATGGCGCTAAAGAGAGCAAACATATTAAGAACAATATGCTATATATGCCAGGTCCCTTGAAACATATGCTGTGCAGATGTTTCTTTCCTGCAGCGACTGTGTCAAGCAGCAAGGATGGACCGGCTCCCGGCAATTGTAATATATAAGGAACACTTAGGCAAATTTTTAAAATTCCAATAAAAATAGTTATGTTTGTAGGTCTATGTTCAAAAACTTCCTACAGACAACAATATAAAAACTCAAGAAAAACACAAAGTTTAGACAAAAAACTGCAATTTCAGTAAGTTGGCCAAATTTGACCCTACTTAGGGATGAAGATAATGTATTACCCTTTCACATTAAACAGATTTTTAATATCACATTATTATATGATGACTACACACTACCAATTATCTTAGACTGAAGCTGTTTCATATAATTTTATTATTTTCAATAAAGTTAATTTATTATATGTATTTCTTAATAAAGTACCAATTTTAATCTCTAAAGCTTTTCTTTTCAATATATTAAAGAAATTAATAACTTTTTTCAGATCTCTGTTTCTAAAAATGATCACTTATTATGGGGGAAGGCTCCATATGACTTATTGAATAGGCAATGGCCACAGAAGCTTCCCTTTCCAATAAACACACACAAAATCTACCATGCAACTTTTACTAACTCAACTATTTTCTGTGAAGAAATTAATTAACTTGAAAGTTATTTCTACTTCAAATATAACAAAAATTACCAATTTAAGTATGGTAAACTTCTCTGACTGACTTTACCTCCATTCTTTCCTGGCTAACAGCAGTTTATCACCATCATATTTGCTTTTCAATTTTATACTAATAATTATAATTTTACAGAATTTTGTGTTTTTTATAATGAAACTTGATTGTATAATTTAGCAGTCTCACTTTTAATTTACTGCATTCATATATGCGTTTTAAAATAGAAAATTGATTTTAAAAGTAGTTCATGGGCACTTAACAAATAAATAAAAATAATAAAGAAAGCAAAGTTTCCTGAAATTCCTATTAACATTTTAAAAGTATCTTTCAAGATTCATTTTTGTGCATGAACTCACCTTCACCACAGGCAGGAACACATACATATACAATTTTACAAAGGCCAATACCATAAGTTCATATTTTTTAATATAGTTTTCACTAACTATATCATAATATGTGTGTTATGTAAATAAATACACATATATCTTACACTTTTAGTAGACATGAAATATTCCATTGCATGATTTTATAATATTTTAGTCACTTTTATTATAATAAATAAGCATGCAATAATATACTTATAAGTACATCTTGGCATACTTATCTATTACCTCCCCTAGGCAAAATTCTGAAGGCAAAATTGTTACTTAAAATTTTTAAATAAGAAGACCAAATTCCAGAAAGGCAAAACTTCGCACTGTCCTACATTCCCACTTTTATCAAAGAATATATCTTATCCTACTGAAGTCTTTCCTCATGTCTATATCACTGTTCCTAGTATAGCTTCTGCACCCTCCTATTTACATTGAATATATGTCTTTCTTCCTCCTTAGACAGCAACATTTTGAAAGCAGAGGCTCTTATTTTCCTGGAATGCCAATGCAGAGTGCATTGTCATGCTTAGTAGATTGTCAACAATGATTTGATAGACGGATGAATGAGTTCAGATTAGAAATTAGGTTATCACTTCCTTCTCTCAAACCTAGTTGAACAGAACAACTCTGTTACAGTGGTGTTTTGTTATTGTGTTTTTTAATACTCACCCTAGGAGTGAGGATATTTTTTCCAATGATTTTTAGAGAGAGTGGGAAGGAGAGAGAGAGAAAGAAGACACAGAGAAAAATATCAATTGGTTGCCTCCCACTTGTGCCCCTACCTCGGCCAGGGATTGAACCTGTAATGCAAGTACATGCCCTTGACCAGGAATTGAACCCTAGACCCTTCCACCAGCTGGTCGACACTCTAACCACCCAGCAAACCAGCCAGGGCAGCAGTGTCTGTTATTTGTAGCCTTTATTTTTTATTCTTTCTTAGAATTTCTATCTCTTTGTATACTTTATTCATCTGTTCTTTTACATTTTTTTTACTTTTCCATTAAAGTTCTTAGCATATTAATCATGCTTTTAAAAACATTTCTGGTTGGATAATTCCAACATTTCTGCAATATATAATTCTGGTGCTGATGTTTGTTCATTCTCTGCAAACTGTGTTTTCTTGTCTTTTAATATGCTTTGTAATTCTTTTTGAAAGGTGGACATAATATATTTTATAACAAAGAGCTGCAGTAAATAAACCTGTAATGTCCTGGTCAGGTGGGAGGCGGGGAGGAAAATGTTCTATAGACTTATGATTATTGCAGCCCTTCCAAACTGTGAACTTCAGCAGTGCTTCCCAGTTTATCCCCTTTGGTGGACAGGATGGCTAGCAGGAGCTGGCTGTAGATATTTCCCTTGTCCCACATAAAAGGCTGAAAAGGGCTAGAGTTGTGTATTTCTCTGCCTCAAGGTAGGTTTGGCACAGATAAAACCAAAGTAGATTAGACTCCAGTAAAAAAGTTTCCCCTAAAGGCAGGTCCTGTTAAAAAGAACAGAATGTTGGGGTATCAAAATGATTTTTTTTAGCTTTTTATTACTTTTTACACCAGTCCCTTTAGCATTTCTTGCATCAATCAGACCATCAAACCTCAGAGGGAAGGTAGGGTGGGGATAAGGGGGGAGAAATCAACCAAAGAACTTATATGCAAGCATATAGGCCTAACCAATGGACACAGACAACGGGGGCGGGGGGGGCGGGGTGAGGGCATGAGTGGGGAAGAATGGGGGGTAATGTGGGGATAAAGACATATATGTAATAACTTAATCAATAAAGAAATTTTAAAAAAATTTAAAAATGTAAAAATTTTTTTCCCCTCTCCCTGCTAGAAGTAGGAGGGCCTTTTATCTGATATTTATTGTGAGGACCTGACAGAGCTCTTGGAGATAAATATTACAAAAGTGCAGCGGCTCTTGTACAACTGGGTGTCCTTGGATTTTTAAATTCCAGTGTTGTTCACACTGGACCGCTGGCCCTTTGTCAGTTAGAACCTAAGGTTTTCCTCTCTCAGCACTTGAAACCCAGGAGTTTCTGCTCCTGGGCTTCTGCTTTTGTAAGCTATGCTTTCCTGTATTTTTTCTGTCTGTCTGCTTTTGAGGGCAGTGGTTTGCCCTGTGTCCTCACTTCTCTGACAGATCTAAGGAGGCTTGTTGTTGATTCTTCAGTTTGTTCAGTTTTCTTAATTTTATTTATTTATTTTTAAAATATTTTTATTGGAGTTGCATTGGTTAATAAAAGTATACATGTTTCAAGTGTACAATTCTATAACACATCATCTGTATATTATATTGCATGCTCACTACTCAATATCAAGTCTTCTTAGGTCATCATTTATTCCCCTTTTACCCTCTTCTACCCGCCCCCATTCCCTTCCCTTCTGGTCATGTTGTGTCTTTTTTTGTTCATTTGTTTGTTTGCTTTGCTTAATCCTTTCACCGATTTCAATCAGCCCTCCAACGTTCTTCCCTTCTGACCATTGTCAGTCTGTTCTCTGTACCTATAGAGTTTGTTTCCATTTTGTTTGTTTATTTTGTCCATTAGTTTCCACATATGAGTGAAGTCATACAGTATTTGTCTTTCTTTGGCTGGCTTATTTCACTTAGCTTAATACTCTCCAGCTCCCTCCATACTATGTTCATTTTATTGTGTGGTTGGTTTTGTTGTTGTTGTTGTTGTTTAGCTTGTTAAGACAGAGTGGTGACTTCTAAGGTCCTTACATGCTAGACTGGGAAAACACAGAATGTAAGTGTTTAATTAAAAACTACATAGGCCCAGCTAGAATGGTACATTTGTTTTAGCATCATCACATGAACCGAAAGGTCACCAATTCAATTCCTGGTCAGAGAGGCTCAATCCCCAGTAAGGGGCATGCAGATTAATGTTTGTCTCTTGCATTGATGTTTCTCTCACTCTTTATTCTGCTCTCTTCCTCTCTCTCTAAAAATCAATAAAAACATTTAAAAGAAAAAGTCAAAAACAAAACCACAAAAAACCTACATGAGTATGTAGAAGGTCTGTGGCATGGGAGGGTAAGCAAGCCACAAGTGCTGGGGACAATCTTGGACTGCTATACAGATTGAAGCAGTCTAGTCTTGCTGTGTACGATTATGTTATAGCTAAAGAGGTAAAATCTTAGATTGTATTCAGGAAAATTGTGGAGAAAAGGCTAAGAGACATCCTACACATGAATTCATCATGTTAAGAGGTCATTATGGGAGGCTGTCAGACAGCAATATTTCCATTCAATTCTGAAACATCTGCAGGGATTTTTACCAGATTGATTGTCTTTTTTTGCAGCTTTTATAGAGAGTCGTTCTGTAGGCCAATATCAGCCTTCGAGTCTGCATTATCATGGCATTTTTCATATGCCAGAGGGTTTATATTGCCAGAGTCCATATTGATCCACTTTATCGGGTTTGCCTTTATAGAGCATTTCACATCTTTGTTGATAACGCTAACTGAGTTGCTGTAGGACTGAAGGATTGTTCACAATATATTGCAATGAAAGGTGTCAAGTGTCTTTAGAATGCAATGAAATTGACAAGAAGAAGAGCTTATGATCCTGAATGCATTGACAATAGCCCTTTAAGATGATTATCTCAAACACACTGAGTATTTTTAGTCTGAATCTAATCTGTAAATTTCTCAACTACTGTTTCAGTCACTGTATATGGTGTGGCACTTCAGAATTCATTCCCTTTAATAAAACCATGCTGTTGTACCTTTTGTGTTGCTATGGTTAATAAAATTTAAAATTCTCTCTGGGCCATATTCTCCTGTATTACCAGGTAAGTTGTATTTCCCGCCTCCCCGCCGCCACCAGACTTCAAAATCTATATTTGTCAGCTTAGTTCATTTGCTGTTCTTCAATTAAACTTTTGCCTTGATTTTAGCAATTCAAAATATTTTTTATTTTATTTATTTATTACTCTTTAATTTGTGGATTTGCTTGTTTCTTTATTTGAATTGCAGTCTATACAACTGACCCCAGAAAAGCTCAGTCTTTAGTTATACTATTTTATCCACAGCTGGCTATGGATATAGCTCAAATTAATGTATGGTTATATTTTTATCAGAATTGTATGCATATAAAGAGTTAAAGGAATATACATAACTAGTTCTCTTCTAGAGAACAAAGATTTTTAACTCTTAGCTACTTAGTATGCTGCATCCAAACATAGCATTAAGTAATACTCTTATGGTTATTTTTGTAATTTTTTTTCAATTGTAAAAATATGTCTGAATTCTTATCTCAGACAAAGAAATATTTTTATTTTACTTATGTTGGCTAAACCACTCTATCACTGACATACATTTTTCATGTTTCTGTATGACCAAGAACCATCCATTTATTAACTAATTAGATTACAATTTAGAATTTATGGCATCCACGTATCATTTACATGTTGTATATCAAAATTATGATTTTCCTATCTTATTTTTTCTTAAATAGTCTATTTTCTTAGTTTGTGTACTTAACATTAAATCAATCCTAAATTGTCTACCCCATAATTTTATCTATTCCATTTTCTTTCTTCTTAATCCCTCAAATTTCTAACTCTTATAATTTAGGGATTAACCCTCTGGACTTCACCTCAAACTCTTTTCATTCTCCTTACTTATTCATAAGTCTTCGTTTTTCTATTTTTCCAGAATAATTTCCTCTACATTTTCTTTCATCACTTCCATGAACCTTCCCATTTTCAGGTTCATTTTAAAGAACTCTTAAGTTGTTATTATCTAGTTTAATTTTTATAATATTCTATTCTTATTGATGCAATCTTTTCTGGTATCTCTTGTAGGTTAATAATAATATTGCTATAGAGTGAATGTTTGTGTCTTTCCAAAGTTCATAAGTTGACACCTAATACCCAGTGTAATGATATTAGGAGGGGTGGCTTTGGAAAAGTAATTAAATCATAAAGGCAAAGCCCTCATGAATGGGATTAGTGCCCTTATAAAAGAGACACATGAGAACCAGGTATCCCCTTTAATCATGTGAGGGTATAGCAGAATGACAGCCATTTCTGAGGGTGTGGGCTCTCACCACACACCAATATGTCATGATCATGGACTTCCCTTCCTTTAGAATTTTTACAAATGAACATTTATAAGACACCCAATCTGTGGTATTTTGTTTGGAAGCTGGAATGTGATAACAAATATATTTTTTAAAGTTTTATTTTCAATGCATCATATAAGTTTCCTCCAAATTGTTTTTTTCCCTTGATTATTTTGTAACTAGAGGCCTGGTGCACAAAATTTGTGCACAAGGAGAGTGTCCCTCAGCCCCGCCTGTACCCTCTTCAATCTGTGACCCCTCGGGGGATGTCCGACTGCTGGTTTAGGCCCGATCCCACAGGGCCTCTCACAATCCGGGACTGCTGGCTCCTAACCACTTGCCTATATGCCTGCCTGATTGCCCTTAAACACTTCTGCCTGCCAGCCTGATCACTCCCTAACCACTCCCCTGCCAGCTTAATTGATGCCTAACTACTCCCCTTCCAGCCCAATCACCCCCAACTGCCATCCCCTACAGGCCTGGTCCCCCCCAACTGCCCTCCCCTGCAGGCCTGATCACCCACAACTTCCCTTCCCTGCTGGCCTGTTCATCCACAACTTCCCTTCCCTGCCATCTATCTTGTGGCAGCCATCTTGTGGTGGCCATGATGTGATGATGTCGTACGTGATGCCACCTAGGCTTTTATTATATAGGATTGTTCTTTCATTTCAGATGATTTTCACATACAGTAAGTAGTCCCCCTCATCTCTATGCCTGAAACCAAGGATAGTACCAGATTCTCTATATACTGTGTGTTTTCCTTTACACACATACCTATTATAAAGTTAATTTATAAATTAGACTCAGTAAGAAATTAATAATAATAACTTATAGTAAATTAGAACAACTTTAATAATATATACTGTAATAAAGTGATGTGAGTGTGGTCTCACTCAAAATATCTTATTGTAATATACATACCATTTTCCTTAAGGAAAACAATTTATGGTTTCTCTTTGGCATATCTGAATTGCCAGCATGACTACTCTTACACTTGGGTTACCTGAACACAACACTGTGATTCCATGACAGTCAATCTGCTGTGAAAACTAAGTGACTGACAGGAGGGTAGCATATACACAATGGATAGGTTTGAAAAAGGGATGCTTCACATCCTGGGATGAACCTAGTGGGATGGCTCGAGATTTCATCATGCTACTCAGAATGGTACACAATTTTAAACTTATGAATTATCTCTTTCTGGAATTTTCCATTTAATATTTTGAGAATTCAGTTTACCATGTGTAAGAATCAATCAATAAAAGCATAAATTCTCTCTCTCCCTTCCTCTCTCTAAAATCAATCAATCAATAAAAAAATTAAATTGATTGTAAATTCCTTGTAGGTGTGCAAGCTTTACAATTATCCTACTTTTAAGACTGCATGGTCAACTTCTTTTCTTAGGAATCCCCTAAATTTACAGGCTTTTTATAGTTTCTGATACACCAAAGGAAGCTCTCCCAGACTCCTGGGTATGCAGCTAGATGTCAGAACTCTAGAGATGAGTGGAGAAAGAATGCTGTGGCCATATCATCCAGCATGGGAATTTTGTCTTAACCTCTGACTTCATATAGTACTTACTTATGAACAACTGTAAACCTACTTTTACCTCACTCTATATAATCAATATGTGAGAATTTTTTTAAGAATTAAGTGCTATAAAACCTACCATGGATCCTGGAGGGGTAGCTTAGTTAGTTAGAGGTTGGGGGTTCAATCCCCTGTCAGGGCACATACAATAATCAATCCAATAATTAACTGGAACAACAAAAGAATTTCTCTCTCTCTCTCTCTCTTTCTCTCTCTCTCTCTCTCTCAAATTCAATAAAGAAAGAGGAAATAAAGACCATGGATGTCATGAAAACATAAGCATCATGACTCTTATTGAGTGCCCCATATCTAGCACTTATCCTTTTATATGCTTTATATATATTTTAAAATGATGAAAATAATTTTTATCTGATGTTATGAATTTTTGTTTTATAATTGTTTCATTCTTGACATCAAATAGAAAGACATAGATAAAATAGAGTTAAAATGTTATAGAAGGAAAAATAATTTGAGCAAGAGAAAAAGAGATAGTTTTTAAAAATGTTGCTTCACTCTTGCAATTATGGAGTAGGCTGCTTATTACTTTCACTTGTTAGCTCTCAAACGTGTTTTTACAATTTAATAGCATCTGGAATTTAAGAATTTGGCTCATTAAATGTCCACCTACATCATTGAGTGATAGTTTATAACTTGTTTTCTTCATTATTTTGTTTTATTTTGTGTACTCACTTGAAATTCTCTAATATTTTTAAACCTGTTAAGCTAGACAAGCTTTTTAAAATGTTCTCTAAACTCTGAATCTCCTTACAAAATCAATTCAAGGAATAAATAACAGTGAGAGAAATAGTTACTAATGCACCTGTTACTGTCAGTCTTCATTTGAAAAAGGTGGAAAATTAGCTAAAAATATACTGAGTAGTTGTGTTTATGTTCTTTAGTCAGTCAGCTATCTGTTTCTGTTACACAAAAGGTAGATAGCCCCTCAAGTATGTAAGTTAAAAAATGGGAGGCCTAATCAATGTAATTTCTGCTTCTTACCACATATTTTTATTCTGAATGCATCACTGATTTGAATGGGCAATTCTGTATATGGATTGATAGTGGGATATGGTAAATAGCTCTAAAAAGAAGCTAGAAACAAAATAGCTTGTGGCTGAATACCTGATCTAAAACATTAATCCATCTGTTTAAATTAATCTAATATATGTTATAAGAAAATAAACTGCAAGTTAATAAAACTGAATGATGAAATAATGCCCATATTCTTTCTGGGACAAAGTATTTAGGATATGAAAACATCATTGCTTTCCTCCCCCCATTCTGAAAGGCTGTTTCAATGCCCTCCCCCCCCACACACACACACACATATAAAATGATTATCTTGATATAATCATGTCAGCATTGTGAAAAAAAATTGGTCTGAATTATTTTAGTTTTACATTATTTTATAAAGTGGGCCAGAAGTATATGTAAATACACTCTGTAACACATTCTATATAAACCTTGGAAGTTAGCAGCAGCACCTGTGACTTTCTATTATCTTCCCAGATAGAGTAGGCAATGGGCACACGCATCTAGAGCACATGGTAGTGTAAAGGAGTCCCCAGTCAGAATGTGGAAACACTCAGAGGAACCTTGCTGCTTTTTTTTTTCCTGCTACCCCGACCACTGAAAAAAATACATGGAAGTCATTCTTCTAAATTTTTAAGCCTCTTATAAGTGGCGTTTAAAAGTTTGAAGGCCGGAAA
>NW_005871122.1:3145443-3184901 GCF_000147115.1 Myotis lucifugus | reverse complement strand
ATACTGCCATTTGATACAACATGGATGATATATCTTTAGATATATAATGCTAAGTTAAATAAGTCAGACTGAAAAAGGCAAGAACCATATGATTTTGGCCTATTAGTATCCCATTGTGTAAAGATGCCACAGCTTTTTTATCCATTCATTCCCTAATGGACACTTGGGCTATTTCCAGATCTTGGCTATCCTATATAATAAAGAGGTAATATGCAAATTGACTGTCACACATTCGCACAAGATGGCAGCCCCCATGTGGCACAAGATGGCCAGCAGGGGAGGGCAGTTGTGGGTGATCAGGCCAGCAGGGGAGGGCAGTTAGGGGCAACCAGGACAGCAGGGGAGGGCAGTTGGGGGGACCAGGCCTGCAGGGGCGGCAGTTGGGGGGGTCCAGGCTAGCAGTGGAGCAGTTAGGTGTCAATCAGGCTGGCAGGGGAGTGGTTAGGGGGTGATCAGGCTGTCAGGCAGAAGCAGTTAGGGGCAATCAGGAAGGCAGGCAGGCAAGCGGTTAGGTGCCAGCAGTCCCAGATTGTGAGAGGGATGTCCGACTCCCAGGCCCAATCCTGGGATCAGGCCCAAACCGGCAGTTGGACATCCCCCGAGGGGGTCCCAGATTGGAGAGGGTGCAGGCTGGGCTGAGGGACAACCCCCCCCCTCCCCCGTGCATGAGTTTCATGCACCGGGCCTCTAATTGTAAATAACTCTGCAATGAACATAGGGGAGCATATATTCTTTCAAGTTAGCGTTTCAGATTTCTTCTGATATTTTCCCAGAAGTGGAATCACTGGGTCGTAAAGCAGTTCCAATTTTTCTTTGTTGAGGTAACTCCATACTGCTTTCCACAATGACTGCACCAGTCTGTGTTCCTACCCACAGTGCATAGTGGTCTCTTTTTCTGTACATCCTTGCTAATGCTTGATGTTTCTTGATATATTGATGATAGCCATTCTGACGGGTGTAAGGTGATATCTAATTGTGGTTTTAAATTGCATTTCTCTGATGATTAGTAAAGTTGAACATCTTTTTATGTCTATTGGCCATCTGTATGTCCTATTTGGAGAAGTGGCTATTCAGGTCCTTTGCCTGTGGAATAGTACCACACAGTTGCCTAAATTATCTTCAGTTTTTGTTGCATTATTTTTTCATCCTAATATACTTTTACACTGAAGTAATAATAGTTTTCTAATATGCACCACAAAAGCTGTACCTTCGGCATATTGACTTCATCTTTTCTTGGTATATATCTTTAATTTGGGTAAATCCAATGGTCAAATATGATAAACACCTACTTCAAACTCAAACTCAGGTTTCACTTCTGTGCAGCTTTTTAAATAATACACCACCAATGCAGTCCTTTGCCATTATTTCCCCCATTAGGTTATGACAATCTCCAAATTTCACAACTAATATAACTGTATGCTTATATTTCAAACACACTGGCTAGATGGTGAGCACCTGGAGTCCAGTAATCATTTTTCATCTATATTGATAGGTGCTTCAAACATTTTAGTCATTTTAAAAACTGAGCCTGTGGCTGCACTTCCTACTTTTCTAGTTGAAAGAGACTAAAAATAATGATCAAACATTCTTCCAGAAAAGTATGAAGAATGCCCTCAGGGTCCTAGCCAGCATTCTACCTATCAACAAAATGGGCTCTAATATCCCAAGGCAAACTCTACTAGAGCACTCACCTAACATCTTCAGAATCACCCAGACTGATACTAACCTCCATTATAGAGCACTGTGAGGTTGTCTATGGTGGGAAATATACACTGTAAAACCCTATTCTCATATCTTCACTGCATGCAACTCAGTGATAACTGGACTGTTAGGAAGAAAACCTTTTGTGTGGTTTCTGACTAACCCTCTGAGTAGTTTCTGTGCTGTAACAAAGTAATTTAACTCTGAGGAGGGAGCCCAAGCAGCAATCATCAGGCTCGGATCAGAATTAATAGGGTCTGTATTGATCAGACATAGCTCTTTACTCAAGTTCTGGCCAGAGTCGAATGTAACTTTTCTTCACTTCTACCTTTGATTGTCTTTAGGGACCATCATCAAAAGATGTGTGAGTTGCAAAATGCTAGTTATTTCATTCAGACCAAAGAAAAGGGCAGAACAGTGTGTTAGGTAATTGAAAACCCTGTGGTCTACCCATGTTTAGATCCACAATTTTAAAAACCTTGAAGAATACAAGAACGAGTTAAGTTAAAAAAAATGAAACACATAACTTTCCACTTATTATCCCTGATTATTACAAAGGTAATAAATTGAACCTCTTATTATAAATCTTTAATACTAATAATTGTAGTTTTTTAATGGCTATTACTTTTCATGTTCTACTCACAGCAGGTTTTTTCATATATCAGTTTATAATTCTGTTTACGTACTTTTGTAATCAGTTGTACTATTGTATTTTACTTCATGGCTTATTTTTAATTGAATGTTTATTTTATGTTTAATAATAAATTTGTATGAGAAAAAAATATTAGTCAGTTACTTTTATATTTTCTCTCATGTGATTTCCTTCCAAGATCTTTGAATAAAAATTCACTATTGGTAATATATTTAGATAAATATATTGAAGGTAAAAACAAGAAATGTTATAGAGTGGAAAAGAATGAGCAAAATGCAAGATATGAAAGAATCCTATATAATAAAAGCCTATGACATGCACTGACCACCAGGGGGCAGACACTCTGACTGGTAGGTTAGCTTGCCGCTGGGGTCCAGCTGATCAGAACTGGGCGAGATGGGCCAGACACGCCCTGGAGCCCTCCCACAGTTTCTCCCCAGCCCCAATTGTGCACAGGTGAAGTCCCTCGGCCTGGCCTACACCCCCTGGCAACCCCAGACCCCTCAGGAGATGTCAGAGAGCTGGTTTCAGCCCAATCCCTGCAGGCCAGGTCTCAGGACCCCACTGGTGCACAAATTTGTGCACTGGGCCTCTAGTATAAACATAAACAGAATAAATGGCCCAGTGTGGGATTGAAAATAAAAATTTCATCAACTTATTTTATTTAATAATGATAGTGATTTCCTTTGGTGTGAATGTTTGCATCTCCTCTCTGCCCTCCACATCATACTATGCTATTTCTTTGATTAAGTTTAATATGAATGTTTACATTTTCATTTTATTTGCTTAATATGTTAATTTATAATTTAAAATAGTGTAATTCATACTATGTTTGCCAGTTTATAATATCTTCTCCTGTCAGTGTAAATATACATAACACTTAAACCAGTAAAAAGAAAAAAGAGCACTAAATCCATTGTTTTATCCATAGAATACCAAGAAACTAACTTAAGAAGTGTCCCTTCTATTCCAAGGGCCCTCAGTAAATTCATCTTTCTAAAACTGATGACTTTACTAACTAGCTTAATATTTTTTTATTCAATCCTTACCCATTTTCTTACTTTATCTTCTATATATACATTTAGACAATAGCAATTTTCATAGTGTTTTACAATCATTTTCTTGCTTATCTGCTGTTACTAGACTCTAAGCAATTTTTCTTTTACTTGTACATTGTTATTGCTCAGCTTATGACTGCTCTTAATAGGTGAATAAAATAATTGACAAAAGTGTGTAACTGGGTTCATTTAATATATCCCCACCATCATCTCACATTCTGAAGGTTGTGTCTTTCCCTTGCTATTCTTTCTATTCTTATCCTATTTTTATTTTATCGTAAATTCTAAGATTGTCTAGCATTTAGGTTGCATTGTTCTCTATTTTCTAGTGGCCATTTTAATACAGATTTTAGTGTGTGGTAAATATTCACTATATTTTTAATCCCCTTAGTCTGGTATTTATTACTTTTGTTTTACTGAAACTGACTTTTTTTTTATTAGTATAGCCAATAACTTTATTATTTTCAAATATATTGGCTATTTATATATAATTTTTCTCTCTTAGATCTATTTTATAACTTAGATTACATTTCCAATTCTTAATTATTTTTATTTGTGATCATATTTTATGTTGTTTTTAATTTTTTAAAACATTCTCTCTAATTTCTTGTTTCTTATTTACCTTTTGTATGTGGATAACCTTTAAACTTAAGACTTTATCTTCAAATGTATCAGTGTCTCTTTCACTATCTAGTGTCTGGGAAACCTAACTGACAATCAGGTATTATTCTTCTAAACTTTCTTTCACATAACTATCTGTACATTTATCTTTCCTTTGACTCATATTTTTATTGCACTCATTTATAAACAGAGTATTTCTACATTTGTATTTTAGTGGTCAATATTCAACAAGTAAAAAGCATTCTTAATTTATGGTTCTTGTATATTGTCCTCATAGTGGTGAATGGTAAATATATAGTTTGTCTCACAGAGTTTGGTTATTTTTTTCAAGGAAAAATGAGAACATAATTGGTTTCATAATCTGATTTTAAAATGTTATATTGATTAAAACCTATCTGTATGCACAGAAAATATCAAGTGTTCCAAAAAGGAGAGAAAGTATCCTATATAATAACATGCTAATATGCAAATCGACCAGATGATGGAACGACCAGTTGCTATGACGCACACTCACCACCAGGGGGCAGACATTCAATGCAGGAGCTGCCCCCTGGTGGTCAGTGTGCTCCCACAGGGGAAGCGCTGTTCAGCCAGAAGCCAGGCTCATGGCTAGCTAGCGCAGCAATGGTGGCGGGAGCCTCTCCTGCCTCCACAGCAGTATGAAGAATGTCCTACTGATAGCTTAGGTCTGTAGTCGGCAAATTGCGGCTCACGAGCCACATGTGGCTCTTTGGCCCCTTCAGTGTGGCTCTTCCACAAAATACCACGTGCGGGCGCACACGTACAGTGCTATTGAAACTTCGTGGCCCATGCACAGAAGTCGGTATTTTGTGGCAGACCCACACTGAAGGGGCCAAAGAGCCGCATGTTGCTTGCGAGCCGCAGTTTGCCGAGCCGCAGTTTGCCGACCACTGGCTTAGGCCCACTCCTCATGAGTGGGCCTAAACTGTCATTCGGGCATCCCCCGAGGGCTCCTGGACTGGGAGAGGGTACAGGCTGAGCTGAGGGACCACCCCTGAGTGCACGAATTTCATGCACTGGTCCTATAGTATTTCATAAAAGAAAATGAGAATAAAAGACAGTGTCCTATTTTATCAACCTCAGAAGACACAGAAGAAAATCATGTAACAATTTTAATGTTGACTTTATTCACCTATGTATTGTGCCAGTCTTACAATCAAGGGACAATACACAGTGTTTATACGTTTCTCATTTGGGGGCACAACAGAGAAGCCAATAATCATTAATCTTCATTTTCAAAAATAGCATTTCCTTTCTAATAAATCCCAGTACATCATGAAGAACTATGAAATGTTATATTCACTTTTTCTTACTTGTGAATATACTAGAGGCCCAGTGCATGAAATATGTGCACGAAGGGGGGTGTCCCTCAGCCAGGCCTGCACCCTCTCCAATCTGGGACCCCTCAGGGGATGTATTGCAATCTAGGACCACTGGCTCCTAACCACTCATCTGCCTGCCTGCCTAATGCCCCCAACTGCCCTCCCCTGTGGCCCTGGTCCCTCCAACTGCCCTGCCCTGCCAGCCTGGTTGCTCCCAACTGCCCTCCCCTGCCAGCCTGATCTCGCCCCCAACTGCCCCCCCTGTTGGCCTGGTGCCCCAACTACCCTCCCCTGCCAGCCTGATTGTCCCCAACTGCCCTCCCCTGCTGGCCTGATTGCCCCTAACTGCCTCTGCCTCGGTCTCCACCACCATGGCTTTGTCCAGAAGGAAGTTGGACATCTAATCAGCATATTACCCTTTTATTAGTATAGATTTTCAGCTCATCATTGTGGGATTCAGGACCTGTCCTAGAGCTTTGCCCTCCCCTGAGCTGCTTGTTCACTGTGATTTTTATCTAATTCAGGAGGGCCAGGTTAATTTTACCTCAACCATGTGTTGTTGTTGTTTTCCTTAATTTTCCATGTACTTAATATCACACATTAAAAAAAAAAATAGTTCCCTGGATGGTGTGGCTCAGTTGGTTGTAGTATCATTCCATACACCAAAAAATGGCAGATTCGATTCTGATCAGGGCACATACACAAGTTGCAAGTTCAGTCCCTGGCTGGGCTGCATGCAGGAGGCAACAGCTCTCTCTCTCTCTCTCTCTCTCTCTCTCTCTCTCTCTCTCTCTCTCATGTGTGTGTGCATGTGTGTGTGTGTGTGTGTGTGTGTGTGTGTGTGTATGTATCCCCCTCCATTCCTCTCTCTAAGATCCATAAAATAAAATAAAAATTAAAAATCATAGCTGATAATGATGCCTATACAAAGTATCTTAAAGAAAAGTTAAAGCACCTGCTATAACTCATGCATCATACTTTAAAATATACAATGTTTTAGAATTCTTAATAATTTTATGACTTTTAAAAATCTTTACTTATGCAACTATATTGTAAATTCCCAATCAAGTGTCATATCTTCTAATGATTTTGTCTTTCAGAGAATTTTACAAAGGACCAGGCTTTCAAAGATGTTAAATTAATGTTTGTTAATATCATTTAATAAGAAGAGTTATAAGGTTAAGACAATCCACAGTTAACATTGTCTCTCATATATTTTATTTGTAGTGAGAATAACAAAGATATAAAATGCATCACATTGTTGTCTTTTAAGAACATTAAAAAAAACTGGTGAAAAAGAAATATTTGGCTTAATGTTTCCAGATTATTGCATTTATTCTGTTTATATAGACACAAAATTCAGATTCTAGTATACTCTCCTAGTGTTTAAAATATTCTTTATTTTAAATTAAACACGATTAGAAGATGAACTCTTACTGCTATATAAAAACAAATCATGGTACAAGAACAACGATTCTTATCTATAACTTTACATACACATGATAATTAACATGGGAGTAATTAATAGAAAGAATATAAGCAATAAATCAACTCAAATCTGATTTTGCCAAAGTAAGGTACAAGGATTTAAGAAAATACTTTGTTAATATACTTTACATTATTTATTTTGCAAATTATGGTGCTTTTAAATATCATTGATCAATTGTTTTCCAAATTAAATTATCAAGCAACAAAGCATATAGTAAACATCTGGTTTTAACTATTATCCTATGCCATCATTGTCTAATAAGGTTAAATTAGCTATTAATGTAATTGTGGGAAATATTTGTTAAATATTTATTTAGTGCTTACAATGTGCAAGGTGCCGTATTTTTAATGCCTACAGTATTTCATGGCACATAGTATGTTCTTAAGAATTTGTGAAATATATGATACTGAATATGCTAAAATTGGTGATACTAGAAAAACTTAAATGAAATAGACAAGAACATTACCTCTGCAACAACTTACATGTTGATATGTCATTTGATAAGTATTTATTCAGCATCTAGAAATTGTCTTATAATAGCAGGGAGAGCATGGTGATAAGATAAATTTCTTGCTCTAATAAAATTTATGTTTTAGCATGAGGAGACAGAAAAAGAAGAAATATAATTTTTGAAATAATAAGTGCCATCACTATAAATATTAATTAAATATTAGGAAACTGGGTTAAAAAAATGACTGATGCTATCATATGATTTTTTTTATTCCCCCTCCCCCCAATTTATATATGTTGAAATCCTAACCCCCAAAGATGATAGTTATTAGGGGATAGGACATTCGGGTGGTGCTTAAGTCATAACGGTGGAGCACTAATGAATGAGAGTAGTGCCATTATAAAAACGACTCCAGAAAGATTCATAGCCACTTCTGTTCTGTAGTGACACAGCAAAAAATCTGTGACCTGAGAGAGGACCTTCAAGCTACTATGGTGTCACCTGGTCTCAGACCTCCCACCTCCCAACCTGTGAGAAATAAAGTTTAGTTGTTTATAAGCTACCCTATCTTGGGTATTTTGAAATAGTAGCCTGAATGGACTAAGACAACTGGGTAGGGAAATTAAATAGGCATTGTCAGAGAAAGTCTTACAGAAAAGCTGATATATGGTGAATAGAAAACCAAGAAAATAAAATGGAAGTCATCGTTTGGTAGCTGAGAGGGAAGTTTTGCTTAAAATCAGGCACTGCCTTATATTCCAAAAATAATAAACTGATATGAGGACTTTACAGAAAAGCTTTGCAGTGATAGAGATATCATAAAGGCAGATTAGTTGAAAATCTGAAAAATGATCACTCTTATTGAAGCCTAAATTTGTACCTCTTATCTTGTGTAGTCTAGAGAACTATGAGTTAAAAGTGCATGCTCACATTTTTATAAATCAATTTGTATTATTTTTAGCAAGTAGTTTGACAGTTGTAATTAGCATTAAATATTAATTATTATTATTAAATATTGTTTTTACCTGCATCTATAACAATTTCTACTTCATGCTAAAATAAGGAAGAGGGAAAATAGATAGAATATTATTTTTATTTCATTTCTCACGGGATTTTTCAGGACAGAAAAGAAATAAGAAATTGCCAAGCCAAGGGTACAGATAAAATGCTGAGTCATTGACTAGGAGAGGAAATCTGGGTATCAACAAAGAATTAAAATATAATGGGGAATGTAGAGAAAGGCATGGTAAGCATTGTTGATCAGGAGTTGTGAAGATATGTGCACTCAGAACACTAAAATTAGGTGAGCAGCAAAAGGAGTCAGTGCAGCCAGAGACTACCAATAAACCCCTGTCTTGCAGCACTGGTGATCATTTAGTTGATTCGATAGGAAAATTTGCACAGGCAGCTTTGCATCACCTTTTTGAAACACGCGCTTCCTGTCTCCTTAGCAGGACTTCTGAAATTATTCTTTACAGGCAATTCTGTGGGCAGTATCCTTTACTAATTACTGGCATACATAACACATTTTACCGATTATATGGAATGTAAAAAATATCACTGCTCCTTCAAAAAAACCCGTGACAAGTTCCTGCCCAAGGGGAATCAGTTCTCACTGCTCAGGCAGAGTCATTGGCCAAGTTATTAGGAGGAAGCTTGCACAACAAAACATCTATCTGCCCTCTGAGGGATTTAAGGCGGTGTGAGCATTCTGTTTACCTAATATATGAGAAAAATGTGGAAAGGGAAGAAAATTTGTGTAAATTGAATTAGAGTTCAAACCAAGAGGTAGTTATCAGTTATAATAAGACTGTAAGAGCTATGTGTGTGACCTTAGCTTGCAGCAATGAGCAGATTTAACAATGATTCTAGAAAAGAGATGAAATAAACAAATCATTATCTTTCACGAATATCAGCTCATAACATTAGTGCAGATCAAGATCTTTGAATTTGTACAGGAAAGGTGCATTTTAATAAATATTGCTCTGAGATGATCTTTGTAGGCATGTCTGTTGATTGACAACTAAACAACAAATATATCATGTAGTACATTGCCTTATTCCACCATACCGGGAAGAAACAAAATATATGGCATTGAATTTGTTCAAACACAAGAAAATAAAGGAGAAAAAAATGCATAATTTCAAAGAAATCGCCTGTAATTAGAAGCTTATCTTTTTCCTCTAATCTTTCTCTCCCTAAATTCCCACAAGGGGACCTTGCTAATCTTTCCACCTCCAGGATAATTTGTCCTTAGTTTCAATCCAAACATCAAATAAAGGACACCAAATTCAACTGGGTAGCAAGGCTACCCAGAAATTTAATGTAGTGCTGGCAGAGCTGAGAGTAAATTGTCATATGAGCAAGAGAGGGAGAAATTCATTACCTCCTGATTTCAGTAGAAAAAAAAAAAGTCCTTGATTTGAATTATGGTGGTCAGACACACCAAAAAAAGTTCTCAATGTGAGGTGGTATCTCATTGATTGTAGTTTTGATTTGCACTTCCCTAGTAGCTAGTGAAGTTGAGCATCTTTCACATGTCTTTTGGCCATTTGTATATCTTCTTGAAGAAGGGTCTGTTCAGATCCTCTTGTAACCATAGTGAGCTGATTTTTTATGGGAAAGAGAGCAAAGAGAAGTCAGACATTATTAAGCATATTCAGCTGGGAAGCAGAGACCTATTTGCTTCACCAGGAAGCTACTGTTTCATACCCCAGTAATCAGTCAATCAAAGCATTGTCCCTCCAAGGGGATTAAGACCTCTCCCTTCCTCACTGGCCTACTGGATTGTATGTGTGGGAGGGAGAAGCAGGGGAAGATAAGGATATGTGCAATAATGTGAAATTGGCACAGTGGGAGGCCTATCAGTCTAACCCAGGAAAAGGATCAATGGCTAAGGGGGTGGATCCTAATGCAAGACTGAAATCTTGGTAAGTCAATTGGTTATTTTGATAAAGGTGCTGGTTAAAACCCAGGAGAACAAAGCTCTCTCTCTCTCTCTTCGTGACTTGCACTCACCTGTGTGCTCTCCTGTCCTCTCCTGCCTGGGAGAATGACACCAGGTGGGCCTAGTGGCCATCTGGGGCCCTCCAGGCTGACTGTGCAGACACCCAAGGACTATGAAGTGGAAACCCTGAGTACTGGCTTTTATTTTTTTTACCTGCTGAAGACACGGTTGGACTTTTTCCACGGCAGAACAGAGGTAGATGAAACATTCAAAGGCAGCCATCACAAATAAATCATCTTGCCACATCCACGTCACAATCTCCTGTGCATGGATCCTTGAAATGCTCATGATTCTCTGGAAGAGCCTGTTTTCCATCAGTAACACTCTGCCCATTTTTAATTGGATTATTGGTTTGGTGTTAATTTGTATAAGTTCTTTATATATTCTGGATACTAACCCTTTGTCAGAACTGTTGTTTGCAAATATCTTCTCCTACTCAGTTGGTTTCCTTTTGGTTTTGTTGACAGTTGCTTTTGCAGATCTTTGTAGTTTGATATGGTGCTATTCATTTATTTTTTGACTTACTTCCCCTTGCCTTTAAGGGTCAAATTCATAAAATCTCCTGTAACACCAAGGTCCATTCACTTAATACCTATGTTTTCTTCTGTGTAATTTATTTTTTCATATCTTATATTTAGGTCTTTGATCCATTTGAGTTAATTTTCTTATATGAGGACAAACTAACTCAGACCAGTTAGAATAGCTATTATCAACAGGACAAGTAATGTGTTGGAGAGGCTGTGGAGAAAAAGGAACTTTAATTCACTGCTGGTGTGAATGTAAACTGGTACAGCCACTATGGAAAGCAGTATGGAGGTTCCTGAAAAAAGAAAAAAAAGAATAAAGTTTCCATATGACCCAGCAAACGCTTTTTTGGAGATTATATATATATATATATTCATTCCCAAAGATGTATGTACCCCAATGTTCATTGCATTATTCATGGTGGCCAAGACATGGAAATAACCAAAGTGTCCTTCCATAGATGATTGGATAAAGAAGATGAGGTACATATGTACAATGGAATACTACTCAACTATAAAAAAAGATGAAATACTGCCATTTGCTACAACATGGATGGACCTTGAGATTATCATATTAAGTGAAGTAATTCAGACAGAAAAAGTTAAGAACTATATGATTTCACTAATATATGGGATATAAAGCAACAAATGAACAAACAAAAATAAGACACACATAACAGTGGTTACCAAAGAGAAGGGGGAGTAATAAAGGGTAAAATGGAGTCAAACATATGATGATCTGACTTTGGGTGGTGGACACACAATGCAATGTACAGATAAGTTATCATAGAAATGTACACTTAAAACCTATATAATCTTATTAACTAATATCACCCCTCAATAAATTTAATGAAGAGAAAAAAGTTTCCCTACTACCAAAAAGAAGGTTGATTAAGCAATTTTAAATAATTTTTTTACTTGAAAGTTGAACATTTGAGCTTGTAAATTATTTTTTCAACCCTCCTCTCAACTACATTGTTTGCTGAGTTTTTAAAAGAAATCACAAAATCAAAAATGTATATACTCAGCAATAAAATTCAATATGAATTTGCTTCTTCTACTTAAAAACTATGATCTCAAAAAAACTAATTGACTTTATGGATGACATAATGAAATGTAGAAATTACATTTTTTAAGATGATTCAATATTTCATAGGTGATTAAAAAAGACTCAGCACCAATTTTTATAGTATTTTGCTATTTTAAAAATTGTTTTTTAAAAATATTCTCCAATAATGATGTTATCTATAATAATAAAAACATAATATGCTAATTAGACCGGACAGCCGAATGACCTTCGATGTCCTTCTGGATGAAGCCGGGATGTGAGGTCTGAGCCCCTTGCATGAATTTCAGGCATCGGGCCTCTAGTGCTTATATAAAATTAGTTATGTGATTGAGCCATGTATAGAAAGTTCAAGAAATAATTAGGATATCATACAAGACAATATTTTAAAAATTATCAGCTTTTATTACATTTATCACACTGCCAGTTTGAAAATAGAGAAATCTACTTCACATAATTCTTTCTCAGGAATTATTTTTTCTTTTGGGGAATTTTCTTTTTGAGTCTATGTAAAAAAATACAGTTCAAAGCATCTATAGGTAATACCAGAAAGATAAATTAGTAATGTTTTCTTATTATCTATTAAGTGAAAGATTATCATTTCCTAGAGTCTATTTTATATTTGGGGGTTTAGATATTAGAACCTATTTTATGTCTTATACATTTCAACATTTATTATTCAATAAAAATATTATAGCTCAATTTATGAATGAAAGTAAATAAGTGCTTGTGAAGAAATTTTCAGCATAGTCTACACTGAATAATATTTTAAACCTCAGGTCAAGAAATTTGTATTTGAATAAACTTTATTTCTTCCAGGTGTTAAATTTATATTTAAAATTAGGGTCTTTATCTGAAAAAAAATCATAAAATATGTGCTTGAATGTTTTAAAAGACTTTGCTTGATGAATGCTGGGTGAGTTTCCTTGACAGGTATTACACATCTGTCTCAAACAATAACTTTTCATTAAAGCTTATCTTTTGGAAAATGCTTTGATGTTGTAATGCTCATTTTAGCTTTCTACTGAGATTTGACAATATGTCTACTAGTTGTCTTTCCATTTACAGATCTGCCATCATGTTACTTATCACATTAATTGAACGTGATCTAGTAACAATTTACTTGATGAACCATCTGTACTTTTGTCATCATTGACTACCACAGTAAGGAAATTGTAAATGTCAGATAGAGTCACTACTGAAGGGTTCACCATTATGGGAAGGCTTCAAACCACTGGGAGTAGGATGTCAGTACATCGTTAAAAGATTTCCTCTATTGCCCTAGTTGGTTTCGCTCAGTGGGTAGAGTGTTGGCCTGCAGACTGAAGGGTCCTGGGTTTGATTCTGGTCAAGAGCATATGCTTGGGTTGCAAACTTGATCCTCAGTAGGGGACTTGCAGGAGGCAGCCAATCAATGATTCTCATAATTGATAGTTCTATCTCTTTCTCCCTCTCCCTTCCTCCCTGAAATCAACAAAAATTTATTTAAAATAAACTATTTCCTCTACTATGAAGTTATTTGAAGTAATCAGAAGTAATAAACAAAGTGATTTGAAGTAATCAGAAAAAAAACATTTTCTAAGAAATAATCACATTTCTCAGTAGATTTTTTCAAATTGGACTTTGTTTAATGATCTTTTTTTATTTTTTATTTTACTTTGTCATATTTGAAAACAAGTCATTTATCTTTAACAGATGGCAACACCCCATCCCTGGTTTGAGTATTAGGATATTGTGCTAGAAAAAGCAAGACAAATAAAACCAAAATGAATGTATTGATCCTTCCTGACTTTGTATTGTCTTAAAGATTGGTAAGTGATCATATCAATAACTTTATAATTTACCTAGAGGCCTGGTGCATGAAATTCGTGCGGGGGGTGGGGGGGAGTTGTCCCTCAGCCCAGCCTGCACCCTCTCCAATCTGGGACTGCTGGCTCCCAACTGCTTGCCTGCCTGGCTGCCTGATTGCCCCTAACTGCTTCTGCCTGCCAGCCTGATCATCCCTTAACCACTCCCCTGCCAGCCTGATCGACACCTAACTGCTCCCCTGCCAGCCTGGTCACCCCCAACTGCCCTCCCCTGCTGGCCTGGTCACACCTAACTGTCCTCCTCTGATGGCCATCTTGTGGCTGTGGGCGCTGACATCTTTGAGGGCATGGCAGTCAATTAGCATATTCCCTCCTTATTGGCTATGGGCGCCACCATCTTTGCAGCCTGCTGCTCAGTCGTTTGGTCATCCCTCACTAACCCCCCTGCTGGCCTGGTCGCCCCACACAGCCTGCTGCTCAGTCATTTGGTCATCCCTCACTAACCCCCCTGCAGGCCTGGTCACCCCACGCAGCTTGTTTGGTCGTCCGTTCTGTTGTGATGGTCACTTAGGCTTTTATATATATAGACTAGAGGCCCAGTCACAAAAATTTGTGCACTCGGGGGTAGGAGGTCCCTCAGCCCGGCCTGTGAACTCTCGCAGTCTGGGACCCCTCAGGGGATGACCACTTGCTGGCTTAGGCCTGCTCCCCAAGGGATTGGGCCTAAGATGGCAATCAGACATCCCTCTGGCAGCCCGGCAGCCCTTGGGGGATGCCCACTTGCCAGCAGGGAGCAGACCTAAGCTGCAGTCAAACATTCTTAGCACTGCTGAGGAGGCAGGAGAGGCTCCCACCACCACTGCTGTACTGGCAGCCATAAGCCTGGCTTGTGGCTGAGCAGAGCTCCCCATGTGGGAGTGCCCTGACCACCAGAGGACAACTCCTGCATTGAGCGTCTGCCCCCTGGTGGTCAGTGTGTGTCATAGTGACCAGTCATTCTCAGTCGTTCTGCTGTTAGGGTCAGTTTGCATATTACCCTTTTACTATATAGGATAGATGCCTGGTGCACTGGTGGGGGCTGGCTGGTTTGCCCTGAAGGGTGTCCCGGATCAGGGTGGGGGTCCTGCTTGGGTGCCTGGCCAGCCTCGGTGAAGGGCTGATGGCTGTTTGCAGCTGGTCACACCCCCTTCAGGGTGGGGGTCCCCACTGGGGTGCCTGGCCCAGTCTGGGTGAGGGGCTGAGGGCCGTTTTCAGGCTGGTGGGCGACTGAAGCTTCCAACCTCTCCTTTTTTTCTTTTTTTCTTTTATTCTGGGATTTATTTACCTTCTATGGCTGTCACTGGAGATGAGAGCCGGATTTAGCTCTGAGGCCGGCTCCAGCTTGAGGCCTCAGCTGCTGAAAGCAGGAATCTAGGGTTTGTTTGGGTTCTATAATTGCAACATTGTTTTAGTCCTGCTCGCTCCAGCTCTGACGGCTGAAAGCAGGTATCTGGGTTTTGTTTAGCTTCTATAATTGCAACATTGTTTCTTAGAGTACAGCTCAGAGGTCTGCAAGACAGGCGGGGAACCTTGGCTTCCTCCATCACTGGAGCAAGCAAGCCTCCTGTTCGCTTCAGCTGCCTGGCAGCCGGCCGCCATCTTGGTTGGCAGTTAATTTGCATATTACCCTGATTAGTCCTTGGGAAGTGTGTTGGAGGTACGGTTAATTACCATGTTTGTCTATTATTAGATAGGATGCTAGATAGAAATATGTACTTCCAAATTTAATGAGTGTATTTTCATTCACTATTCATAATAGAATTGAATCGTATTGTTCTAAAGTTTTATAATTTAGAAAAAAAATCTTCTCATATTATCTCACTTGATTTATACCACAATCACTCACCTGTCACCTCACTCTAACTTCTGTTAATGTGCCAAAGGGGAAAAAAACTTGAGAAAAAATAATAATTTTCCTCCTGGTTTCTCTCTCTCACACATGTTTACCTCTCATTTTTAAATGTGCCTGATTTTTCTTTTTGATAATTCTCTGCATTGAAAAGTTACTTGGAACATGGATGAGCATTGACCTGATTAGGTAAGGAGTGAGATAAAGGAGTCAGTGTGAATTTATGTATTAGCTAACGGGAGAGATGTTGGATGTTGACTGTAGAAATCAAGCCAGCGTCTAGCACTCACTGAACTGAAGCACTCTTGTGATAATCTCTCAGGAAGGGGAGCCAAGTGGTTGGCAGCTGGAGTTGAAGGCTAGCAAACCATATCTTCTGGCAAAGACCAGAGGATGTGAATGAAGCATATGAGAAATCTATAGCTTTTTTTCCCATTGATTTTAGAGAGTGTGGAAGAGAGAGGGAAAGACAGAGAGAAATATCAATGTGATACAAACACATAGATTGGTTGTCTCCTGCATGAGTCCTAACCAGGGCCTGCAACCAAGGTAGGTGCCCTTGACTGGAATCAAACCCAAGGCCCTTTGGTCTGCTGGCTGACTCTCTATCCTCTGAGCCAAACTGGCTAGGACAAAATTTATATCTTCATAGTTGGCAGTACAGACCCCAAATCAGAGTATTATTAGCATCTTCAGTTTGGGCAGGGTGGGGTTAAATAGTTATAATAACATGAATTAGGAAATATCTAGGACATTAAGTACATTTTTTTCTATACAAAGAACTCAAAAAGGAGTGAAACACAATTTTACATATACACCCACAAACAAACACAAACTGAGTGAGAAGAGAGGTATTATATGATTTTTAAAATCCATATTTTTAAAAATAAATAGATCAAATATAGTATGTGTTCTTGCCGTGTGAATATTTCAGTGTCAACATGAATTAGCTGAAGGGAAAGGAGTGTAGTAGTGGTTACAATAAACATGAATTTTGTTCTTAGTGCCTCCACAGAGTTGGGCTAAAATTTATAAATATTAGCTATAATTTGTGAAAAATGCAGCATTATTATTTTCTCATAGAATATTTATCAAGCCTTAGTCAGCTAATAAGGCATATAATGTGCATCCAAATAATAATGTTGCAAATCTTATTCTTTAAGGTACTTATATTTATTATTGGAGGTAAAGTGATTCTTCATTCTTCATTTCCTTGTCTTTTTCATAGATATTAAAAATGATAGATATTTCACACAAGTACCTCATTATCTTCTTAACTGAACTTAATTCATGCTTTGTATATAGTTTGAAATTTTTATATTTTACAGTAGGAAATATTAAATGAGACATCCAAAAGAATATTCAAGGGTAGAATATTCCCACTACCTATTTCAGATTATGTTCTAAAAGCAGATTACACTTTGAAATGGAACTTCACATTTCTACATAATACTCCACTTACTCAGAACCCACATAAATACAAATCACTGTATTAGTAAACACAATTATTTGATGTCCAGGTGTAAAACTAATCTTTAAAGAGAGAAGCCAAAAAATGTCACTCTCAACTTTTGCAAAAGGTCTGTACAAATTTCATAAAATTTCTGGTTTATTCTATACTAGAGGTCTGGTGCACAAAATTCATGCACAGGTGCAGTCCCTAGGCCTGGCTGGTGATCAAAGCGCAAGCATCTGGCATGGAAGGGAAGGTCCCAGCTGACCTCTGGGCCCTGGGCAGCACCTCAGCGCCTGGGAGCTGAGTGGCAGCCTGCCCCTGCCACCATTGCTGGTCAATGTCTAAAGGGTGATTGGTGGGGTGATTGAGCCTTGCTAACACCGGCCTTGGCCTGGCTGCCTGCTCACCTACTCCACCATTCTGTCATGGTCCTACTCTCATCAGAGCCCATTGAGGCCAGCAACACCTCCTTTGCCACCTGCTGCCAGCGCTGCGTCGCCAACACCCACCATGTTCCGCGCCACCCCTTGATGGTCAGCACACATCATAGTGAGCAGTCGAACTCCCAGTGGAACTCCCAGTCAAACTCCCGATCCAGGGGACAATTTGCATATTAAGCTTTTATTATATAGGACTAGAGGCCTGGTGCATGAAATTCATGCACAGTGTGTGTGGGGGGGGGGGGGAATGTCCCTCAGCCCAGACTGCACCCTCTCCAATCTGGGAACCCTTGGGGGATGTCCGACTGCCTGTTTAGGCCTGATCCCACTAAACCAGCAGTCAGACATCCCTCTCACAATCCGGGACTGTTGGCTCCCAACCTGCCTGCCTGATTGCCCCTAACCCTCCCTCTCACAATACGGGACTGCTGGCTCCTGCCTGCCTGCCTGATTGCCCCTAATTTCATCTGTCTGCCAGCCTGATCACCCCCTAACCACTCCCCTGTCAGCCTGATTGATGCCTAACTGCTCCCCTACTGGCCCAATCGCTCCCAACTTCCCTCCCCTGCTTGCCCAGTTACCCCCAACTGCCCTTGCCTGCAGGCCTGGTCCCCCCTAACTGCCCACCTCTGCCACCTGGTTGCTCTTAACTGCCCTCCCATGCAGTCCTGGTCATTCCCAGCTGCCCTCCCTCCCCTGCAGGCCTTGTCGCCCCCAACTTCCCTCCCCTGCCAACCTGGTCGCCCCAACTGCCCTCTCCTGCTGGCCTGGTCGCCCCCAACTGCCCTCCCCTGCTGACCATCTGGTGGCGGCCATCTTGTGCAAGGGTATGATAGTCAATTTGCATATTACCTCTTTATTATATAGGATGGTCTAACATATATATTTGGACTATATAAGATAAACCATCAACAATGTGTCAATTTTTTTGCTATATATATATACACCCATACAAGGGTACAGCACTCTACCTTAGCAGATTCAAAATAGTCATGTTGTTTATGTTACTTAAAAACTTCCACCCTAGACTTTTCTTTAATTGTTAGTGACTCCAATGGTATTCTCCTTCTTATTCACACTCACTCTATTTGATCTTTTGGGGACCCCTCACTTACTCTAATTTAGAACTACTAAGCTCCCCTTCCAAACCTACTGACTCAATTTTTCAGATGAGCTTTTCAATTCTGTATTTTTAATAAGTACTGTTGGTGTTGATTCAGAACTTCCTAGGCCCCTAGTTAAAAAATATCTACTGTAGATGCTGATGACTCCATGTCACAAACTTTGTACTCAAGGTATCTCACAAACTTTGGTGACATGCAAAAAGTACTTTTTCTAATCCCTTTGGGTTATCTATAGGTATCGCAACACCTGCTACTGATACACAATGTATCATCCTTAAACGAGGTCCATCTTGTTGATTTTCTAAAGCAGGTGCCAATAATACCATCTTCTATGTTTTAATTCCTTGCTTTTACTCCATTTCCCAATTAGATAAAATTGATCTTAATTCCTTGGGAAAAAAACATGCACATAAAATTTAAAATAACTCTTATCTCAATGATTTTTCTTGGGCTATTTTAAAAGGCCCCATTCTTATTCAACTTTCATATTCTGTTCTAATGATGCTGTCTCTAGGAAACACTCTTTGGGCTCGTTATCTTTTTGTGTATGTAAAAAATTAAGTCATAACAAATAAAAAGGGACATTAAAATGAACATAATTAAACATGAACATAGTTAATAAAAAAGTAAAGAAGGCTTTACTAAAATGTGTGTAAGTTCATGGCAATATTGTGTAAGTAACTGATTTTATTTTGTGGATTGTATGTGAGTACTATCTGTTCTATGGAAAATGTGAGTTCAAATAACTCTACACCCTCAAAGAGGACGCTTGACCTTCCTTTCTTCTCTCAATGTGGTGTATTTCAAAATAAGAAAACGATTCTTGGGGCAAATCATTGTTATTGGGAAGAAATGTTAACTATTTTATGACCATCACCACCTATCACTACCCACCAAGTCTACCTGTCATCATATAGCTCATTTTTGTTATAACATTCTTTGAAGTGCATGGATATGTCATTGTAAAAAAGACCATTTAAACAAGGATCCTTAGCAAACATGCCTGATATGCTTCCAGTACAATGAACTCAATGACTAGTAAAATTGCAAGTTGTATAAAATTACAGACTATCTGCTTTTGCAGTAATCCTCTTTATGGTTTCAAAGAAAAATGATAATGTCAAGGTCTTGGGTGGCTTTAGGACATTGATTGCCAAATCAAACCATTCTTTCAAATATTAGTAAACTAAGAACGGCAGAATGCTGCAAGCTATTTTTCAGCCAAAAGGATTAGATTTGTCTCCTAGATGGGTCTGACATGTGATATAGATTTCCAATGGGTTGAGGTTTTCCCAGTTACAGCATGACTTTCTCAGAGTTGCTACTTTCTGAGGGTGGAGAATGGCCCCTAGTGGGGAACTGAAATTCAATGATTTTCATATGAATGTCTTCCTCTGTAAGAAATCCTCTTTTGGGGCTCCCTCCATTTAACTGTATACATAATATATGGGGACCTTTCCATTTCTTCTCCACAGATGTTGCTTCAAGATTCTTGTAACAACAATTGATAACATTTTGGTAGTGGTTGCTATGTGCCGAGCCCTGGTCGAAGCATGTTACACATATTAATGTTTCTGATCCTCACAGCAACCATTTGAGGTGACTATTATTATCATTTCAAATACAAGTGAGGAGACGGAGACATAGAAACATTAATTAATTTGTCTAAGTTCTCAATTCTAGCAAGTGATGAAGCAGGGACTTAAACCCAAGCAAGCTGTCTGATTCTGAAAGTGATCCCACAACTAATATCCTGAAGTACTATATAGAGTCTAATATGATTTAAACAACTAAAAAGGGGAAATGGTACAACATTAATGATTTGCTTTAATATGCATGTTTTTCACCTCTTTTCTTTATTTTTTTCTGACCGGAGAGGAAGAAGAATCACATATACTAGTTGTCCATTTCAAGTGCTGCACATATAATCTAGGAAAACTTGACAGGCAATACTTCTATATGTCAGTGGTATGTACATATGAAGAGCACAGTCCCAAATTCTTCCACATAGAGCCCAGAGACAAGTATGCCTGGGGCGGGGGGAGGGGAGGTGGGGGGGCGTGTCAAGAGAAGCTCTTCCCTTTATCATCATGGGGAAAATATTTGATTACTTCTTATTCCCTACTCTATACTTCAGATTCTGTACAAAAATAAATGAGATGAAATGTTTATAATTAAGTAAAATTGGTAAGACATACTTATTCTTTCAAC
Source organism: Myotis lucifugus (assembly GCF_000147115.1). Classification (NCBI taxonomy): domain Eukaryota; kingdom Metazoa; phylum Chordata; class Mammalia; order Chiroptera; family Vespertilionidae; genus Myotis; species Myotis lucifugus. Next base: position 3,164,062 of record NW_005871122.1, on the reverse strand, counting down.
TTAGTTTTGAGATTGAATTTTGACTTCTTTTTCTAAAGATATCAACATTATTTATGTAAATAACACCAAAGTGCATCTGCTGTTTAGCTTTGTGTGAGATTTTCCTTATCACTGAGATTTAGGGAATGCCACGGAAGGGGAAAAAGAAATTTGAAGGTTCCCTTATGAGTTACAAACACATTGATCTTACAGGAAATGCTCAAGAGACCCAAGATGCAGCTGCAGAATTCCTTTTGACTTTCTCACCCATAATTTCATGAGACTTGGTATAATTAACACACTTTGTGGGATTTAAGTAACATTTGTTGCTTCTCTATCAGCATGCAAATTTGAGAACGATATGGATCTGCACAGGAGACGAAACAACTGTTCTCGAGGTAATAACTTGTGCACTACTTCCCAACGCAGAAAGAGGTGACAGATACAGCATCACTCAGGTTTTATTAGGGAGTTAACATATGCTTTATTGCAGCTACAAATGCTTAAACCAGATATGTCATAAAATTAACTAAAATTAAGTGATTTATTGTCATTTTGGAATTCTTAGCCTCCATTTTCTTACAAGCTACATTAACTAAATAGGGCCTGCTGTTGTCAGATCAGTGCATGTGTTTGGATAAATGGGAATATAATCTCCTTATAAACAAACAAAAATATTCACTAGGTCAGCAGCCACTCTTTCAACAGGAAGAAATTATCTCAATAGGAAGTAATTACTGGTGTGTGTGTGTGTGTGTGTGTGTGTGTGTGTGTGTGTGTGTCCCTGTGTGTGCACATTAAAAATTTTGACTACAGTCAAGGTTTTTATCTGCTATAAGAACTTGCAACATTTGAAAAAAATCTACTAGAGAAATGCTTTATTTCTTGTCCTACATTCATATGAAATGAAAGTAATGTAATGCAAACATTTCATTATATAGAGATGATGTAGTCTGATGTGTGTGTGTGTGTGTATAGAGATGATGTAGTCTGATGTGTGTGTGTGTGTGTGTGTGTGTGTTTGTCTATAATTATAAAATTTGCCTGGAAAAAAGTCTAATAAGATGCAGACAGAAAAAAATTATGCAAATAATCCATTACATGGTAGATCTTTTTAAATGACACTTTAATACAAGAGCATAATTCAAGGTTATGTGTATACTGCTTTGAGTTAACAAAAAATTGAATGCAATTGAATAAATGTACAGATGCACTTTCTTATTTGTACATAATGCATTTGTACACGTATTACAAATATATAATATGTACAATGAATAAGGGCATACTTGTATAGTGCTTCCAACATATAAATATATTTCTTTAGGCACATTATCAATAGTAGTTCTACTGACCAGGTTTGCTCACATCTGTTGGTTTACCATCTAAGACAAAAATAAATAAATGTATAAATTCAGAAACATGCTACAAATCAAGTTTTCCTTAATGTGTTCAATTTTGGCAGGGCCCTGATCCAAGAGAATGCTCCTACGCTTTTATGCGCTAAAACTGTATTGAAGACTCATTTATCCCATATGTCTCTTATTTTTATTTAACCACAGACAAATTATTTTAAGCTTTCAAGATCATTTTAGCACACTACAGCAGTACTTCTTTATATCAATAGTGGATTTCAAAAATAAATTATGAGAAATGCAGTGGCTAAGCTAGCATGAACAGCATACTGAATAAAATCAAAGTCTCATTATCATACCACATGAAAAGAAGCTATGAGCCCCTAAGTAGAAATGGTGCTTTTAAATTCTAAACTTTACTCTATAGACCATATATCAAAGCTTATTGAAAAGGAGAAATCTACTAGAAAGAATAAGAAATGAAGTCTCTGTAGAAGTTGAGTTTCTTGCAAGTTGTCAAAGGGAAGTACACCACTACTGAAGTAAGTGGAGTGGAATAAAAAAGTAAAAGTAACACCTATAGTTTTACTCAAAGTGCAGGTGCATGGAGAGTTAAGAAGCATGGAGTAGAATGGAAATGCACTGCTTCTTCACCTAGAATATCTTGCTAAAAAATGTTAGGTCTGGTAAGCTAAACAGTGAACTAAGTGCCTTAGTTACTTTACATTTTGCTACAAGATCCTTAACAGCTCACACTTTGGTAACAAAATCTGAGATGAGTAGCCAGTCTTTTGAGTAGCCATGCAAACACATTCCAAGATTTAAATGATTAAATTACAACACTACACTAAAACAAAATACAGGCTTCTTGTATCTACGCAATGGGAATAAGTTACATAATAGAATATCAGAAATTTAGGTATAAATATTTTGTGCTTTATTTTATAAATTTTATTTTTAAATAAAATTTTTAAAGAATAAATATTTATTCATTTGTAATTTATATTTTTTTCCTCAGGAGTCAATGGTCATCTCATAGACTATCAAAGTGGAATTGTATTAATTACACTTATACATAATAGCAAAAGCTGAACCTGGAATTCTTTTTCTGATGTAATATGAAATATATTCATTCTATCATCTTTTAAGTCAACAGTTTGCTTTATTTTTTTAAATTTTAGCTGTTAGTATTTGATTATTTCACATGAAACCATACAATACAAAAAGTGATTATATTTCTAAAGAAATATTTTTAATTTTTATACCTTTTTAAAATCACAACTAAACTTTGTGTGTTCATATTTTAATAATCTCCTGAAAATTATTCCTGAAACACGCTCTGGCTATGTTCTCATTCACACAGTTTTGTGGTTAACAGACCTTGCTCTGGAAGTCTGTCTTCTGTGATATCTAGCTAAGTTTTTCTCTACAAACTTCATTTTAAAAATCAGAGAAAAATGTTATCTTTGTTTTTATTTGTACTGTGGAGATACATTCCCAAGATGGAGCTGTGCCTGCCTGGGGTGCCATGTCAGCAAATTGAAACTTAGATAATATTCGTGTCCCTGTAAATGCTCAGCTAGACCAGAAATGCAGTATACACCGTCGGCCAATCCCAAAATGCCAATGCAACTCTGAGCTCTATATTTATTTTCTTGTTTCTTCTCACCATGAGCAAGGTTGATTCTGTGGTCCCAAACAATCAGTATTTTATATTTTTCTCATCCTTGTTCCTTATTCACTACCTATTTTTTTTCCTCCTCATTCATTGTTATTTCCTTTATAAAAGTTTCCACTTTTTTCTCTGTATCAAAATTCTCTGGATCCTTGAGAATGGAGACCGCTTGTTTCAGGAAGTGTTAAATAATTGTTTGATTACCTAAATTGTCTTCTTCAATAATTTAAAAACTACCAATCCATGTATTACCTCCAGATTCATTTAATGGTATCTAAGCTAGATCAATTTTCAGACAACATAGCTTTAATATTGAGAAGGATTTACTCCATCATTTAAGTATCAGATAAGAGAGATGTAATATTTTATTTAATATAATATCTATTCTTTAATATTTTACAATAAAATAAGGTGTTTCTTATCTTCAGATTAATATGGGTTAGATCTGGGTTCAGGTCTTAAAATTTCCAGTTAACATTGAACCATAACACAAATTCCAGTTACATATGGATATTTAAATTTAAGCCCAGATGTTCTGAAAAGTCACAAATGGGGCACGTATTGACCCTTGCAATTTCATTTTGGAGTTATTGTGTGGTCATACTATCCTTATCTCATTTGTCTTATAACACTTTTAAGAAGAGTTCCAGGTTGAAAATTAAATTTATGGAAATTATGTTGCTATTTATTGAGATAGATTCAGTGTTTACTATTTAAAAGACCAGGTAAACAGTTGTGGGAAACTATATGAAAGTCATTGTAACAGGGTCTTAGATTAATTCTAAAGCTATATATTTTCCATGATTCAGCCAATGCCTAGGCAATTGTGGGGTTAGTGGCATGTTTTCTTGCCCTATACCCAGCCTTATTATTTTTATACTAGAGGCCCGGTCCACAAAATACATGCATGGGGGGGGGGTCCCCTCAGCCCAGCCTGCACCATCTCTAATCCAGGACCCCTTGGGGGATGTCTGACTGCTGGTTTAGGCACGATTATGGGGATTGGGCCTAAACTGGCAGTCAGACATCCCTCTCACAATCCTGGACCACTGGCTCCTAATTGCTCACCTGCATGCCAGCCTGATCAACCCTCACTGCCTCTGCATTCTGGCCTGATTGCCCCTAACTGCCCCCCTGGCAGCCTGGTTGCCCTCCCAACTGCCCCCGCTGCCAACCTGGTTGCCCCCAACTGCCGCCCTCTGCCAGCCTGGTCACCCCTAACTTCCCCCCCCTGCCGACCTGGTCACCACCAACTGACCCCCCTGCCAGCCTGGTCGCCCCTCATGGCCCCCTCACTGACCTGGTCGCCCCACACAGCCTGCTGTTCAGTCATTTGGTCATCACTCATTAATCCCCCTGCCAGCCTGGTCGTAGGCAGCCATCTTGTGAGGGCGCGAGGGTGAATTTGCATATTACCTCTTTATTATATAGGACTAGAGGCCGGTGCACAAAATTTGTGCACATTGAAAGGGAATTAATTAGATGAATGTAATCTGGACTCACTATCTAATATCAATAATATGTGAGCGTGAGGCCCTGACCAGTTTGGCTCAGTGGCTAGAGCATCAGCCTGTGGACTGAAGAGTCCCAGGTTCGAGTCTGGTCAAGAGCATGTACCTTGGTTGCGGGCACATCCCCAGTAGGGGGTGTGCAGGAGGCAGCTGATCCATATTTCTCTCTCATGGATGTTTCTAACTTTCTATCCCTCTCCCTTCCTCTCTGTAAAAAATCAATAAAATATATATTTTAAATATGTGAGCGTGAGGCAGTCCGTGTTTCTGAAATTCAATGACATGAGTTTTAGCTATTACTTTGCCAAATAAATAAAATTTACAGATATCATTTAAAAGACCATTCAGCTTAATATTAAAAACTCTGGCTACCAAATCAGGTCTGTTTTTAACTTTTTGCCAGCATCATAAATTGTTTGCAATATCTGCCCATTTGGGATTGCATGTCATGGTTACGAATAAATCAGGCTTGCCATACTTTGTTACAATTACCATAGCATCTTGATATCACTACTGCATATTTCTGGGACTACCTTCAGAAGATGATGGAAGTATTATCATTTTACCAATCGGCACATTGTCATTTTCAGATCTAGATTTGAGATAATCCATCAAACCACTATAATTTTCAACTCTCAACTTAGATTGATTTGCTTTGATGAAATTTATCCAATTGGCCTCCATTTTTGAATATGAATCCACAATAAACTGTTGAGTTAATTTTCCTGCATTTAAAATAGGATTGAACGTGTCCCGCACAGAGAGATGAAATCCATAATACTGCATTTGTTTGACTCGTGTCCTTACATTTTGTCTAGTATTATTGTCAACTACACTGTTGTCTCTGAGTCTTAATGCAATATCTGTTCCCCAGCCTTTTTCACCATGTGGGAAAAGAATAGGATATGTCATTGCATTTAATGTAGGAAACAGGATATTGATTTGTTTCATTTAAGTGGCATTTGGATTATTGGGATCTGGTTTACAATGAATGAGCAAGTCCCTTTCAAAAAGAGGTTCTCCATCTTCATTTTTGAATATGACAGCAACCTCGGTTACACGGGGAGAATTATATCTACCTGGAACACTGTTACGATCGTATTTAATCACCATTGTTACTTTTGTGGGAGCAACACCTTTTGCTGCTGCTTCAGATTGGGCTTCCTTTTCTACCTCATGTAGCATCTTGTACAATTTTGTTAATTCATTTATGTCATGCATGAGGTTGTTGATGTTGATCATGAGTCTTTCTGAGCAGCCCTGGTTTTCTGGCATTGCTAATCTTTTACTTGTAGCTTTGGCTGTATCCAAAATATAGAGTTGATCAAACTTCCTAGAAACACCATCCGAAGGATGTAAAGTTCCAGTATAGTGATAAACTTGTCCGTGTATTCTAAAACAGTATGGCCCATATCCTGATGGTGATGTGATTTTTGCACCCATGGACGCAAAAGCAAAAGAACTATTTATGGAATGAATATTTTCCATGAAATTTTTACTGTCAGAATCTTCATTTGTCATTGATCTTTTTAAATACGCCGGGTAATCTGGAAAATGTATATCATTTGGACAGACTTTCCCTTTGCTACAACATCGAGTAAATTTCCAATCGAATGGTTTTTCATCAGAGAAATTTAGTGATAGGCAAAATTCACATCGAACAGTCATTCCACCACAACTATGTTTGAGGATTGCATCCTCATGCACTCCATTTTTGCTAAGAAGACAGTTCCTACCGGTATTGGTAGTACTTGTTGATGACTGTTCTCTAGACATATTCTGTCATCACCACCGCTTTCTTTCAACTTCAAAGGCACGTTGGTCTTTAGACATTTTCTGTCGATAACACGGGTATCTTTTGGCTGTAGAGCTACGTTGTATCAACAGTTGTTGTTTAGACATAGTCCCACCTCTCTACTGTCACGGTCTGAGATGCAGGTGAATGAGAGTCCTGGCTATCAGGCCCCTGAAAGCTGTCTGACCAAAGGCTGATTCTGGCTGATTCTGTGGGGGTGGGACTTCCTCCTCCCTGCTGTCAGTTTCCACAGCTGTGATGAGGAAGCTGGGGTGACAGAGGGAGCCCTGCCCTCCAAGCTGCCCTCTCTCTTGCTCTGTTCTATGTTCAGCAGTCTCCTGCTCTGCCAAGTCCTCCAAACCTCCCTCTCTCTGCCAGCAAGGTCCCAGAAGTCCGTGGGCATGGCTAGGCATGGGCAGCCTCACCTCCCGGACCGGTGAAGATCCTGGGAGCCCGCGGCCATGGCCGCCATCACCTCCTGAGGTGCCTGACACCTGTGTATGCAAATTAACCGCCATCTTTGTCAGGCTAATTTGCATAGCCACTCTGATTGGTTTGTGGGCATGGCTTTTGGGCGTGGCTTGTCGGCCTGGCTTGAGCGTAGCGGAGGGATGGCTAATTTGCATGTTTCTATTTTATTATATAGGATAAGGGAATGAAGAACCCATTGGAAGCTCAGTCACTGAGGGGAGATGCAGGTACATAAGTGTACTTAAAAATAGTGTCTAAGCATGGAATAAGGGTTAATTGTTAGTATATTACTTACTAAGATTTTCCATTTCAATCTTCTGAAGTCATGAATTAATCTTAAAGTGAGAAATTTCTAATAAAAGAGTAAGAAAAAAATTTGTTTTTACATTTCAGTGTATGCTGTATGCAACTTTGAGAGAGCAAGGAGTGTCATGATTTCTGATATTTTTCTTTAGCAGTGAGGTTACTGCTTTCAACATCTATTCCAACAGAAAACTCAAAATAACTACTAGCATCTTTGACACCATCAAACACTGTTGACAAAGATATTAATTGTAACCATCAGGACTGGTGGTTGGGTACCAGCTGCTGACCTGTTGCTTCTGACATTATCATCAATAGGTAACAGGAAGATTAAAGAATGGTACTATTTAAGAAGTTTCCAAAATTAGATAACATGAAGCTAAATAAAGAAAATATATTGATTTCTACTGTGATTTAGCCTTGCCATTCTCCAAGTCTTAGTTTTTACCCTTCCAGAATCTATGCTGGATGAATAAGTGGTTCACAATTTCAAAAGTAGTAGAAATAGCAGATGCATTGTAAAATGTTATTCATTGTTGTTTTATTTGATTCAACCTGTATTTTACTGGCTCAAATTAAATCTAATTGTATAACTATCAATACTCTAAAACGTAAATAATAGTTTTTGTTTGGAATTATTCTAATAAAATAACTATAAATATTCTGGTACATCATAGCCAGTGTAGGAAACCTAGAGACAGTAAGAAATTTTTTTTTAAAAAAGGTATGCTGTCACAATGGCATAAAATTAGAAATCAACTACAATGAAAACAATGAAAAAAATCAAACATTTGGAGACTAAATAGCATGCTATTAAACAATGATTGGGTTACCAAAGATATCAAAGAAGAAATAAAAAGCATCCTGGAAACAAATGACAATGAAAACACAACAATCCAAAATCTATGGGATACAATGAAAGCAGTTCTGAGAGGGAAGTTCATATCTCTACAGGCCTACTTCAAAAAACAAGAAAAAATGGTAGTAAATCATCTAACTCTACAACTCAAAGAATTAGAAATAGAGCAACAAGAAAAGCCCAGAGTAACCAGAAGGAAGGAAATAATAAAGATCAGAGCAGAAATAAATGACATAGAGACCAAAAAAAAAGAAGAAGAAGAAGAAGAGCAATACAAAAGATCAATAGAACCAAGAGCTGGTTCTTTGAAAAGATAAACAAGATTGATGAACCTCTAGCCAGGCTCACCAACAAGCAAAGAGAAGACCCAAATAAACAAAATCAGAAATGAAAGAGGTGAAGTAACAACCGACCCCACAGACATACAAGGATTGTTAAAAAATACTATGAACAACTCTACTCCAAAAAACTGGACAAACTTGACGAAATGGACATATTCCTAGAAAAATACAAGCTTCCAAAACTCAATCAGGAAGAATTAAAAAAAACACCTGACTACCCTGATAACTACTGATGAAATTGAAACAGTAATCCAAAAGTTTCCATCAAACAAAAGACCTGAACGTGATAGCTTTACAGGGGAGTTCTACCAAACATTCAAAGAATTAAAACCTATCCTCCTCAGACTATTCCAAAAAATTCAAGAGGAAGGCACACTTCCAAGCTCTTTCTATGAAGCCAGCATTACACTAATCCCAAAACCAGATAAAGACACAACAACAAAAAGAGAACTACAGGCCCATAACCTGATGAACATAGATGCTAAAAACCTCAACAAAATTCTAGCAAATCAAATTCAGCATTACATTAGAAAGATTATACACCATGACCAAGTGGGATTTATTCCAGGGATGCAAGGATGGTACAATATCCAAAAATCAATAAATGTGATACATCACATCAACAAATTGAAAGACAAAAATCACATAATCATATCAATTGATGCAGAAAAAGCATTTGACAAAATCCAACACCCTTTTCTGATAAAAACTCTAAGTAAAGTGGGAATAGAGGGATCATACCTCAACATAATAAAAGCCATATGTGAAAAACCTACAGCCAACATCATATTAGTGGGAAAAAACAAAAACCATTTCCCCTAAGAACAGGAACAAGAGAGGGATGCCCTCTTTCACCCCACCTGTTTGACATAGTACTGGAAGTGCTACCCATAGCAATCAGACAAGAAGAAATAAAAGGTATCCAAATTGGAAAAGAAGAAGTACAATTGTCATTTGTAGATGACATAATATTGTACATTGAAAACCCTAAAGACTCCATCAAAAATTATTAGACTTAATAAATGAATTTGTCACTGTAGCAGCATACAAAATTATATTTGCCAATGCTATTTTAGGTAAGGGTTTAATCTCCAAAATTTACAGGGAACTCATACAACTTAACAAAAGGAAGAGAAACAATCATATCAAAAAATGGGCAAATGACTTAAATAGACACTTCTTGAAAGAAGACATACAGAAAGGCTATCATCAACAAATCAACAAACAAGTTGCTGGCGAGGATGAGGAGAAAAAGGAACCCTCTGCACTGCTGGTGGGAATACAGACTGCTGCAGCCACTGTGGAGAACAGTATGGAGTTTCCTCAAAAAATTAAAAATGGAACTTCCATTTGACCCAATAATCCCACTTCTAGGAATGTATCCCAAGAAAACAGAAACACCGATCAGAAAGGATATAAGCACCCCTATGTTCATAGCAGCACAATTTACAATAGCTAAAATTTGGAAACAGCCTAAGTGCCCATCAGCAGATGAGTGGATTAGAAAACAGTGGTACATCTACACAATAGAATTTTAGGCTGCTGTAAAAAAGAAGGAATTCTTACCTTTGCAACAGTATGGATGGACCTGGAGAGCATTATGCTGAGAGAAATAAGCCAGTCAGAGAAAGATAAATATCACATGATCTCACTCATTTTTGGAATGTAATGAACAACATAAACTGATGAACAAAAATAGAACCAGAGACAGAGAAGCATTGAACAGACTGTATAACCTATGATGGAAGACAAGGGCTAAGGGGGTAGAGATCAACCAGAGGACTTGTATGCATGCATTTGAGCATAACCAATGGACACAGACAATAGGGGGGTGAGTGCTTGTGTTGGGGGGTGTGGGAGGCCAGGGAGAGATCTATGGGGAGAAAAGAAGACTCATGTAATACTTTAAACAATAAAGAATAACCTTTTGTAATCATAGTTATTAATGGATAAACTATCAGTTTTCTAGTCAAAAAGAGGCATAATCCACAAATTTGGTTCTTATTTATTTTCATCAATAGTTTTTATGTTGCCCTGACTGGTTTGGCTCAGTGCTGACTGGTTTGGCTCAGTGGATGGAGTGTTGGCCTGCAGACTGGAGAGTCCTGGGTTTTATACCGGTCAAGGGCATGTACATTGGTTGCGGGCACATCCCCAGTAGGTGGTGTGCAGGAGGCAGCTAATCGATGTTTCTCTCTCATCGATGTTTCTAACTCTCTATCCCTCTCTCTTCCTCTCTGTAACAAAAACAACAAAAAAAGAGTTTTTATGTCTTCTCTCTAAATTTGAATGTCAAATCTTTTTTTAATATTGATTTTAGAGAAAGAGGAAGGGAGAGAGAGAAAGAGAGAGCGAGAAACAAAGATGTGAGAAACATTGATTGATAGCCTCCTATATGTGCCTCAACTGGTTATCTAAACTGAACCTGGGTATGTGGCTTTGACTTGGAATTGAACCCATGACCCTTTAGTACAGTGGTTCTCAACCTTCCTAATGCCCTGACCCTTTAATACAGTTCTTCATGTTGTGGTGACCCCCAACCATAAAATTATTTTCGTTGCTACTTCATAACTGTAATTTGCTACTGTTATGAATCATAATGTAAATATCTGATATGCAGGATGTATTTTCATTGTTACAAATTGAACATAATTAAAGTATAGTGATTAATCACAAAAACAATATGTAATTATATATTGTGAAATATTTATTTCTAATTACAAATAAATGAAATTTTGTCTTGAAGCATGGTGTAGCATGGGTAACAGTCTTAATATAACAACAGTAAACTATATTGCTACATTTTGCGACAGTATGTGTAAAAAGCCAATGTCAGTGCAAAGGTTGAGATTGCTTCTTTCTCACCAGATCAGAAATTCTCGGGGCAGTCTTTGCAAGAGTACAACGAATAGCATCTTCCACAACAAGTCTACTTCTGTATTTAGACTTGATAACCAACAAGCTGGAAAACCCTGTTTCACAAAGATATGTTGTTGGAAATGGAAGAAGAAGGCACAACACAGTCTCAGACAGAACAGGATATGACTGCAAACAATTGGTCCAGAGTTTTGTAACTGACATTGTAGAGAAATCAGTTCTCGCTGCATCGTTGTTAATAAGTTTAATGAACTCCTCTTGTGCTGTCTCAGGAACATCTTCAACTTTGACTGTGAATGGGCTTCTGGCAAGTGCAAATGGGGTGTCAGGTAGATTTGGAAAGTATGATGAAATTTCGTCTGCAAGCATGTGCAAGTGTTCTTTCACAGAAATTATCATCGTAATCCTTTTGTCTGGTTCAATGTCATGTTCCTCAAAGAAAGCAGATAAGGTAGGCAACATGTAAATTTTATTTTCATCCAATTTTTTTTTTTTGCCAAAGCTGAAGTTTCATTTGGAGTGATCGGCTCTTTTCAGACAAATTGAGGCATGTTGCATTTGGTCCTTGCAGTGATAAATTTAACTCATTCAAGATGGCAAAGATGGCAACCAAGTAAGCTATTTTCTGAGGTTCACTTTTATTGCTGAAAAGTGCTTCGAACTGCGGTCTTGCTTTCTGATTAAAAAACGTTTTGAGTTCATCATGAAGCTCAAAAACACATTTTAAAATTTTTCCTCTCGACAACCATCTCACTTCAGTGTGAAATAGCAGAGCATTGTTAGGTGCATCCAACTCGTTGCACAGTTGCGAAAACAGTTGACTGTTTAAAGTGCTCACCTTTACGAAATTGACACAACTTATGACGCTTTTCATTACTTCTTGTAACTCTTGTGGCAGCGTCTTCATTGCTAATATTTGCCGATGGATCATACAGTGAGTTCCGATGACTTTTGGTGACTCATTCAGTACCAAACGTTGAAATCCAGATTGACATCCTAGCATAGCTGGAGCACCATCTGTGCAAACACCACAAACCTTTTCCCAAGAGATCTTATGCTCTTTCAGAAATGAACCAACTGTGTCAAATACATCACGTGCAGTAGTTGTCGTTTCAAGAGGTTTGCAAAAAAGAAACTCATCTTTAAAGTCACCATCATTAATATACCTCACGTAAACCAGTAACTGTGAACAGTTTTGCAATGTCTGTAGATTCATCAAGCTGGATACTAAATATTGGAAGTGGAGCAGATTTAATTTCCTGGATTACCTGATCAAGAATATCAGCAGACATGTCATCTATTCTTCTGCGGACAGTGTCGTTAGATAAGGAAATTGCACTCAATTCTGTAAACAAATTTCATCTCTGATCATAACTCAAACAATGTCTTTGGCCACTGGCAACAGTAAATCCTCAGCAATGGTGTGAGGTTTCATAGCTCTGGCGATTCTGAGTGCCACCAAATATGAAGCTTCAACGGCTGCTACATTTTGTTTGTGGTACTTGCCACCAGTGTCAAGTCTGGATTTCTTGAGTCCATCAGCTTTGCTTCTAAAATAGTTGGTATCCTTGCTGGCAAAGCTTGGATGCTTGCTATCAAAATGGCTTTTTAGTTTGTTCGGCTTCATAGATTCGGCTGATAGAACTTCACAACAAATAACGAACGCATTGCGGTTTCTCAATTCCTGCTGTAATTATTGAGGTAAAACCATACTGTAAAAAATCCTCACTATATTTTCTTTTCTTAACATTCTTCTCTACACGATCCATTGTCATGGGATGGTTTGCTAATGAAAATAATACATAACAATAGCTTTAATAATATAAAAGATGATACATGGCATAGTTCAGTCAATACAGTTCATTAAAGTTTCCTATGATTTACCATTCTCTGTGTTGTTTTTTTTACATACATGTTACTATCACAAGGGGGCAGTATTCACATCAACCACAGCTGAATATAAAAAGACCTATCAGCATCCAGATTAAGTTCCCATGGTACAGATTTTTTTTTTTCAGTAGTTGATGATTTTACAGTACATGATTTTACATTTACCCAGTAATTATAATTCATGAAGTGTCATTTTACCTCCGATACTGCTGCTTTCAACACAGTAGCTGCTTTTAACAGAGTAGCTGCTTTCAATACAGCAGCTGCTTTCTACACAGTAGCTGCTCTCTACACATGTGTGACTGGTCCACATAAGTACATTATGGCGCCAACCCTGTCACATACACCTGTATTTGTATGGGGTGTATGTGATAGGGTTGGCACGATGATGTCATCACACCGGGTATTCCTATGTGGGCATATTTGCATGTGGGCGGATCCGCCTGGAGACGGATAGAGGAGTGGTGTCTCGGTTCCTAAGACCATTGAAAATATGTTTTCCGATGGTCTTAGGTGACCCCTGTGAAAGGATCGTTTGACCCCCAAAGGGGTCGCGACCCACAGGTTGAGAACCGCTGCTTTAGTACATGGGACGAAACTCCAACCAACTAAACCACACCGGCCAGGGCAAATGTCAAATCTGTTGATGTAACATTATACAGTAACAGAATTGTAGTCCCATGTGGAAAATGTGATGGTTTCTGCAGTTTCCTTTCTTTTATAATCCTCTTTCCCCTTACACTTCTGATTTCTAACATTCCTAATCATCCTTCAATTAGAACTACTCTCCCTGAAGACTCAGTAATTATTGACCAACTACTTCTTTAATTATAAAAATTATTACATTTGTTTTGTTTTGTTTTCAAATAAAAACACATTACAACTCCATTTTTTCGTGGGGAGTACACAATAGGAATGTTCTTTTAACATTTTTATTGAATTTATTGGGGTGAATTGGTTAATAAAATTATATAGGTTTCAGGTGTTCAATTCTATAATATATCATCTGTATATTGTATTCTGTGTTCACCACCCTAAGTCAAATCTCCTTCCATCATCATTTATCCCCTACCTTCTCTCACTCCTTTTTTCTCTGGTAATCACCATAATGTTGTCCATAAGGGTTTTTTTGTTTGTTTGCTTAATGTCTTCACCTTTTTCACACAACTCTGAAATCTACCCGCTGACAGCTGTCAGTCTGTTCTCTATCAGTCTATTTCTATTTTGTGTATTAGTTTATGTTGTTCATTAGATTCTCCATATAAGTGAAATCATATGCACTTGTCTTTCTCAGACTGTCTTATTTATTTCACTTAACATAATATTCTCCTGGCCCATCCATACTGTGCAAATGGTAAGATTTCCTTCTTTTTTATGGCCCAGTAGTATTCCATTGTGTAAATGTACCACACCTTTTTTTCTTAGCTTATCTTCTGATAAGCACTTGGGCTGCTTCCAATTCTTGGCTATTGTATCACTGCAACGAACTTGGAAGTGCATATAGTTTCAAATTGGTGTTTCGGGTTTCTTCAGATACTAGTATATTCCCCAAAGTGGAATCATTGGGTCATAGGCACTTCCATTTTTTATTTTTTGAGGTAACGCCATACTGTTTTTTCCACAGTGGCTGCACCAGTCTGCATTCCCACCAACAGATCATGAGGGCTCCCTTTTCTCCATATCCTCGCTAATACTTGTTGTTTGTGGCTATTTCTAGGAATGTTCATTCTATGTTCATGTGGGAATTTTGAAAGATAAATAATTTTTTCATCATAAAATAGGATAATATTGTAGAAAATATGAAACATAGATAATAAGGTAAAAATATTACCTTAACTCCAGTACCTTTGTAGAAAGTACTGGCAATTTGATGTACTACCCTCCTCTTCCTTCATTTGTTGTTGTTGTTTTATTTTGTTTTGTAAGACAAAAAAAAAGAAAATAGAGCATCTTTTTTGAATTCTATGAAACACACAATCTATTAGGTAATCCTTAATCATAATTTCAGAAATCAAGACATTTAAATTACTTTATTCTAAAGATGAAAAAAAAATTGCCAATCAGTAAAGCAAAGTTTAAATGGACTTTTTACATGAAGCTTAAAGAACTTAACAGACATTGATAAAGCCTTAGGATTAGTTGGAAAACATATATTTTTGATAAATTAAGTGTATGTGACTAAACTATAGCATGATTTTCTTCTAATTATTGTATTGCATAAATTCAAAAATTATGATGTTTTTCCCAGAATTATTTTTTTAATATATTTTATTGATTTTTTACAGAGAGGAAGGGAGAGAGATAGAGAGTTAGAAACATCGATGAGAGAGAAACATCGATCAGCTGCCTCCTGCACATTCCCCACTGGGGATATGCCCGCAACCAAGGTACATGCCCTTGACCGGAATCGAACCTGGGACCTCTCAGTCCGAAGGCCGACGCTCTATCCACTGAGCCAAACCGGTTTCGGCTTTCCCAGAATTATTGATGAATTATCTTTGCTGGTTATGCAAACTTATAATAAAAAAAAATATGCAACTACATTTTCATATCTTAAACTTTCATCTTAGTATCCATATGTTACCCATTTGGATGTATTCAGTTTTTAGACTGTATAGTCAAATTTTAATTATATTGTCCTTTAATCTTTGTTTTTGATTCCCTCCAGTATTTCAAAAAGTTTTGATAATGAATTTTCCGAGCAAATAATTACATGAAATGGGATCACCAAAAATTTAATCACAACATATACTTATCTGAGTATTTGATAACTTGATAGTTATTTACATTAAATTTCAAAACATATTAACAAGTGGAATCTTTCCTTATATGCATATCTAATATGTTATTATTATAATTCACTAGTCATTTTGACCTCTGCTATTTTATATATTATATTTCTCCACTGAAAACCTTTTGTTCATCAATTTCTAGTTCTTATAGTTTCCCAAATTGAATTTCCTTTCCAAAAACCACTAGCTTATATCTAGTTCAATCACAGAGACTCTGTATACTTTCAAGTATAGTGCCTTGATTATGTTAGGTTACCAATAAGTGCATATTTTTAGTTATACTAATATAACATCAAACATCATGGTCTAAGAATAGAAATATTTATATGATCTTAGAACATTGTAAAATGACCTTTTCTGTGACAAGTGAATAAAATAAAAATATATCACATATAATAATAACTCTTTAAATGATATGATTAAGATAAAAACACAATTTTTTAAAAAAATTATAAATGAAGGCTTAAAGAATATTAGAGCTGAACAAGTTTGCTTCAAGCAAGTATGCTGTAGATTATTCCTTATATACCTTAACTGTTCCCCAATGAAAGATAGGAGGCTGCATTGTTTATCTTTAAAGAGATTTCATGTCACAGCAATCTTGAAGAAATCCATTTTGCATATAACAAAAATTATTTTCTAAACTGCTTTTAAAAATAGTTACTTATCAAAATTTGTTTGTGTAATTTTTCTCTTAAATTTGCATAAAACATACATTTCTAAGCTTGAAAACATTTGTTATTTGAAATTAAGCATAGCTAAACATAGGTAAGAAACCAGCAGCATGCTAATTTTTTTAGCATGCTATGTTTTTTTAAATGGTCAATTTAAATTTATAAAAATTAAAAACATCTATAAAAAATGTTGAAAGAATGAAAAAATGGTGGCCATTTACTTTGAGAAATATTTCTAGAACATACATCTTATAAATAATTTGGATCTAGAATATATAAACAGCTTTAGAAACTTGATTATAAATATATGAAATAAATTAAATTGGCAATGATTTGAATAGACACTTTGCCAAAGAAAATCTAAGGTGATTAAAGAATATAAGGAAACATGGCATCATCAGTCACTACATAAATATGAGGAAATACAACTACCTACGAATGGACTGCCTAAATTTTTTTAAAAAAGCAATTATAACAAGTTCTGTCAAGATCAGAGAAACCATAACATTCATCATCCATTGCTGGTGGGAATGAAATATATTAAAGTCAATTTGGAAAATATTTTAGCAGCTGCCTAAAAAGTTAAACATATACTTACCAAATGGCTCAGCAATCCCAACCCAAGAGCAATAAAAACTTGTCCTTATGAAAAAAAAACAAAAACTGTTTATGAAAAAACTATACACAAATGTTTACAGTGCCTTTATTCATAATCTTCCTAATTGAGGACAACCTGCATGTCTTTCAGTGGTGAATATATGCACAAGCTCTGGCTCATACAATGAAATACTAATCATCACTAAGAAGAAATAAACTAGTTATATATACAACAACAGGACAAACCTCAAATGTGTTATGCTCAGTGAAATGCCAGACTCAAAAAACTGTGCTATATGAGTCAACTTACATGACATTCTGGACAAGGTAAAATTATAGAGACAGAAAAGAAATTAGTGGTTGCCAATAAAATGTCCCATCTCACCACTATTTTTAATCTTTAGACTAAAAGTCCTTGCTATTGCAATAAAACATAAGACAGAAATAAAAGGTATACAATTTGAGAAGGACACATAAAACCATTTTTATTCCTAGACTAGAGGCCCGATGCACGAAATGCAAGGAGCTTGGCCCTCACAGCCGTGGCGGCTTGCCTTGGCCCTCGCAGCCCCGGCTTTGCCCGGAAGGTTGTCTGGAAGGATGTCTGGAAGGTCGTTCGGCTGTCCAGTCTAATTAGCATATTACACTTTTGTTATTATAGATGACATGATCATCTATATAGAAAACACAAAAGAATTGGTGTAATAAAACTCCTCAAAAATAATAATAAAACAAAAAAAGCAATTATGGCAAATTCCCACAGTCCAAGGTATTTTTTAATTGAATTTATTAGGGTCACATTGGTTAATAAAATTATGTAGGTTTCATACTTACAGCTCTATAATACATCATCTGTATATTGTATCGTTCACCACCCCAAGTCAATTCTCCCTCCACAATTTATTTAATTAAATCAGTTTTTATTGACTTTAGAGAGAGAAAGGGGGAGAGATAAAAACATTGTTGAGCAAGAAACATCGATTGGCTGACTGCTGTATGCCCCTGCTGGAGATCAAGCCCACAACCCAGGCATGCGCCCTGACCAGGAATTGAACCAGTGACTTCTTGGTGCATAGACTGATGCTCAACCATTGAGCCACACCAGCCGGAGTCCCTCCATATTCTTTATGGTTAGTCAAAAGGGTTGTGGCTGCTCACCAAATCAACAGCTCTGGAGACCATAAATGGATACATAGTGAAGATTCTCAGGTAAATATTTGGAATAGTTTTAACAGAGATCTTTAAATGGATCTTCATAAATATGGGCACAGCACAGCCAAATCTTAAAATAAAATACACTCACTTATAAAATGTTGGAAATCATTCATTATTAATTATTTTTATTTTTCATAAATTGATACATGTATTTGCAGCATATTCCTTGCCATGCTTATAGGAATGTCTTGGATTATTAATTAGATCTACTATTCTTTACAATTTAAAATCAGAGATTTTCTTGCCACTCTTTTTAGCATGTGGCTTATGATAATGCATTCAGGAATT
>NW_005871122.1:3144239-3145190 GCF_000147115.1 Myotis lucifugus | reverse complement strand
CTTAGGGCTAATCTAAGAATATGAATATGTGAAAATGAATAATAATACACAGTGGCATTTTAGCTATTATTTTAGTTGGAAAGAAAAGCTAGAAAAGTCATCAGCCCTTCAGAGACTTGGTAAACTAATATATGAAGATAAGGAAATAGAAAATGATCAATGTTTCACAAGTAGATGACTCAAGTAAACCTTTATGAAATTCACAAACATCAAAATTTTCAAGAACAAAACAGAATCCTATATAATAAAAGCCTAATATGCAAATCGACTGAACGGTGGAATGACCAGTTGCTATGACATGCACTGACCACCAGGGGGCAGATGCTCAATGCAGGAGCTTCCCCTAGCCTGCAGGCCCCAGGCCAGCCAAGACGGGTGCCAGCAGGACCCCCAATTGCCCCCCCCGGTCGCCCTGCAGACGGAGGCGACTGGCGACAGGGAGGGTCAGGGCCAGCAAGCAGATAGCGCCAGGTCAGCCAAGGCAGTGCCAGTGGGGGACCCCCCAATCGCCCCACCAGTCGCCCCACAGATCAGCCCTGATCACTGGCCAGGCCCAGGGACCCTACCCATGCATGAATTTCATGCATCAGGCCTCTAGTATTTCATAAGTATTTGTTGAGCATTACTATTCATAAGGTATCCTGCTTTATATATAGAGAAAAAATAAGGCAGTCTTATTCTGAATATTATATTACAATCTAGAAGGCAGTAGAATATATATATATATATATATATATATATATATATATATATATCTCCTATCTAATAAAAGAGAAACATGATAATTAGCGTATGACCGCTACCCTTCCCATTGGCTAATCAGGGTGATATGCAAATTAGCTGCCAGCCAAGATGGCGGTTAATTTGCATACGTGGCCACAATGCTGGGAGGCGAAAGGATCGGAAACCCAGGCGGCAGGCAAGAGGTGGGGGGCGGGCAAAGGTGGTGGT
>NW_005871122.1:3130075-3143331 GCF_000147115.1 Myotis lucifugus | reverse complement strand
GAGCTCAGGCTCTACCTTTCTTAACTCTTTAGAGATGCATTTAATAAAATTAAAATATATGTTTCTACTGTTGTTGACTTTTGAGTAGCTATTATGTAGTGTGGAGAGTGTAACAGGAAGAGGTTGGGTAGCTGACAGGTGTTAGTCAGAAGTACAAGGATAAAGAGGACTGAAAGCACATGAGAGAGCTCAGTATTAGAGGTAGTGATGAATGTAGTCAAAAAGACAAAAATAGGGGCCTGAAGAGCCCAAGAAACAAAGAAGGAAGCTTTGAGATAGCAGCAAGTGGGCACAAAAGATGCTCATGGAAGATGTAACATGATCACAAAAGATGATTATAGACATCTAGTTGCACAATTGTGGATGCCATCCTACCTCTCTAAGCTTTTGGTCGCATTCAAGGTAAAAACCAAAGTTCAGTAAACATTTTTTTGAACTTCTATCATGTACCAGGTCTTTGTCCAGACTTTGGAGATACAAATTTAATAAGACATAGTTTTTATTTTTAAAAATGCCACAATGACTGGATAATATAAAAAATAAATTTGCTGTTTTAAATTCAAAACACATAAATCCTATATAATAAAAGTACAATATGCTAATTAGACCAGACGACCTTCTGGATGAAGCCGGGGCTGCAAGGGAAGCCCATGTCCTGGGTGCCAGAGGGAAGCCGGTGCCGGCAGCCAGGGGAAGGAAGGCCTACTCTTGCATGAATTTCGTGCATGAGGCCTCTAGTAATTAAATAAAAGGAATCAAGATTAATCGAATGTATCCTTTACACCAGGTTTAACATGGTGAGAAATAGTAAAGTGCAACAACTTTTAAGTTAAGACAGGTCTTGATTTCATCTTTGGCTCATTCACTAATTGCCTTGTGAGCACCTTATCTCTGTTGGTCTGTTGTTTATCACTCTGAACAATATGGGTAATAGTAGTTCTCATTTAATATATAAACTATGTGAGTTATTTTTTGTTGCTTTTGGTGGTTTATTAATAATGGTGTTAGTGCCCAGAACAGTATCTTGTCTAGGCATTCAATGAATATTTGTTGAAGAGTTTTGGGAAAGGTTAGATGATATGATGTGTATAGAGTGCTTAGGCAGAGTAACAGCACATAGAAATGCTAATAAAAGTTAACTGTTATTTAAAAAATAAAAAAAATGTGTCTTTATGAATGATGAAATATTTCTGTCTTCTCTTAGTGATATCTGTGGTTTGTGAAGAAAAATAATGTCTTAAGGAAACATACAATAAAAAGATTTAAAATGCATTTTATTACTTAAAGTTTAAATTGCTAATTGGAAAAAAATAACTTGCCCATTGATTAGAAGTGACAATCCCTAGCAATTAAGCAAAGCTAGTAATATACTTCTTCTCTGAAAATAATTGCAAAATTAATTTTAAAGGAACATTTAATGAACTCAATGAAGAAAACACTTGCCTCTTCCATTATGTCCTTTTCCTTGAGAATCAATAGACAGAGTCATGCTCACTATTCTATGGGCCAATACATTATTCAGATACTGAGGATTCATTTATTGGTATCCTTTCATTTTCAGAGAAACTGTTTAAAGAATTCAAAGATTATCAAACTCAGATGAGCCACATAAACTTGGTATGTTGTCCTGTCAAGTTTAAAGATAGAACATTAAACATGGAATAGTAATTATTCACAAGGACAGACTAAGTCTTCCTCAGGAGCAGCAACACTGAGCGTACTTATTAAGCAGATGATGAGGACGGATTAAAAATATTTTCAGGCATTAGTGATGGATTTGCTGTTTTTATTTTTTACCATTTATTTACTTATTGTATAGCTGCGTCATTTTTCCCAGGATCTTCAAAGCCTTCCTTCAGTTTCTTAAGTAAATCATGCTTCTGCTAGGCAAGGACTATCCCTGAGCTCCCTTCACCAACTAACTCATACACATCCTCCACTATTACTACGTACACATCCTCCACTATTACTACCATCTCGGAAACTTCTTTGCCTTCCCAGATAAGACTAAGTCTCAATGTATTTCTCTTTAACCACAGTTACTCTAACTGTAATCACATGAATGTAAGTGTTTATGTGGTTAAATGACCATCCTGCTACCAGATGCCAAGCTCCATGGGGGTAGAATTGTACCGAGAATAGTCTCTGATAAATAGTTTAATTATAAATAAAGGAATAACTAATTTACTGTTATTAAATGCTGTGTAATGAAAATGATTATTACTTGCATTTTATAAGTGAAAAGACTGTGGCTTGGAGATTTTAAATGCCTCCACAAATGTGTAGAGCTTGTTAGTGTCAGTAGTCATATTAAAACAAGTCTTCACTCTTCTGCACTGTGCCCTTAAGATAACTATTACATTTATCTCATAGTAGACGGTGTTGCCTCCATCCTGAAATTTTTTCACCATGCTCTTCCACCTCCCAAAGTAAGATACTTGTGTCTATTCTGAGATATCCACTTATTTCCAATATAAAATTTATATAAAAATATTCTTTGTAGTAGAAAGCACTTATGTGTTCATAATATGGCCAAAATAACTAACACACGTACTATAGGTTCTTTTATGATAAATTATTATTACCTCCTCTCAGTTTATCACAATCAGTATAATTATTAGTTATGGATGTATTCACTGATGCTTACAAATGTCACTTCTTAGGGAATAGCTACAAAAAAGTAAAAAAACAAAAATAATAAGAAAAAATCCTCTCAAATTATTTCAGTGGTACTTAGTTCATTTATTTTGACAAATGCAGTTCAATTTTAACAACTGGCTTAATCAACCTTAATGCTGACTCACTCCAGGGAGCACGAAGAGAAAACCAGAATCATCAACTTGAGGGCAGAAAAGGGCCTCGCTGCCTTGTGATAAAAGACAGAATGGTATTGCTTCTGTGTCTTTGATTATAGACTTTTTAGACTAACAATCAAAACATTTACTGAGCACCTTCCATGTCTGCAGAGCTATGAGAATTGACTCTACAGGTATTTTTGTAACATTTTTCCAAGCAAATAAAATGTTAGATATCTATTTTTTGTTGTTATTTTTACAATTTTTCCCCAAGTTTGGAATATTCCCCAGTACATTAGTGAAATTTACCTTACAATCCTGGGTTTGAAAAAGGCTCCTGTCCTCATGGATTCAAAGATTTATTCCTTATCTTTCGATGGCATAATAGAATGCAATGTAATATACTCTAAGAGGAATTCCACTCAAAGTAATAGAAAAACAAGCTGCCTGAATTATTTCAAACTAACAAGTTGTCACAGATTTTGAAAATTAAATTTATTGGAAATGCTATTATAAGATGCCTCTAAATGTCAAAAACTTTGTTACTGAGTAGTCATGTCCCAAAAATATACAAAGAACCAGGCTGAAGCTCAGAAAGAAATGAAGAGAGAGGAGAAAAAAAATTAAGAAGATTTATTTTTTTCTCAAATTGGGTATAGAACATACTCAAAAGAAGATTTACCATATATATATATATATATATATATATATATATATATATATATATATATAGCCAGTCATCTGGTCACAATGATGCACATTGACCATCAGGGGGCAGTGACCTTGGACAGACGAAAAGAGAAACAGGCGATTGAGTCTATGAAAGATCGCAAGCAGGTGGGGCTGAGCTGCAGTTTGCATTGAGAGGCCGGGCCATCAGCCCAAAACCACCACTCCCTGGGCACTGCTCTGGAGGCACAGCACCCCTGACCCCCGTCAACCCAACCAGCTGCGTCCTCATCAGGCAGACGGGACTGAGGGACGGAGGGAGGGAAAAAAGAGATCATGGACTCCATCCCTAGCTCCTGCCTCCTCCTATTGGACGGGAGCCACCCAGGACTTGCAGGACGTGCACAAAGTGGGTGGCCTCGCCGCACAGCTACCACGACTCCCTGGTCTGCCCCAGGTGCCCCTCGGGCACTCATCCCAGTTCTCTAAGCCTCAATCTGCACCCCTAGTGAGGTTGTGGGAGCTCCACCCTAGGGACCCACTTCTCCATAGCTGGGTGCAGCAAACCAGGAGATGCGAGGGGTGGTGGTGGAAGATGGGAGTAGACGCTCAGTTGACCGAGATGAGCAGGGCCGGGATAAGCAGGATTGGCTCTTCCCCGGCCACCTGCCCCTTCATGCACTACTACATCTCTCAGGGGATGTTGGATTTTGGTTTCAGCCCAATCCCCAGAGGCTACTCTGCAGGACTCCACCGGTGCACGAATCTCTGTACCAGGCTGCAGCGGTTCTCAACCTGTGGGTCGCAAATAATGAAAATACATCCTGCATATCAGATATTTACATTATAATTCATAACAGTAGCAAAATTACAGTTATGAAGTAGCAACGAAAATAATTTTTATGGTTGGGGGTCACCACAACATGAGGAACTGTATTAAAGGGTCTCGGCATTAGGAAGGTTGAGAACCACTCTAGCATAACATAAAATACCATAAAGGATTGAATAATTCTTTAACTTAAAGGAACCCATATGCCCTTGTTCAAGGCCCTGGTAGAGATATTAAGGGTGGATCTACAATATAGTCACATGATCACACATTTATGTAACATTTGTCATTTTATTTTATTATTTTATTTTATTTTATTTTTGCTGTTAATCCTCACCTGAGGCTATTTTTTTCCATTGCTTTTCAGAGAGATAGAAGGGAGGAAGGAAAAGAGAGAAACATAGATGTAAGAGAGACCACTGAGCCATGCTGGCTGGGCATCCTTTTTTTTAAAAAAAAACATATTATTAAATGAGTCATCAAGCAAGAATATAATTCTGTATTTACATCTATATAGTACCAACTGGGAGCTCCTGTAATGTAATAATTCAGTATCTTCAATTAATAGATTTTTTCAAATAATGTACTTGATTTTCTTTTATTGAAAATATTTTCACACATTAAAAATTTCAATTATAAAAAATTATGTATAAACAATAATTCATGACATATTTGTTTAAAAATAATGCGTATAACAGTTTTGATTTAAAAAAATTAAATTTTAAAATCTGTATAGCTAATGTGTTACTGTCATAACTAGCTAGTTATTGATATTAACAATAGGAAAGGAGCAATGGGAGGCCAGGCATTATAAGCATGATCATCAAGGCAGCTTCACTGGGAAGCTGCAACTTCACACTTCACAGGGAACCACCCATCCATTCCCTGCGAATCACTGGGATAAGGGGTCTAACAAAGGAGCCCATGCACAGTGAAGATGGGGTGACATAGGGAAGGTGCTTGCCTGTCATTCTAACCTGAGAACAAAGATCATTGGCTGGGAGGTGGAGCCACTGCGAACATGCACAATCTTGGAAGGGTAAAATCCCTAACACAAAGGAATTCTCTATCTCTTGTTTTTCTTGCTTTACTCCTGCTTCCTTGCACTTGCCGGGTCCTTCCTCTGCAGCATGTGCCAATGGCCATGCAGACCCTGCAAGCAACGGACTGAAGCTGGGAACACAACACAATGCAAATGTGGAGCAGCAACTATGGGCAGTTGGCTTTGATCTTAGCCCTGCTGAAGACAAAATGGGACTTTTTCCAAAGCAGGAAGGAGGGAGATGGGACCCTGAAGAGGAATTCCCTTAATGTTACCTCATCAATAAAGCTTTCCACAATATCTCATCCTCCCGTGGGGGCCTCAGGAAATTATTCCTGCAGCGCCCCAAGAAGCCCACTTCTACCAGCAACAGGTGGGAACACAGAGTATACCCCACATATAACAAATGCACATCATTTTTTTTAAAAATTAATTGGTTTTAGAGAGAGAGGGAGGGAAAGGGAGAGAAAGAAACATCTGATGTAAGAGAGAAACATCGATCAGTTGCCTCCTGCACATGCCTCAACTGGGGATCAAACCCACAACCTGGATATGTACCCTGACCGGGAATGGAGCCCGCAGCCCTCAGGTGCATGGGCTGACACTCCAACCAACTGAGCCACACCCGCCAGGGTGCATGTTATTATTATTTTTTTTAATGCTTGATCCACAGTTAATTTTTTAGGATGATCCACCAATATATTCATTCATGAATCTGCCTAACTTATTATAAGTGGTTTGATGGTGGCTAAGGGCAAATTCTGATAACATTTAAATAATTATCCTCATCCCGAACACATGAAATGTTAATATAAACATATAAAATGAAATTTTAAATGAAATGTGAAGTATTTCATAAGTATTGAGTGATGTTCTAACAGCGTTACTGAAATACCAGGATCTGGCATGAAGACAATGACCCTAAAAGCTGCTTAAAAGAACAGCACAGTAAATCCATGCTCTATTGGCTGTCATTTTAAGAGATTTAGAGACAATTAAAAAACAGTAGAAAATAAAACCTCATTCTTTTTTATTTAATTTTTGAACTCAAAGCTGGTAGACTTTTCGAGTAGATGAAGAAAAATACTCATTTTTGTTTTTGAATGATCAAATATTCCAGTCTATAGTAGCCTTTTCAGAACATTGTAGTGAGAAAAAGACAAATTGCTTAGATGGGAAGTGTTCCAGAAAATGAGCTACAATAGTTGACCCAGTGTCAAGATGGAGTCTGGCTGCTTATTTCCCCATACTTTAATGAGGCTAACCTTCAGTTATGATTGGGAAATAAAATATATTTCTTTATGAAGAACTGTTCTTCAGTATCACAAAACCTAGATCTTATGAAAGAGGATTAATGACTTAGCAGGAAAAAGATTTTAACCCTGCTGGCGTAGACAGTGATCTATTACATTCACATCAGCAATTTGTAAGGTTTTTGATTCCTAAAATGAGAATACAAAAGACTTGGCAGAAATACAACACACACACACACACACACACACACACACACGCACGCACAAATTCCTTTTAAAAAGTCATAAGTAATTATGAGAGGAAAAATTAAGTTACCTTTTTAACGTGTGAAATAAAATGTTTCCTTTAGAAGCTACATGATCAAAATAT
Source organism: Myotis lucifugus (assembly GCF_000147115.1). NCBI lineage: Eukaryota > Metazoa > Chordata > Mammalia > Chiroptera > Vespertilionidae > Myotis > Myotis lucifugus. The sequence continues at coordinate 3,136,373 of NW_005871122.1, read as the reverse complement.
CAAAAGTTATAGCAAAGTATTAATGATTTCATATTAGTTAAAATTAGTATTAAAAGTAATCTTGCCAAACATGGTAGGAATAAGAGCAGATGGAATTAAGATGATGCAGAAACTTTTGCCTAAGCTCTTGGATTCATTATCAAATAATCACAGATTTTAGAAAAATTAAAATATGTTCTGTAAGAGATATGAAAGAATGCCAGTTTCAAGAAAAAAAATTAAGTTCTTTTCAGAGAAATATAAACATATATGGAATAATTATTATTATATTTTTCCCTGGCACATTTTATTTTAAAAGTTATTTTAATCTACTATGATAAAACAATATAATAAAATAGAACATAGAAAAATAGTGTAATAATAAAATTGAAAATATAACATAACACTTTAGTCAATAGCCCTTTCATGAAAAAGTATTCCCAGTATCTTGAAATTCAAAATAAAATTTTAACACTCAAATTTCACAATGCACTAAACATATTTTTTAAAATCTATGTATATAAGTTTTTTTATACTTTTGCTATCACCAAATCTCATTTTTTATTATGCATACAGTTTTTTGCTGAATAATGAATGTAGCATATTTATAAGTAAGTAATGATTTCTATGTATATTATTATTGTTTTCTGGCTCTTCTTAATTTGATGTTTTCTTTTGGTGATAGTTTTTTAAACTGGTGACATGTCATCAATTATTTCTTGTTTTGCATTCCAGACAAACAAAGCAGTTATTTTCCAACCCACAAAAATTATTCTCATAATACAAAACAAATTATCTTTATTCCATGAGTTTTTATGACAGAATAACATGATAAATGAGCAGTCCTGTAAACACTAATAACAGATGAACTTTTCTCACAATTCAATAAGACAATATGTAATATATGTGGCATTACAATATGTAAAATGTGAAGAAATTACTGAAAAAAAGCACTAAAGTGTTTTAAAAGCATACTGATTTTTCAACAGACCAGACTAATAGTGGTAAGAATGAAATTCTTCCCTAATTAACACACTAACATTTTATATCATAAATTTTCTTCATCAACCTAAGAATCTTCTGGCACCAATGCAAAAAAAAAAAAGGCAATCTTACTTGCTAAACACATTACTTGAGGAACCAATACTTTTTTGGTTGTTAAAAGATTGAAAAACAGCTCTAAGAACAGATTTAAAAGCAGGAAGCCAAAGTAGGGGGTACTTGTTTTTTCCAAATTCTTGAAAGGTTTGCAAAATGACACTAACAACTTCCAACTGAAATTTTGGGATCTAATTTTTAATTGGAAAAAGGCTTGCAGTTTGAAGAAAACCAGTCATCTCATGGAATCAATAATTCTCATTATTGCTAAATTTAAAGTGTTGAGACTTTGAAAACACTTCTAAATCACTTAGTCTTTCATCAACTTGGATATGGATTTGCATAGAACATTTTAATTCTTTATTACTTGCTTTAATCTTCCTAATATATGTTGTTTCTGAGTCACTTCCCCTGGACACACTGTCACTGTTAATTAATTAATCAGCATTTTTGGCAATACTTATATTTTCAGACAGTTTCTGTTATAATCAGTTATTGTAATTAAAAATAAAATTTTTCTTATTTGTTATATTGCTTTTATTTAACATATTAATCTTGAAAATAACAACATTTATTTAATTGTAACTGACCCTATCTCTATTTTCATCTTCACCCAACAAATAAAAGATAACAGTCAACATTTTCATTTAGACATCTAGTTATTTTACTGTCCAAAGAAATGGTCAAAGTAAAAAAGCCACTGAAAATATCAGGAAGCTAATACTCTTTTCATGACCAAAACAAAAAGAGGAAATGGTAGTACATATGATTTTGAAACCAATAGAGAATATTTGATGTGATTAGTTTTCTAATAAGTCAAATACAGGAACCGAGATTCTCTTATTTTGAAAATAAAATAGATTTTCAAAGTTTCTTGAACATTTTCCACAATCTGCTTTTAGCTGATAAGCAGTAGGTAAGCTATTCATCATTTAGATGAGAACATGCTTAGTTTATTCTTACTAATTAATTATTGGGGGGAGGGGATACAGAAAGAATAAATAAACTTCAAACTCTTCATTACAGCTGGAATATTCACATAAAATTCTTAGTAATGACTTTCGAGTTACAACTTCTCTGAAATAGAAAATTTCCCCCACATGCAGGCTGGAGAAAATACTGACTTTCTAAAGTCATTAGCCTTAGGCTTCCTAGCACGGATCTTCTCTCCTAGCAGTAAACCATTTCCTTAAAGGAAATTGCCTCTCTTGCACTGAGGGTAGTCTTGATAGAAGGGTATTTTCCACCTACCTACAATCACTGCCCACCTTTACCTTAGAAGCCTGGCTAGTAAGGTCCTTTTACCACCCAAGACTTGAGCGAACCCATAGCTTACTTATGATCAGTTGATAACAGTCAGTCCTTATCTGTTGGTACCAACTGCAGGGGAAGAGGAGATGACAGAAGCAGAGCCTTGCCGGAGTCCATTCATTGTCTTCACTAGCTGAGTTTAGACAGAGACCCCCAAAAGCTAGTAACCTTTGAAGTCCTAGCAAAGGTCAGAACTGCACCACCCAGTTAATCTAGGAACCACCCAGTTAATTTAGGTAATAATAGCTGAAGCATCCCCACCTTAGTTTCCTTAATTCCTTAGATACTTGTGTAGATCCTTGTTGATTATTGTTGATCAGATATTCTGCCTATTTCTGGAAATTGTCTACCAATGAGCTAATCCATGTGTCATTCAAACCTCCTTACCCTAAGGCTACCCCAGACAAACCTCCTTACCCTAGGGCTACCCCAGACAAACCTCCTTACCCTAGGGCTACCCAAGATCAAATAAAAGCTTGGAGCGGCCTGAGCATCGGAGGAAGTCCTTCGGGACTTGCCTGCCTGGTCCCCCGATATTGCAAAATTATCTCGTGTCTTTTTCTCTCATTTGTTGTGCAGCTCCTCTTTCAGGTACCGAACCCTACTCCATGCAGAACGTGGAGGGAGTGTTACTCAACAGAGCCTAACTGGTCAGGGTAGACTGACTGCCATTCCTGCTGGTGGTGGTTGCATTCTCCCTGCTTTCTGCTTCTTAGCTCTAAGGCACTTTCTGAATTTCAACAGTCCTATGATTGGACTCCCAGGTCCTTTGACTCTGCCAACTTCCCAAAACTTCCTCCCAGGTCTTATCAAAATCCCCTTTGGCTTAAGTGATCTAGAGTTCATTTATGTCACTAATATCACTGTCTTCCTATTAATGATATGTATACTGGAAAGTTCATTGTTCTTTAGGCATTTCTTATTTTATTAAGATTTTTTTAAATGATCATATCATTTTATTTTCTGAGACCTTTATTATTTGGCCTATAGTTGTAATTCTTGGTTATATTTCAAGTTGTTATTCCAAGAACTAGTGATTAAGTACAATATTAACATTTCATTACATGTTGGACAAAGTTTTTAAATTTTAAATGTACTCATCGGTAAATTGTTTCATCTCATCTGATTATCATAAATGCCAAGTTTTCAACAGAACAAAGGCTACCCTTCTATTTTATAGATGGACTACTTTTCAGTGAAAATAAGCAGATTTTAAATAATAAGTGCTATAACTTCAAGTTTTACATTACATTTGATATTATTTACCATACAACACACTGCCTTCATTACTATAGGTGGGACAATAAAAGAGCAAGAGGGTGCAATATGTTTCTATGTATTAGCAGTTCTAGTCACCAGTTCCAAAGTGTGAATAACCATCCCCGGTACATACGTACACCACCAAACAATGCTCAGAACACCAGTTGGGTGTCCTATAATTCAACTCAATTCCGACTCTACCTGGTAATACAATCAAATTCCACAATAGAGGGCTCAGTCCCATAAGATTGTCTCCCCTTCAGACACCAATAACAAGCCCAGTTTGTTACCTGTACTTCTGATCAATTGTTTATAGTTCAGAAGTTCCTCCTTGCTAGAGAAGCTCACAGAACTCAAGAACCCCATTTACCACTAGATTACAGGTTTATTTCAAAGGATGTTAAAGGATAGGAATCAATAGCTGGATGAAGAGATATGAAAGGCAAGGTCCAGAACAAAGAAGTTTCTGTCCTTGTGGAGTTTGGGATCTGGCATGGTGGCACAAGGAAGATTTTACCTCTCCAACCTGGAAACACCCCACACCTTCTCCTTTTGAATTTTTATGGAGGTTTCGTTGTATAGGCATGTGTGATTAAATCATTGGTCAATGGTGCTTGATTCAATCTCCAGGCCCTCTTCTTTTTGCAGTAATTAGGGTGGGTCTGAAAGATCCAAACCCTATATTTATCTTTGTTCCCCATCTGTAGGTGCTTTCCAAAATTTAACTCATTAACCTAAGTTCAATGTGGCAGAAAACGCTTGTTATGAATAGCAACATTTATTTCACCTTTTATGGCTCTGAAGTGATTTCAGACTAAGGACAAGAGACTAAATACTATGATATAAGATGCTCCCAGGAAATTCCAAGGGTTTTTCTCTTTGGAAATTCCAATGGTTTGGAGGACTGTGACTAGAAATGATGGGTAAAGAACAATTGTATATGAGAAATGTATTTTGGTCATCTGAATGTTCAAATATACAGTGGGGCCTTGACTTACGAGTTTAATTCGTTCCTTGACGGAGCTCGTAACTCAAATTACTTGTATGTCAAATCATACTAGTAATGAGTGAATGAGTGAGACACGTGATGCTGGGCTGATGTTGTGGCGTTCACTGTGGCGTTCACTGTGACGTTCGCTGCGCCAACTAGCGTGGGGTATCTGAAGCTGGCTCGTAACCGAATTTTAGCTCGCAACTCAAAGCAAAAAATCGGCTGAGAGACGGCTCGTATCTCAAAAAACTCGTTAGTCGGGACACTAGTAAGTCAAGGCCCCACTGTATGTTTCTTATAAATCACAATACTGCATTATAAAATAAACAAATGGGAAAAATATAGGAAAGTCCATAGGCATTACCTTATGCCAGCGGTTTAAGATTGTGTAGCATAGTGTCAGGATTAGTATAATGTCATAGATTTCATTCACACAACCAGGAGAAATCTACAACAGTATCTTCCTCAACATTTTAAAGGTACTAATAGAAATTTCACTGGAGTCTATGAATCATCTGCAGTTAGTGGATAAAGATAGGAACTGTTCTAAGGACTTTGGCTACTTGAGTTTTAAGCTTTTTTCTTTTCTCAGTTAACATCCAGGCTAATGTAAACCAAAATTAATTTTAGAGTGTAATAAGGAATAATAGGCATTTATTTGAGCAAAGGGAGCTGTGATCTGGGAGACACAGATTCAGGTAGCAACCTAAATTGTGTTCCACCAACAGAGGAGAGCCCACTTTTTAAAAAATATATTTTTATTGATTTCAGAGAGGAAGGGAGAAGGAGAGATAGAAACATCAATGATGAGAGAGAATCGTTGATCAGCTGCCTCCTGCACGCCCCACACTGAGGATTGAGCTCACAACCCAGGCATGTGCCCTTGACCGAATCAAATGTGGGACCCTTCAGTCTGAAGGCTGACACTCTTCCCACTGAGCCAAACTGGCTAGGGCAGGGAGCCCACTTTTTATAGCAAAAGCTCCTGCCCAGGTTTCCAATTAGGTTCATTTTACGTAAATGAGATCTACAAGTTGTGTAGTGTTGATTTGATGGGACAGGTCTCAGTCTGTAGAGAGAAAGAGAAAACCCTGCAGTGGTTGACTCAGACAGCATAAAAAAAGTGGGGGCATTGTGTGGGAAGCTGAGAGTTCAGTCTGAGGTTCTCCCGGGTATACAGAGTATGTGTGGAGCCCTTATCATCAAATGGCTGGTAGGCTCTTAGCCTATATAATAAAAAGCTAATATGCCAATCAACGGGACGGCAGAACAACCGGTCAGTATGAGTCACACTGACCACCAAGGGGCAGATGCTCAATGCAGGAGCTGCCCCCTGATGGTCAGTGCACTCCCACAGGGGAAGCGCCACTCAGCCAGAAGCTGGGCTCATGGCTGGCGAGTGCAGCGAGCCTCTCCCTCCTCTGCGGCAGTGCTAAGGACTCCTCGGGGGATGTCTGCCGTAGGGGAGCAGCCCTAAGCTGGCAGTCAGACATCTTCCGAGGGGTCCCGGGACTGTGAGAGGGCACAGGGCCGAGCTGAGGGAACCACCCCCCTCCACCCAGTGCACAATGTCATGCACCCGGGCCTCTAGTTATTTATAAAATCTGTATCCTCTGTTGACCCAGGAGTCCATCTCAACAGATTCTCAGAGTTCACTTT
>NW_005871122.1:3095289-3129975 GCF_000147115.1 Myotis lucifugus | reverse complement strand
GACCCGTTCACTGTGTGGATATCTGAGTATTACTGGAGAGTGGCTAACACAAGGAATACTTACCTGAATTTGTTAATTTTAATAATTGACTTATATTTGTCAGCTCTCAAATAACATTCAAATAATAATAATAATAATAATAATAATAATAAACCCTGTATCTTCAAGGAACCTCCTTTCAAAAGAATTGCCAACACACATAAGAAGAAATACAGGGTGAGACAATATACATATGAATACAAATTATATGTGGATTTAAGAATTTAATTATTCAGCTGCCATTTCTATCTGAATAAGCTTACAAAGGTAAATGTAACCATAAGTTGAACTTATGGTGATGAGCAGAGCGGCAGGTTGGGTCAGGAGGAGGACAGTGCTCCATGGTGGTAAAGAGCTGTGATTCCAAAGGCTAATGGATCTAGAACAATTGGTTGCATCATGCACCAGCACCATGCTCCCAAGACGGAGCACATGCATCGAAGGTGATTGTATCACTCCATAAAATTCCGAGTGGAACAGCATGTACACTGACTCTCTAAGGGAACATTTGAACTTGTGGTCAAAGGACAGGCCAGTGATCCCTGGAGGCAAAGAACATTCAAAGCATCAGAGTATTTTTATTCTGTAGAGTATACAGTCTTGTGATATTGTATTGTGCCTGGTCATATTGCATTTCTCATAATATTTAGTCTGGTGTGATTTTCTATTTGAGTGCTGCTTTTCTCTCTGAAATATGGAAAACTTGGATCCTCCTTGACCAAACTGCTATAAATAATGACAGCCTTATTGGACCTTACATAATGACATTCAAACATAACTCAAATTAGCTCGAAGTGCGGAAGATGAGCACTTGCAACAGACAAAACTTACACACATTTTCTGCCTGCCTGAGTCACACATGCCCACAATCCTCACACCACTAATATTATCTTTCCAGGGCTAAACTTAGCCTTCGCAGGCTATGCTTGCTTACTGCTATTACATGTTCAAACAGCAGGCCACCAGGGGGGAGGCAGGAAAATGGCCAAACAGTAACCACATCATGTGGACTAATAGTAGTGCTGGAGTAACATAAAGCAGTTCCACAGAGCTCTGTAATTTTTTGACCTGGATATGTTCTTAAATACAACACAACGCTGATATTTTTGCTTTTACCCTGTGGTGAGCTCTAGTACTAGGAAAGACATTTTTTCTCTGTTTCTTTCATGTTATGAACTTGTATTTTTCTAAATAGCACTGACATAAAACTGAAAATCAATGTATTATTTGAGATGAAGTTTGGTGCATGTTTTATTTATAATTTCATAGCCATGTCCACAGTGAATTAAGGAACCTATTTATTAAGTGTGTAATTGTATTTGTAATTATAATACCCGGCTTATAGGTCCAACCTTGATTAATAAAAAGAGTAGTAGAACATTATTTGTCACAAGAAAACCTACTAGGAAGGATAATAATATTGGTTTAGGACACTTTTTCTGTTATCTTGTAAGTATTACCATAGGCATCATGTGTTTTACTTTTATCCAAGAAACAAAGTATCAGATTTCACCATTACAATATGGATATTGCTTTATGACACTATTAGATACTATTTTCAACAGTGGACCAAGATATGGTCCAGCCATTCCTTGATCTAGTAAAATTATGAGGGAAATATGGACTTAATGGACCATGGCTATCAAAAGATGTCAATCCTACTTGATTATTAGCAAAGCTATGTTCCAAATTCTAGCAGACAGGTTTCTGTTAGTAAATGCAGCATATATTCTAACCCCCAAATTCTGCATGATGAACTTTTTCTTTACCCTGAACACAAATCGGATATCAAGATCTTGCAATTTTGCAACCAGCTCCAGGATAAAGAACAACATAGTGCTGAGAAAACAAGTTCACATGAAAGATACTGAAAAAAAAATGAGTGAAATTATGTTTGAGTATTATTATATTTAAAGAGTATACCACGAATAACTTATAGAACTTTATGTGTAAATGGTGAAAGAATTAAGGGCAGAGAAAAAACACCTTAAACACACAATGACCATCCTTATAAAAGCACAGCTCCATCAAGGTCAAAGAATGTGGTCAATCTGATTACTGATTCCTCTTGCAAGGCTTTAGTCAATTAAGCAGTTACTGCATTAGAGTTTTATTTATTGAGCTAGCATTGATTTTTAAATCTAATAATTCTAGCCCTAAATTCTCTTTTATGTTAGTTTCTTTTTAAAGTTGTTTTTATTGAAGGTTGTCATTAATAAAGAAAAGTATACAAATTATAAGTGTACAATCTGATAATTTTTTACAAAGTTACTGCATTCATATAACCACCAACAAGAGTAAGAAAATAGGATATTATATGGACTTAGGACACTTCCCCTTTGCCTCTGTACTTTCAAAACTTTCTATCATAGTTAACCACTATTATGACCTCTAATACCATAAGTTAAGTTTGGCACTTATTGATCCTCATAAATTGAATTACATATATGCTTTTTTTTGCCTGATGTCTTTCCCCAATCCTCCATAATTGATATTCTTGCATATTACTCCATAAAAATTGTTCATTCATTTTCATTGCAATATAGTATTCTACTTTGTAAACACCACAATTGCTTTGTTCTTTACAGCTGATGGACACTTGAGTAGAATAGTGTTTGGAGCAATTCCAAATACTCTTCTTCTTCTTCTTCTTCTTCTTCTTCTTCTTCTTCTTCATAATACTACTTCATACTCCTCCTTCTTTTAAACATTACTTCTTATTGTCCTCTTTATAATGGTAGTTTTTCTGGTGAGTGTATACTGGTAACCTGTCATTTTAATATTATAAAATCTTTATCAAAGCTTAAATCATAAAAACAATATTATTTTATTGTTATCTTCTTGAAAAATTTTTGTTTTACATTTCAACTTTAGTTGCTTCACCCATTTGTAATAATTATTTGCTTGGTTGGAGAAATAGGGGTCGAGATTATTTTCCCCCACATTGATACCAATTTAATTCAGCACCATTAATCAGAATGACCATCCCTTTGTCACTGTATTGTAGTATTTTATATATATCAAAAATATAGTAAGAAATACATATAGAATTTGTTTCTGGGCTCTATTTTGTTATATTCATTTATTTTTTCCTTATAACCCCATTGTCTTACTTACATTGGTATTGTATATTTAGTGTTGTTCTGCCACTTTTGGAGAACATTGCTCAGATTTTGATTGAATTTGCATTGAAAATATATATTAATTTAAGGAAATTTAACATCTTTATAATATTGTGGCTATTGATAAATAGAAATTTTGAAAACTTTTATTACATTAAGTCTTAGGCTACTGTTATCTGTTAGCTTAATTTCTAGGTATTTGGTACATACTACTTATTATATTTTTTGTTTGTTGCTAGTACATAGAAATAAAATTGGTATTTATAGATTGTTTTTGCATGCAATAAAATTCTCAGGATCAGCTTCTTCAATAGCTTACTATAAATTATTTTGAAATTTCTGTTTATACACATATGTATTCCTATGTTCATGAAGCATCTTTTATAATACCCAAGACATGGAACCAACCTAACTATTCATCAATAGATGGATCAATAAAGAAGAGATGGTACATCTTATATAATAAAGGGGTAATATGCAAATTGACCCTAACAGCAGAACCACTGGGAATGACTGGTCACTATGACACACACTGACTACCAGGGAGCAGACGCTCAATACAGGAGCTGCCCCTTGGTGGTCATTGCACTCCCACAGGGGGAGCTCTGCTCAGCCACAAGCCAGGCTGACAGCTGCCAGCACAGCGGTGGTGGCGGGAGCCTCTCCCACCTCCTCAGCAGCGCTAAGGATGTCCGACTGCAGCTTAGGCCTGCTCCCCACTGGCAAGTGGACATCCCCCGAGGGCTCTCGGGCTGCCAGAGGGATGTCTCACTGCCAGCTTAGGCCTGATCCCCTGGGGAGCGGGCCTAAGCCACAATTTTTGTGTACCGGGCCTCTAGTATATATATAATAGAATATCTCTCGGCCATAAAAAAAGAATGAAATCTTGCCATCTGCACCAACATGGATGAACATGGAGAGTATTATGCTAAGTAGAATAAGCCAGACAGAGAAAGACAAATACCATACAGTTTCACTTATATGTAGAATCCAACAAACAACATGAACAAATAAAACAGAAACAAACTCCAGATATGGGAGACTTTTTGATGGTTGGAAGATGGGAAGGAGTTAGAAGGATAAGTAAACAGGGTAAGGGATTAAGATGTATAAATTTTCAGTTATAAAAATATTCAAGGGGATATATAGTATAGCATAGGGAATATAGTCAATAATATTCTAATAACTATCTATTGTGTCAGGTGGGTACTAGATTTATTGAGGTGATCACTTCTTAAGTCAAGTAAATATGTAATCATTATGTTGTATACCTGAAACTAATATAATATTTTATGTCAACTGTAGTTGGAAAATAAAAATATATATATATATTTTTTAAAAAGTGTAGGCCCATTATTCACTTAGGATCCACTGGTTAAATCATGCATTACACCATTTGATTATCATGCTGGGTTGATAAAATTTCACAATAGCTTGTTGAAAGCACAACTGAAGTACTAAATTGGAGGCAATACTCTGAGAATGTGGTACCCTCCTATAAGGTATAGTATATGTATTGAGTCAAAGGTCTTTTATGACTCCATCCCCAATAAGAAAAATACATACGTCTGAGACAAAAGAGTGGAAAGAGGAATGATCACTCTGGAAGACACGCTTTGGCCTCTGTTAGAGATCCAATCCAGGATATACCACAAAAAATATTAAATTCTAAACTAAACTGTCTCCCTTGGTACTTTGGGTCCCTTGTCGGTCATGGACCAGCAGTCAGTAAGTTGAGTTACTTTCTTAACAGTGATATTAAGCTTAATCATGAGCAAGAGTGAGGAAATGTGTTGGAATATGTATGCAACACAGATGATTCCTGGGGTGCCTCTTGGTACCTCCTAGCTCAATTGTGTTTTAAATGGGAAGGTACAGTCACTTCATTCTGAAAAGGACATGGTGATCAGGAAGAGGTCAGTCTCGTCCAACATGCAGGTTTGGGTAACACCACCCATTAAGTCACTAATGAGAAACCTAGATTATAAATTGCTGTAGGGATGGAATGAAACTCAATTGAGGATCCTACACCAACTGAAGGGGTAAGGACTGTGGTTCTTCTCACTATACTCCCATTTCTGAATTTTCCCTCAGGAAGTCAGGCTCACAGGAGGAGTTGCTTCCTTGATGTTTATGGAGAAGTAAATATAAATTGTGCAAAAGTTAAACTATGGAAAAAAGGGAGATGTGTTTCCTGGCCAATGAAGGACTTGTCTCCCAGCCATGAGGAGTGTTGTTAGCAGATGTCTCATAGCTATGTCAGATACTGGTCTGACATACCTTCCGAGAATCACTGCACCTAAGGTTACATACTACCCAGAACAGCCCACATCCATTGACTAAGAACAACAAGGGTAGAGATCCAACTGTTTTGGCCTGAGGCAGAACACTGCTAACAGTTGTTTCTTACTCTAGAACTTGTAAGTTGACTAATGCTTTTGTTCAGATTTTAATGCATTTTGAGTATTTCTTCTGACATATTTTTCTTCTACCACTTTCCTTTCACACGTATCAATCTTTATAAGTATCTTGCACCTGAAGCTCTGTCGTGATGTCTTTCTCCAAAGAACCCAAAATGCAATGCTCTGGACCCTTGAGAGTACCAAAATCTCTAAGCCACTTCTTTAAAAATTCTCAGACTCCCTGTCTCTTCTATACTCTTCTCCTTATCTCTTACAAATTAGGAGATACTTTGAAGGGAAAGAAGGCAAAAGTGTCAGCTTCACCATAATAAAGTTTACTTTTCTCTAAGACCCCAGTCCTTTAAGTCCTGATTGCCTTGACTGCTTTCTAATGCCTTCAGGTACCAATTCTTTTAAAAAATTTATCTGGCTTTTTAAATTGTTCTTGGTGGAAATATAGGCTACTATGTTGTCTCAGTCATCTCTGGATGTCATAAAAAGACACCTTATATTGGGTGGCTAAAACAACTGAAATTTATTTCCCACAGTTCTGGAATCTGAAAGTCTGAGATTACAGTCCCAGCATGGTAGTGTTCTAGTGAAAACATTCTTACTGGTGTAGAGGCAGAAAACTTTTCCATTCTTGGCTTTGGGGATGATATAATAATTAAACTGACATAAGACAAATGAACTGAAGAAAAAAAAATTAAATATAAAAGCCTCATAGAAATATGTGACCCCAACAATTAGTTACTTGAGGCTTATATACCATCCTGAGCTAAGCAGAAAGGGCTAAGGGTCTGGATCTTCAAATAAAAGAAAGACAAATTGTAAGAAGATGAGAGAGCTTGGTGAATAAATATTTGCCATGCTATAGAGATATATTTTTTCTTTTAAATATAACTGATTTAAGAGAGAGAAGAAGGAAGAGAGAGAAACATTAATTTGACTTATTTATGCATTCATTGCTTGATTCTTGCATGTGCCCTGACCAGCTATCACACCCACAACCATGGCTTACCAGGGACAACGCTTTAACCAACTGAGCTACCTGGCTAGGGCCAATAAGTCTTTATAGTATATAAAGTTATTTCTGGTAATTGGTCTCTTCCTGGTGCAGGTCCCCTATTCAAATTCTTTGAGGTATTAAGGGAGAAGCAAAAAGCTCTTCCAGAATTGGCTCGAAATAATCCACATGCTAAAGTAGCACATCTGTTCTGCTCCCTGACTTGCTGATGGTTGCCTTCTCTCTGTGTCCTCATTTAATTAATATATGCAAGTAATTAAAAAAATAATGTTTAAAAGTTCCCAAAGTTCTTTCACCCTAACTCATTTCTAAGAGGAAAACAGTAATTTACTTGTTTCATCAGTTATTTTCCCTACTCCCTTATTAATTTCAAGCTATTATAACTTGCTGTGAGCTTTTATATATACATTCATGACTTTTGACATTGTCAATTGACTCTCTATGATGGTAAATAAGAATACCAGTGTATTATATGCAGGATATTTTATCCTGCCAGTGTAATTATTTCTCAAATTTTATTAAATTTACTATTTTTTATTTATATTCATATAAATATTACTTACTTGCTGAGCCAAGCACTATGCTATTATTTCTTCTACAACTTTTAAATTTTAATTTAATATCTTCTTTCTTATTTGTTCATAATTATTTCATATCTGATTATTCTTAATCCATTCTTGAAAAGCTCCAATATTTTATTTCCATTTTAATCAACAGATGAAAGTTACTTTGAAAATTTATCAGGTCTATTTATCTTTCTTCTGGAGGCAGCTCTCTGAGAGCCCTCAGACACACTGCTCTAGTCTTACCTGCTTGCTCTCTAGACCACTGACACAGCTCTCATCCTGGGCTTGCTTTGCTATCATCTGGAGAATTTCCTTCCCCTCACTAGTGTGAGATTTCATTTTATGCCTTCATTTATATCTTCCTCACCATTTTTCTAGTGTTTGAGCTGCCACCCAATCGCAAAGATAGTGCTACATATTTTAGGTTTTTGTTATGGTATACCCCAGCTCAAGATACCATTTGGCTTGTACACATCAACCCGCGCCCCCCCCCCCCAAGTCCCCAAACTTAATAACTTAGCTCATGTTCTATGGGAGAATTGTAAGTGTAGGCAGGTATTCTGTCTTGGCCCACTCAAATAACATCTTCTCAGCTCTCTCTTCTATTCTTGGTTAGCTGAAAGCTTGACTAGTGACTGGATATTCTAAGATGACTTTAGTCATGTGTCTATTGGTTGGCAAGTTGTCAACCAGGTAACCTTAGTTCTACTCTGTGTGATCTCTTGTACTCTGGCAGGATAGCTCAGCTTTGTCCTTGTGGTCGTCCCTGAGTTACAAGCACAGCACAAGAGCAAGCATCAGTGAACATAAACTTCTGAGACCTCTGCTGGACTCATATTTGCTAAAGTCAAATTAGATTAAATAAACTGTATGGGCATCCCAGAATCAAAGATCAGTAAAAGGGAAAAAATTAGAGCCTTATTTGTAATCTACCACTATTTCTTTCATAACACTATATTTTCCTACCTTTTAATTTGCCAAACACTGTTCTAAGTCTTCTGTAATTACTTACTCTTTAATTATAATAAAACTAGAAGATATTCCTATTACTGTCCCAAAATAACAGATGAGGGACCCATGGCCAAGAATTTAAGGAGACTGACTGATATCAACGTGGAACATGAAGCCAGGCTGTTTGGGTTTTCCAGTCTGTGCTCTTGACTGTGGTCCAGAGTTTATGTTTCTGGCTACCCCACCATGCTGCCAGGTATGACTACATTAGTCTCTGAGTTTTCCTTTGATATATCTTTTTTGTTGTTGTTGTTCTTTCTGGTGGAGACAAACTGCATTATAAAATTTAGTATTATTGAACAATTAGAACAGCAAGAATTACAACAAATGGTCTGGTGGAAGGGAAAATAAAACATTTAAGTTCTAATAATTTCCTATTGAAATAGAATTTTTCTCCTTAAAATCACCCTTGTTTTTATTAAAGAGCCAAATTAAGACCAATTTATCTATTGCATTAAGTCTAGTTTCAATTTTGCCTACTTGTTTGCATCAACACAACAAGAACGGTAACTGACTGCATTTGCCGGAATTTCATGATTAAGTCTCAATGTGCCCCTCAGGACAGAGAAGTCAAGCCATCCGGCTGCTGTCAGGCCTTCCTGCAATATCTGCTGGGTTAGGTGAATTTCTCACCAAGATCTGTACCTGCAGTGGCTCCACCCTGTCCCGCGCCCTAGACTTCAAGGTCTATCTCAGCAGCCCTCCTACTTGTCACAGCCTAGAGTGCGTGGGGGTTCAGCAGGGATGCAGAGGCTCCCCTTCCACTCTGACCAACTGCCAGAGATAGCAGGGTATGGGCCTGATGCTCCAGTGCCATCCATTTTCAGAGCTACCAAGCAAGATACCAGGTTTTCTCTATGGCACTCTTATTGGCTTCAACTCTTCAGAGTCCAGACAGGACTCTTTAAAACATGACACTCCAGTCAAAGTTGTTGGTCAATAAAACCACCATTGGAAACCAGTCTTATTGAATTTATGCAAAGAAATGCATTACCATGATTCATTCATTAAGAATTCCCAAATTTCGGAGGGATCATATAGGGAGAAAAATACACTAACTTGCTTTAAGATCTTCTGATTTTCCTTGCCAGTCCTTTCCATGGACTCTTCAGAAGATGTAATATTTTTCTAAATGCATTATAACAAAACAGTAACTGTCTCCAAATGACAAGAAAAAATTTAAAATGACACGCTTATGGATTTCATTATAATGCAGATGACATGGAATGTTGTCCTTTCTGTAAAACCCAACATTCTATAATATTATCTATATATATATAAAAGGCTAATATGCAAAATGTCCTCTTGGGAGTTTGACCGGAAGACTGGGAGTTCAATAGCTCTCTATGATGTGTGCTGACCACCAGGGGGTGGCACAGAACAAAGGAAGGCCCTGGCTGGCACTGAAAAGGCCCCGATCGGCCCTGATTGCCAGCCAGGCCTAGGGACCCTACCCGTGAACTGGGCCTCTCGTAACTAATAACCATCTAATCTAATAAAAGATGAACATGCAAATTGACCGTACCTTTGCTACACCTTAAGCCATGCCCACCAGCCAATCAGAGTGACTATATGCAAATTAACCCAACCAAGATGGTGGCCGGCAGCCACGGAGCTGGAGCGAGCAGGAGGCAAGGTTGCTCCAGTAATGGAGGAAGCCAAGCTTCCCGCCTGCCTTGGCCGGCTGAGCTCCACTCAAGGCTACAAAGTTTCAATTATAGAAGGTAAATAAATCTCAGAATAAAAATAAAAAAAAGGAGAGGCTGGGAGCTTATGTCACCAGGGGGCTTGACCAGCCTGAAAACAGCCCTCAGCCCCTCACCCAGGCTGGTCAGGCACCCCCAGTGGGGATCCCCACCCTGAAGGGGGTGTGACCAGCTGCAAACAGCCATCAGCCCCTCACCCAGGCTGACCAGGCACCCCAGTGGGACCCTCACCCTGATCCGGGACACCCTTCAGGGCAAACCAGCCAACCCCTACCCATGCACCAGGCCTCTATCCTATGTAATAAAAGGGTAATATGCAAACTGACCCTAACAGCAGAAAGACTGGGAATGACTGGTCACTATGACACACACTGACCACCAGAGGGCAGTCGCTCAATGCAGGAGCTGTCCCTGTTGGTGAGTGCGTTCCCACAGGGGAAGCTCTGCTCAGCCACAAGCCAGGCTGACGGCTCTCAGTACAGCGGTGGTTGTGGGAGCCTCTCCCGCCTCCTCAGCACCACTAAGGATGTCTGAGTGCAGCTTAGGCCTGCTCCCCTGAGGGCTCCCAGGCTGCCAGAGGGATGTCTGATTGCCAGCATAGGCCCAATCCCCTGGGGAGCGGGCCTAAGCCAGCGGTTGGTCATCCCCCAAGGGGTCCGGACTGCGAGAGGGCACAGGCCAGGCTGAGGGACTGCCCCCCCCCCCGAGTGCACAAATTTTTGTGCACTGGGCCTCTAGTTAGTTATAACTGTATTTGACAAAGGTTCCTATGTACCTTCAGTATAAAAATTTTCTTCATGAGAGAGAAAACAAACATTCAAGGCATCTCAGAGCTCATTGGGATGATCTAAAGACAATTCTAGGTCAAGAGAAAGTTTCTTAAAATTCAAACCCTTGAAGGATTGTCAAACTTGATTTTATCAAAAGATTATATATGAAAGTGTATTAGACACAAATATAAGCTAACAAACTTCAATTCCCATGATTAAAAGATGGTCTTTTTTATTTATTAAATACATGACTAATATAACATAATAATTTTACTAGAAAAGAACTAACCAAAATAAGGCTTATTTTCTAACTACATTTGTCCTTGGGTGTGGACAGCAGATGACACTAACTGGATTTCTGCTATCAGTCTCCCTGAGTACATTGACATAAGCTATTTAGCCTCTGTTTAGGGAGGCAAAATGCAAATCATTTACTTTTAAGTGTCCTTGGTTTAGAGAATATAGGATTTGCTAGATGGCCCCAAACTAGATGATTGCAAACTGCTGTTTTATTATCTCAGTGTCCCTGTTCTGCTTGTCCTGCCTGTTCTGCTTGTCCTGGCTTACTGGCCTGTGTCATTTATTCAATTTTAACATTTCTTCCTACAAACTTCCTATAACTTTCACAAACATTCTTACAACTTTCAGAAACATTCTTATAAATTTCAGAAATAACCATCTTTAGAACCTACCTTCTTCCTCCTTCAAAATGCATTTCCATGTCTTATGCTTTCTCTATTGCCCCAAAGCCATACTTTCCTTCCAATTAGTTAGAATTCTTAACCTTAATTTTTTAGGTGACATGTAAGTAATTAACATTCCTCAGGTTAGCAATACATTTATATTTTAAGAGAGATTTAAAATAAAATACAAGACTTATTCATTAACAGATTCAACTTCATCCTCTAGATTCTCCAGAGGAGGCAAACTCAGATTAATTAATGTTTCAGAATCCTGTTATTTCAAAATATTTAGATGTTTATCATTTAACCCAGTGATGCTCTAAAGCAGTGGTTCTCAACCTTCCTAATGCCACCACCCTTTAATACAGTTCCTCATGTTGTGGTTACCCCCAACCATAAAATTATTTTCATTGCTACTTCATAACTGTAATTTTGCTACAGTTATGAATCGTAATGTAAATATCTGATATACAGGATGTATTTTCATTGTTACAAATAGAACATAATTAAAGCATAGTGATTAATCACAAAAACAATATGTAATTATATATGTGTTTTCTGATGGTCTTAGGCGACCCCTGTGAAAGGGTCATTCACAGGGTGTCGAGACCCACAGGTTGAGAACTGCTCTCTAAAGCCTTTAAGTTATCAAAGACTTTGGAAAATTATGTATAGGTCTAGGAGGCTGGAGAAAAGGGTGGGGGCGGGGCGGGGGAAGGAACTGGAAGGCAACAGGCCCTGCAGCCTGTTCTAAGACCTCTAGCTGCTTGGATTAAAACTGCCACATTTTTCCTTAGAGATAACATGCTAAGGTTTGGGTGATACTGCTGTGGCTTCTGTTTCTGGCCTTCTGGGCCAGGCCCTTCCCTGGGCCACTTGTTCTACAGTTGTGAACATTATGTTAGCTTTCTGTTTCTGCCTTTCTCATCTTTATGTACATAGACCTTCTGAGCCTTTTTTAACAGCTCTTCTGCACTTCTATCCTTCCAGAAAACTTTGCAGTTTTCTTGAGATGTCAGGCCAACTATTGGTGACAAAATGTAATTTTTTTTTATTGTCTAAAGTTTTACATGTCTCATTTTTCCCTGATTGACCCCTCCTCCCCCCAGCCAGTCCCACCCCAGGCAAACCCCCAGTGCCCCAGTGTCTGTGTCCATTGGTTTTGCTAATATGCATGCATACAAGTCCTTTGGCTGCTCTCTAACCCCACTTCCCCTGCACAAAATGTAATTTTTAATATTTCTTGGCCCAACAGGTCCTCGGGTTCTGGCCCAGAGTACTTTCTCATTTGATCTTTTAGTCTTGGTAAAATTCGGAAAGCCCTTCTTCTTTGCCTTGCTGAATATTGAAGGCTTTATTTAGGTTCTGAGACCGGGGAACTGCTTCCCTAATCTCTTTAATTATTAGTTCCCTGAGAGATCTCTCATGTGTCCGCTATGGGTTTTGTTGTTAAGGTTCCACTGGGGCTCCCGGGTTTGGAAATTTTACATCTGCTGGAAGCACACCAGAGCCAGCCAGGTGCTCCCTTTCCCAGATAGCCATAGCCAAACTTCAAATCATTCCCCCTTCTTTTCCTGAGAATAATATTCCTAAGACAGACATTAACTCGGGTCTACGTATACACTTGTGGACCCCAAAATGGGACTAGCTGGTCAGCTAAGCCACATGGATCTTCCAACAGAGGTTTTAACTTTTTTTTTTCTCCAACTCCTTTCACAACCTAGAAAAGGTGGTTTCTGGTGGCGCAGAGGCCTCAGGGCTGGTTGGATGAGGGGGAGGGTGGGATTGTAAATCACCATTTTAGCTGTTCCCTCAGATTGTCCGCCGGTCGCATAGGGAGGGGAAGGCAGGACAAGGGATCTTATTTCTCCGTCTGCCCTTGTTCTCTTTTAGGTTTCTAGGCTTCTCTACTTTTACAGAGAGAAGGACGACTGGCCCCCTCTTCCAACAGAGAACATAGTCAATCTCCTCTTGAGTGACTGGGCTTTTATTATTAACATTTATAATTATTACTGAAAAGCTTTATCATAAATCCTTCATTTTAGTTACATCTATTTATTATATCTTAACAACTTTGAGATTTTTAAAGCCAATTATTACCTAAAGCATTTTCTTGACCAATTTTGTAACAGGGATAACTCAATGTGAAAGTACCATTTTATTTTACTTGCCTTTATAAAAACAGGAGTGCCCCTGCTTCACAGCTAGAGGGTACTTCTACAGATCTGTTCCTCCCAGTGTTATGGGGGAAAACAGAACATTGGGGACTAGTTATAGTGATGGGAAATATTAATTATGCTGTTAACCAAGCTTGTCCTTTCTGCTCAAAGAAAGGGCGTACTAATCTGGCTGGGAGTCATATGCCCCCGGGACCTGGGAGTCACCCTTGAATCTTTTTTTCTGTCCCACCCCCTTAATATTTTTTGGTAAAATACTTATGAACTCATGACTAACTATAACTATCCCATACTAATCTTGTATTCTCCCTTCCTCCAAAACTACATAACTTTTTCAAATTTTCTCACATGTTATGCTTAGTTGTAATTCTAACCTTTCCTCCAGGGCCTTAACAACTGAAATAAGCCACATCGACTTCCTTACTTCTTCAAATCCTTTCTGTATTTCAAGCCTCAGGAGATTTTCTCACATGGACTTCTTTGATTTTTCAGTCTCTGAATATTTCCAACTCTCTCAAAGAATGAATCTATACCAATTGGTATTCTTTTTGACAAAATATTTAGAATCCTAATAATTATCTTCTTGTTTTATGAGTATATTTGTTTTAGCATTTTTTTCAAATTAAAATATAAACTTACATCTTCATAACAATTATTTTTTGTTGAGCATTTCTTCTTGGTTCAACATTATAAAAATGTTATATTGTGAGTACCAGTGTCAGTTAAAAAGCACAAGCCTTATTAACAAATTGTACCACTGCAGTCAACATGTAAAGAGTTAATTTTCAAGACTGTATCATGTGGATAGTTATTATAAATAATTCAAAGAAATTATTAAGATTTTAAAATTATCTGAAGATAAATAAAAGATTTTATGATGTATTGAAAGGAGAATGGTGAGAAAAGTTTCAATACTGTTCTTAAGCAAGTTTTAAGCAAAGCGGGAAATGGAGAAATGATAGTTTGAGTAGTAAAAGAAGGTCAGATGTTGGCATAATCAGTAGCTCTGGGTCTAATGACAGTTCAGAGGAAAAAGTATACCTATCACTATTTGTTAATCTATAATTATTTCTGGTTCCGCAATTGAATCCTTTCTGTTACAAGTAGGAGAATTAGAGACAGAGCTGACATATTTAGTTTAAACGATTAAAAACTGGTCTAATAGAACATGCTTCATTTAAACTTCCTAAGAAATATATTGCCTTAATCCTCAGGTCTGTTTCTGTGAGAAATAACGAAATGCTTAATTCACTTAAGAAACTTACTCTTTTATTGTGAATCTGTCCTGGAAAATTCTGTGTAACCTCTTCTAACTTCCCAGTTTTATAATCCCATAGCTTTCTCTCGCAGTGTAGGATTTATAGGTAAACCATCACAAGATGTACTGCAATAGCAATAGAACCAAGCAGCCACAATTATAAAGCAACAAGACTTGCCATTATAAAGCAACATAACTGAATGGATCTGATGTTACTTACAATACAGCCTTCCTAATTAAGAGCTCCACAAATCTTACAGATATATTATAGCAGGTTTAGACTATCCCAGACTTCATGAAAAGGTAGAGAAATGTTTGAAATGGAGCTATAGTTTTTGATTAAAACTCTCCAATGTTATATTCCTCCTTTCACTTAATTATGAAAGCTCAAATGAAGTAAACTTTGATTCTTGAATCCTAAATGTTCTTCTATGTAAAATTGAATATGATAATACATGATGAGGGATATCGCAATTGTTAAGAGTTATAAAATATTAAAAATTAAGTAATGCATTTTAACTGTGGTGGACACTGTGTGCACTCAAATTTCACCTTCAGGAGTTAAAGATGTAAAAATCTTCAGCTTTTATCCCTTTTAGGAAAT
Source organism: Myotis lucifugus (assembly GCF_000147115.1). Taxonomy (NCBI): domain Eukaryota; kingdom Metazoa; phylum Chordata; class Mammalia; order Chiroptera; family Vespertilionidae; genus Myotis; species Myotis lucifugus. The sequence goes on along the minus strand of NW_005871122.1, from coordinate 3,114,610 downwards.
TTCCTTTACCTAAGAGAGCCACCCCTGCCTTGTCTGGGATCACACCCTTGTAGGGCAGCCAGCATCTAACGATTGGCAAAAGAGGTACAAACACAAGAACACTGTCAATTCTTGTTATGCAATTGCAAAATATTTGCTTAACGTTTTTCCCAGAGTAACTTGGGAAGTAGATGATTTCCCATATGAACCTGAATCTCTAGAGGAAGAGGATGTAAAATAGAATCTTAGAAGCATTCATTGATTGTTGCCGGCAAAATATTACGGAAAGCTTTGATACTGGAGTCCTGTGAATTTTCAAGTCTTCCATTTCTGCCATAGTTCCACCCATTCCTTCTAAGCCAACTTGAAAGATTTTAATTCAATTTAGTTTCATTTTTTTTATTCCCTATATCTAATCCATCATCATATTCTGCTTTTCATCTTTTGAAATTTCTAAGATGTTCCTTTTCCACTGAGAAATCAGTCATCATTTGAGGAAGCATCTGGCCGTGATGAAACGTGTGATATGAAGACAAGCAGAGGTGGATTAAAATTTCAGGTCTGCGTTATGTGGTCTTGGAAAAATCCTAAAAATCTTTCTAATATTCGGTTTAGTTTTTTTTTTTTTAATGGAGATTATTTTTTTACCTTTCTAGATTTAAAAAAAAATAAAAGTAAAAAATATATGTGCATGTGCTCAATCACTGCATAACACATTTTTATTTTATTTTTTTTTTTTAAATATATTTTATTGATTTTTTACAGAGAGGAAGGGAGAGAGATAGAGAGTTAGAAACATCGATGAGAGAGAAACATCGATCAGCTGCCTCCTGCACATCTCCTACTGGGGATGTGCCCGCAACCCAGGTACATGCCCTTGACCGGAATCGAACCTGGGACCTTTCAGTCCGCAGGCTGACGCTCTATCCATTGAGCCAAACCGGTTTCGGCGCATAACACATTTTTAGTATGAAATCAATTAAAGCTATAAATAATGACAAAATTTATTTACTTATTCCTCTTTCCCACCCAAGCCTTTCTCAGACAGAAGCTCTTCTCTGGCCATTTTGACTTCATTCCCTTCTTATCCACTTTATTCCATCATTTTATATCACACACCAACACTTTATTAAAAATGTACAACTACATATGCAAACACTATTTGATTTCTGGTTTGTTTTTATTTTTCTCATTAAAACAACAAAAATATACATTTAAAATTAGAGACAACATTATCTTGTTTAGAACACTTTCAATTTAATTCATTAAAATTATATATTGATACTTTTAGAATACTTGGGTGAAATAAAATGTAATCTTAATACATGTGAACTCACATTAATATGTAAGATTTGTAATCAGAAAAAAAATATAATTTTAATTTTACTCAGCAATGTATCTATTTTTTTAAATTTTTAAAACTAAACAACTTGGAGGAAAAAAAGTTTATTATAAATAATTATGGTAAAAGATTACAATGACTTAAATAAATTATTCTGACAATTGTAGAAATGATTCCATTTCTACATGGAAAAATATAGAATATTATGCAACTTTTATTATTCAACTAATTCTATTTTTCTGTTGGAATGCTTGTTTTCATTGACAGACCAAACAGATATTTAAAAAATAATGAATAAAATGTGTTTTATTTAGTCCTCCAAATAAGAAAAGTAATTGAGATTTACTTTGAGCTACATTATATCAAAATGTTCCTCCCCCCCCCCCCCATTCCTCACCACTCACCACACAATTTTAACTGAAATGGAGTACTAATAATGATTTCTTATACTGGTAAGTGCTTCTCACTTTATAATCTGTCTTCATATCCATTATATTTTTCAACCTTCACAATAACACTGGGAGAAAATTCAATAGAAAAAAATCAAAAGAAGTTAAATGATTGGCAGAGATCACGCAACTGGTAATTGAAACTAGAAATTAAAATCAAGTAATCTGATTCTTCAATTAGTGTTCTGTATTGTGCAATAAGCAGCCAATATTCCACTTAATATTTTCTTACTATGGAAAGCTTACTTTATTTTCTTTCATATTTCAAAATCACTAATAAGAAATTAAGCCAACTGACTCACTCCACCTAAAAATGAGTAAGAGTTTACCTGGTTTATTTTACTAACCTGCTTTTAAAAGAAAATAAAAATAGATATTGGGTATAGTCAATCCAGATTAAATCCTTTGGCAGGTATATCATTATATTAATTTCAGTCTTTTTAATATACAAGAATCTTATTCTTATTAAAAAATAAAGAAATGGAAATATTTGTGGAAGATTTTCTACTTTAAGTTTTTTCTACAGTTCTTAAGTTTTATCCAACTCATTTAGTTGGGTACCCAGGTCAACAGGAATCCCTAAAAGTTCGTTTGCATGCTATGTCCTTGTTAACAAGCCATTTGCTTCTTTTGACCAATTTTTAAAATAATAAGTATTTCTAGGCCAGCTTTTTGCTTATTGTTTTTGCATTACTGATGTCAAGCTGTGAAAAATTAATGGGATGACATCACTGTCATTGTCCCAATTTCCATGCAAATTGTTCTTTCTCAAAAAAAGAAAATAGACTTAATAAAGAAGACACACTAAAGTTAATTTACTAGTGTCATGAGACTTTAATGTATATTAGAGAGGAGTCATAGGGAAAAGGGAGAAAATTACCCAAACTAAATGCTAAACTATAATTTAGAAAGTCAGATTGATAAATGCAAATGTATCTGTTAGTATATCAAATCAATGGTTGCTTCATATTTTATAGTGAGCATTTCCCTATTGTGCTGGCTTTATTGGCAATTTCATCACTACAGCATGACAACTTACTATTTGTCTTAAACTTAGAAAAATAATTGGGCAAAAAGAGACTGAGACAAAGATGTATTATGTGACACTTCTCGATGAATATGTTCGTCACATATATAGTACCTTATAACATAATCAGTAAATATACTAAGCATCTTACTCCCTATTTTGTATCAATGACAGATATTAGCAATCAATCATGATTCTTTTCCTCACTGAAGTCAAAAGTGGTGCCTAATTTTTAAAAGTTAAATTTATGGGAATGACATTGGCTAATAAGATCATATAGGTTTTAAGTGTACATTTCTATGATACATCATCTGTATATTGCATTGTGTCAAATCACTTTCTGTCACCATATATTTGACCACCATTTACCCTTTAGTATCCCCCACCCTTCTTCCCTCTAGTAATCACCACACTGTTGTCTGTGTCTATGAGTTTTTGTTTGTTTTTCTTGATTGTTCATTTGTTGCTTTCAGTTTTATATCCTACATATGAGTGAAATCATATGGTTCTTAACTTTTTCTGTCTTATTTCACTTAGCATGATATTCTCAAGGTGTATCCATCTTGTTGCTAATGTCTCTCTCTCACTATGTATATGTATATATATAAATATATATATAAATATATATACATATATATATAGATATGTAATATATATGAATATATACATATATAGATATGTAGATATATATCATATTTTCTTTTTTAAAAAAATTAATTCTTTATTGTTTAAAGTATTACATATGTCTCCTTTTCCCCCCCATTGACTTCTCCCCAGTCGTTCCCACCCCCCAGCATATGCCCTCACCTCCCTACTGTCTGTGTCCATGGGTTATGCTTATATGCATGCATACAGGTCCTTTGGTTGATCTCTCAACCCCTCCCCACACTCCCCGCCTTCTTTCTGAGGTTGGATGGTCTGTTTGATGCTTCTATGTCTCTGGATCTATTGTAGTTCATCAGTTTATGTTGTTCATTATATTCCACAAATGGGTGAGATCATGTGATATTTATCTTTCTCTGACTGGCTTATTTCACTTAGCATAATGCTCTCCAGGTCCATCATGCTATGGCAAATGGTAAGAGTTCCTTATTTTTTACAGCAGCGTAGTATTCCATCATCCATTGAAGGATACTTTGGTTATTTTCATCTTGTAGTTTAGATTAGATTTCCAAATATAAAAAATAAGTGGAGGGCATTCTGATAAAGAGAAATAAAATAAGAATTATTTAAAGAAGAATGACTGGTTCTGGTGCATAGGAATACAATGAAGAAACTAGGTATAGACTGGGGTGCAGACTTGCAAGATAAACTATATGTATTTTTCATTTATTCATCCATTCATATATTTGAGAGATATGTATTTAACCTCTATTGTAATTCAGGAATTATTTGAATACTTTGATATTAATTAGTGGAAATAGATAAAAATCCTGGCTGTCTTGGATCTTGCATTCTCTGGATGGTGCAGCCTGTGATTGTTGGTTGTGGGATGGTGAGTAGGCCTCGACTATGCTAGTGACATTAGCAATAGAGAAAAATGAAATATAGAAAGGACAAATAAGATAAATAAGCAACATTGCCTATCAACTAACTGGATGCTTAGGAAAACTGTTATTCTTAATAAGGGTGTCTGGTGGACCCACACTATTGATTATACATGTAATCTACCTGAATGCAACAATGTACCATTCATGATCTTGATTTTATTTATGACAGAGAGTTCAAAAATGATTCAAGGCACCTTACAGAAATATGTATAGTAAAATTGGATAAATCTTCATACTCTGTTTCCAAACTCTCAGAGATTGAGCTTTTTTAACAAAAATAATCTGCTTATCAAGATCACATATTATTCACAAAACCCAGGGGTTCTCTAGAAAATTGTCTTTCTTGGATTGCTAAATAATTATTTTAAGGATTGCACGCTTCTATAATTCTTACTTCATTGGAATTTAAGGATTGATGAGCTCAAAAATCTGTTGAAGATTTAGGAGCTTTTCAAGGAAATGATCTATATAAATACAGGGTTTTACATTACAATATTCTCCTTTTTTATTGCCATGTCAAGGTGGGGCTTGCTCAGAGAGCAGCTTATGTGGCATTTACTCCATAAGCTGCTGATTATGTTCTTTAATGTCTGGGAGGCTCAGCTCCTCACAGATGGTGCTGCTGTAGTAACAACTTCTTAGCATGATATGTCACTCATCACAGGCTCTCTACACAGTCACGATTCTTTTTAGGTTTTCAGTGACATTTGAAGTACATCATATTTGACAGCTGTTACACTTACTTGATAAATAGCATTAATGACAAAGTTTTTGTAATGTTTTGTTTCACTAACACCATTTACAAGTTAAAGAAGAGTTTGTGTTAACACAAAACATAAATTTGCAAATGAATGAGCAAATTACAATAATTTTCTAATTAACGAAAAGAAAATTAAAAACAAAATTACCCTCAATTACCAGCAAATTTCAGTTTTAAAAGACCTGTGAATTGCTTAATTTACTTGCCTATTATAATTATTTTTCACATTTTCATCTGTTCTTTTTCCATATGGCTTTGAGTAACCTATATAATTTTAATTGTTTATTATTTACATACTCTCTTCTTTTCCCTATAATGATATTTTCTGAAATTACTTGGAGTTTGGATCAATCTTCAATAACATTAATAAAGAACATTACTATTTAGCTACAGCTTTGGCACATGTTTTATTTAGAATTATGTGCTCATGCTATGTGCTCTATTTGTATTTTGACATCTAGAGTATAAACTCTTAAGTAGGAAGGATATAGTGAAGTCTTAAGGAGAAGTCAATGTGCTGAAATTGTGGGGGTTTAAAGGGGAGGAAGAAAAATATGAAGTCAAATCAGCAAAAAAATAAATAAAAATGTATTTGAGAGTTACAAAATAGTCATAGGAATGTAAAATACAACACAGGAAATATAGTCAATAATATTGTAATAAATATGTATGGTGTTGGGAGGGTACTAGGCTTATTGGGGAAGTCATATAAATATCTAATCACTATGCTGTACACCTGAAACTAATATAATAGTGAATGTCAACTATCATTGAAAAAACTTTTTTAAAAAACTACAATAGTCATTACTTGATTGAGAGTAGTTAAAAAGAAACAAACCATCATTTATCTACCTTGGAAACTCCATGAGGACAAGAATGTTGCCTGTCTTGATCACATCTGCATCCCTAGCACCTAAAACAGCACAGAATAAATATTTGTTGAAAGAATATAATTATAATGAATGAATAAATATTTATTGAATGAAAATAATTAATTTTATGTGGGAGGTTTGCAGTTTGCTCTTTGATACTGAATTTGTTTTAGCCTTTTCAGAGCGATACCTATGCCATGGCTAGGGCCACCATGGTATTACCTCTGCTAAGGCAACAATCCTACCTTTCAATGTACAGTATACTTGGAAGCCTTTCTAATTTTGATGTGAACTCTCAGCCCGACATCATGAGATTGTTATCTTAAGCACAGGTAGTGACTAAGGCCTTAATTTACCTTGACTAAAGGTTAAACAGGCTTCTTCCTGACTACAGGCCCCTGACCTTCCTTACGTTAGAACATTTGCTTTATGCTTTAGAAAACTTTTCATTGTAAATTCTTCCTTTGGTCCTTTGAGATGTAAATCTTCTCCCAGCCTCTCACCAGTTTTACAACCCAGAAATATATTTCTCAAGGATGTGGGGACCATCCATTTGAAATGCAATCATCAAGAAAGATGGAGCCCCTATCTCCCATTTCTGTAGGAGAGCAGGAGCCTAACTTCAAGAAGCTCCAATTAGCAAACACAGATGGACTCATCACATTGACTAACTTCCCTCCTGACTTCCTTCTGTACTTTTTTGCTAGCTCACCCTGTCACTTAAAATCTCTACTATTCCCTGCCCCAGCACTTAATCAAGTTCTCTTTCCTACTGCAATAATCATGATCCCTATTGTAATAGTATTAAATAAAGTCTTCATTATTGGTGTAATTTTTTCTTTGACACAAGTTTTGAGAGAAATATTGTGACTTTAGTTGTATCTGAATCTCTATAATTATGAGCTGTATTTCAACTGAGTAGGACTATTGTAAAGAGTTACCAATATGGTGAATTCCTTTAAAAGTGAAATAACAGCCCTAGCTGGTTTGGCTCAGTGGATAAAGCATCAACCTGTGGAATGAAGGGTTCCAGGTTCGATTCCGGCCTAGGGAACATGCCTGGGTTGCAGGCTCGATCCCCAGTAGGAGGCATGCAGGAGGCAGCCGATCAATGATTCTCTCTCATCATTGATGTTTCTATCTCTCTCTCTCCTTCTCCCTTCCTCTCTGAAATCAATAAAGAAATATGTTTAGAAAAAAAAAATATAAATAAAAGTGAAATAACAATCACATGAAGACATAATGAAGAAAATGCATCTTCTCTAATCAGCAGATATTTGTTTTCATGAGAAGCTTGAGGCTCCTTTGGAATAGCAGGAGGCTGTCAAGGTTACAAAGGTTTGACCCATGATTTATGTAGGGTGGTAGAAGTGTCCACCTTTTTATCATAGCTGGTTCAGTTTAGGTCATTGCACTTGGCATAGACCTGAGTAGAGAGATCTTTAGAAAAAGCAGTGCTTCTAAGGGAGTGAAATACTGAGTGAGGTTGGCCATTCTGATGCTACTTCTAGAGGTCACCCCTTTTATCATCTTAGAACTCAAGCTGCTCAGATTATGTCATTCTGGTAGTAAGAAACAAAACTTTCATATATTTTTTATTTTGACTATTGCCTTTTATTTCTTAATTTTTTTCTCAAAATTCAAAAGAATATTTGTAAGCTTTTCAAATTTAAATAGTGAAAATGTATTATTCATAATAATTTTTATTAGTTTAAGTGAAATGAAATGTTCTTAACAATACTCAAATTCTGTTAATTTCATTTAAAAGTTAAATCTTTTATATATGTATGTGTGTCTGTATGTAATATATATATATATTTCTTAAAGTTTGCATAGATTTTTGTGACATTAATAATTAACATTTATATTTACATACAATCATTTATATGTTTTATATAATATTTAGAGCTAGATTCTCTGCTACTACAATATACATGCATTTTGTTCCTGGTTTATGAACTCTTTCTTAGTGGAGATGATATAGACAAAGACTACAAATTATATTTCTTTACATATTATTTCTTTACATACACATATACACACATTATATATATGACTATACATGCATATGACTATACATGCATGGTGAACAAAGTTTATAAAATAAATATATTTTGTGCATTCTCTACTATATCACATTGACTTGAAAAAATAATAGAATGCTGATTACATGGGGTTTATTATATATAAATTTATACATTTATTTTAAAAATTTATAAGAAAATTTCAAAAAGAATTATTTTACCTTTACTTGGATTTTGATCAACTTTTCTAATAGTTAGGATCAAAATATCTGAGTGAGGCCTCTGATGGTATTTAAGCTCCAAGCTTCTTCTAAAATCAATGAAAACATTCTAAAGATTTCCTTTATTTGACTCTCAGTTTGTCATTGATTTTTCAGGATGTCAGTTTGAGTGTAATCTAAAGAAAGATTGGAGAACTGCTTAGTCAATATGCCATTACTCTTCATGAATTTGCTTGATTATCCACTTACTTTATTGGATATTGGGTAATAGTTCAACAGTGTAGTTCCTGACTGGCTACATTTTTTTAAAGCCAAAAATGTGGCTAATCTTGTGTCTGAACATACATTATATTTGCTAGTGACCTTCTTCTACATGATCCCAGTTTTCTCACAGATTCTAATGCTGTAATTTAAAAGTTTAATTAACATGAAAACACTTGGCCTTAGAAAAATTTAGCCTTCCTCTTTGAGTAAATATGATTCAAAGAACCATCAAGTAAAATGGCAACTCAATTTAATGGGGATTAAATATGCTCTGACTATGTAATGAAAGGTAACTCAAGTTACATTTCACCACTACAGAAACATTTAATTTTAAATCAATTAAGAGTACAGTAATTTGAGGGTCAATGCCCAAGGTAATGAATGGCACCTCAAAACAAGAACAGTGTTCGGAATAATTTTGTAAAATATAGTATTAGCCTGGTTTTGCATGTGTGGGTATAGAAATTTGAGTGCAACTACCGACTGTATTCACCCAGTTAAAATATTTCACCTTAATTTCACCTGATAGAATACTATTAACTCAAAAACTTATAAAATAACAAAAACAAATAGTTGTAAATGTCTGAACTGACACCATGGGAATAATTATAAATGTACATTGATACACAGTTAGTTTACATTCTGCAACTAGAACTAATATTCAGAGACTAATTGTATTAACAACATAATCTAATCTAATAAAAGGGTAATATGCAAATTAACCATCACTTTGACACAAAGATGGCAGCGCCCATAGCAGCCTGGACAGTGGACAGCAGGGTGTGGCGGCTTCGTTCAGGTGGCTGTTTCGTTTGCGTGGCGGTGGCGGTGAAGCCCCCAGGCCCTGCAGACAGAGGACAGCGGGGCGTGGCGGCTTTGTTGCCATGGCAGTGGGGAAGCAGTCAGGCCCCGCAGAGAGCAGAGAACCACAGGAAGTGGGCCTAAGCCTTCAATAGGACAACCCCGGATGGCTCCTAGATTGGAGAGGGTGCAGGTTGGGCTGAGGGCCCCTCCCACCCCCCGCACAAATTTCATGCACCAGGCCTCTAATAATTGTATAAAAGGAAACAGAAGCTTAGAATGGTAAATATCTTGACAAACATTACAGAATTCAAAAGCAGGTAAAGGCTGGCCCCATGGGTTTTATTTTTGTATCACTCTGCTATACACTTAATATAGTTTTTGACAGAAAGTTTTCAGATAATTTTTTTGGTTTTGATTCTGGTCAAGATCCACTCTCATGGAGGTTGCTTTCCTATTCCTATGATAATGCAAGACAGGGAAGTTATTTCCTTTCAACACATATGTTATGACCCTACAAATATTTTAGTTCCTGTAAATGGATCTATCAATCATTGCAAAATCCCAGTACATAGCAATGACCTACTTTCTACTTTGTTCATCCACAGTGATGCCTGTTATTGTGATCTGGCCAACTGCTCTTTATTCTAATTCTTCCTGGTTCTCAAACCTTCATTTGGCTTTGCATGCTGGCTCTCAAAATTTGCTCCAAGTTTGTTGTTGTGGGATTCCTTTGGGATGCCCTTCCACATGTCCCTTCAGTCTTTGCTTTCTAATAGTCTTCTGGAATTTGTATTTCTTGACTTAAAAAACTTCACTAAAATGAAGATACCCAACTACCATTCTTTCTGATACCACAAAGACACAAAAAAATGACTCCTTAGTCAGGCCCAATCAATAGTTTCTAATTGATAAATAAATTAAATGATCTCTGTATGTGTGCAGTTAGCCATTAGGCTCTCTGAGACATAGAATCTACATTATGCGCAAGATTGTTGTTTCAGTGATTTCCTTTACAGATTTGCTCTTTTACACACCTGTGAACGTGCTGGAGTTGTGGCTGTTGCCCTGTGTTTGCAATGTTGTCATCATTCCAGTGGTTCACAAATGACATGTGTGGCTTCAATGGGAGAGGATTTAAAAACCTCACTGGTTTTTGGCAAAAGATAACCTATCATCAAATGAAGGACTCCCTCCTAACTATAATTTTAAAGCTTAACATAGTCTATTTTCAAACAACCACTCCTACTACCTCTTAACACATATAGTACCCCAGCCATTTGAACTAATTGAAATTAAAATTTGATGCTGATTTTAAACTTTTTTTTCTTTTCAATTTTTAAATTCATTATTCTAGTAATACATTACACTAGCTAAGTAATGTAGAATAACAATAAGCAAATAATAAAAAATAAAATACAATAAAGATTTTTTTAAAGTTAAGATAACCAAATAAAGTAAAGTTCTTTAAATAGTTAATATACTCATATAAATATCATTTAAAATGTATCAATAAAGTTAGAAATTGTAACCTGTCAGTTATTCATAGAAAGAAAATGCCAAATGTAGAATAATTACTATGTGCCAGGCGGGAGCTATGCTAGATATTCAGAAATAACAAAGCTAATATGGTATAGACTTTTCCCCCTCCAAAAACATGAAATTTAATATAGGAAAAACAGTTTAAATGAAAAATGACAGTGCTAGATGTATAAGTGATATGGATGTGTAAAAACAACTATGGAAACATCAATGAACAAATGGCACTCTGCAGAAAATCCTTCACAAAAGAAAATTTCATTTGCTTTAAGAGTGAGTACATATTTCCATATTGTAAAGAGGGATATAGAGGCAATTAAAGTGTGTGCTAAAACTTGTGCCATAAAATGATTGTCTTTGTACGCAATATGGTCCAGTAGGTGAAGGCAGAATTGAATTTAGAGCTGAAGAGATGAGAAATATTAGGCCATTTAAAGATAATGCATCTAATCCAGGAAACTAGGAGTTTAGAAATTCATTGAGATGGCTGGAGGTGTCAGTGTCATGGAACTGTCCCATGGTATTGATGTCCAGAACAAACTGTTATTGGAACTCCGTTTCAGAAGTAAAGGAGTTACTGCCCTGGTCATGGCCTTTTAATATCCATAGAACAGTTCAAAGATACTGGAATGCAGAATCTAACCATTGATGCTTCCTCCTAACAAGAACCTTCTGTGACTTCTATTACCAGCTGAAAGAGCAGCAGGAAGATGTACTTTACCTTATCCACCAAATATCACCAGAATTCATTTAATTTGTGGATTCTAATTTGCAATGTCTTTTGTATATGGGAAGGCACTCTAGAGAAATAATTGAACAGACCAACTCCCCACAGACCATCTCTTTGAATACTCAATATCCACATACACTTACACAAATATTTTATTTTCAAATATAGTAGTAGTGACCATATGTCTACAGCATTATAAAACCATATATTTTTTAAAGGAAGATTCACTCACAATAAAAAAAGCCTCAAAGTCTTCTCAGTTATCATGTAAACTCCAGATAGTATTCATTCCTCCTATAGTTTGTCAAATTACTACTTGATAACCTGTAATATAACAAAATGATAAGCCAATCAATCTTCAAAGTACATCTTATATTAAATAAAAATGGTAAATATACTTATATCAAAATAATGCATAAATATACACTGAGTGGCCAGATTATTATGACCACCTGACATTTATAGGCAAATTAGCTATAATTTCACGCTAGAGGGCCAGATCATTATATACATCTGAATAGCACAACATACCTAAGTATGGTTGCTGATCAAGTTCATCCTATCATGTTGATGGCATATCCTAACGGAGATGGCTTCTTCCAACAAGACAATGCTCCATGCCACGGTGCTCGTATTATGCAGGAGTGGTTTCAAGAACATGAGGGAGACTTTACCTTGCTTAGGTGGCCCCCACAATCACCAGATCTCAAACCAATTGAGCATTTGTGGGACGAAGTTAAAAGAGCCATCAGGCAGCTGGTTCCACAACCATCAAATCTCACAGAAGTGGACAGTGCTATTCATCAGGCATGGTGTCAGATTCCTTGCATCACCTTTCAACATCTCGTGGAGTCAATGCCAAGAAGAATCGCTGCAGTATTGAAGGCAAAAGGTGGCCCAATGAAGTACTGATGGGGTGGTCATAATAATCTGGCCAGTCATAATAATCTGGCCACTCAGTGTATATACACACACACTACACATGTTACTTCTACAAATGCTTATTAGTGTTGATAAATTTCTGGTTCTTCTAAATAGAAGACATTTTGCAATATTGTTCTGTAGCCTAGATGAACTGGCCTTATCTTATGTTGGCCCTATGTGTCACTCTGCCAATGAGTCAGAGGAAAACAGAAATATGATATGTTTGTCTCCAATATCCAGAATCTTACAAACCATTGATCTCTAAGTCGTGGGAAGATCAAGGGGCTGAAACTATTTGGAGGGCTTATTTGAACCAGCATCAGCCTACAATATACCTAGAAAGTCACTGAAGTGCAAGGTCCCTAAATATTTATTTATATCTTTTACTTTCTAATATGCCCATAGGATACATCATCCTCCTTACTCAAAAAGTAAATGGGCATGAGATGAATTAGGTGATATAACCTTACAGTAACTCTGCAGTTGGAAAAAAACCTCTTTCTGGTTTCTTATCTTATTGATACAGAGAAACAGTAGTCAGTTGTGAGCTAGCTAACTATATACCAGGTACTAGTGGCAATGTCAAACCTTCCTGTTTAAAAACCACATCTGGAACATCATTTGTAATAAGAGCCATCATTTGAATAAGTTCAACATATTTAATTGGAATTTCCCAAGCAGTATCTCTCTTTGACATAAACTAAATATGTGAATTAATTGAAGATCTACTAAAAAATTCAATCTAAATTTTTCAAATATTTGACACTAATCTCTGTAATTTACTATTTTATGCTACTATTTTTGCAGGGAGATATAGCCTCAGAAATTCCCACATAACCCTCCCCATCATAATAGCCTTACTCCAGGGTCCAGGATTAGTAAGTGAGTAACCCAATTCTTCACTCAGAAACTAGTGTATAGCTACTGGATGGACTCTTGACATACAGTAAGGCAAAGTCAGACTTAAACCATATTTTCACTTGATTCCCAGTAGTGGGCCCCAGTAGTATTTGGTTCCCCATAGATTGGAGTTTTCTCAGAGAATGTATCTATTTCTGCTTCAATGAGTGTAGGTCAAAGTTGAATCCAGTTTTCATCAACCTATTGAGGTACACCTTATTTTCTCTTTCAGCTAATTATGCTCAGATGTGAAGTCCAGAGTTTTGGATGAGTATGTATATATCAATTTGGAGTTATGTTTCTTCATCCTCTAGAATCCTTAGAATCCATTACCAAGTTTATGTCAATATAAATTGACAGCACAGTGCAACACTGTTGATTTATGTCTCATCCTCTCTCATGTTTTATACTTGTCTCCCTGGGCCGAGGCTTTCAACTCTGGCTACATTTGGAGACTTGTGTGGGGTTTAGGGAGGAGTGTGAGAAAAAGGTGTAACCTTTTAAAAGAAAAGTACTTAAAATAAGCCAGTACAAGATTGCTAAGTAAGGCAGACCTAGTTACATCAGCAAGAGGCAAAGGGACTGTCTAATCCTGGCAAGAAAATCTCAGTGGAGTATAGGGTCAGGGTTCAGAGCCCTTTCAACTAATGACCAAATTTTACCACCACCACCACCACCACCAAAAAATGGCCAGAATCCCACTAACATGAAAATCAACAATTTGTAAAATCATTTTCCACACCTGATTTTTAGATGCGTAAGACCATGATGAAGTGAGAACTTGTTCTGAGGAAGTCACAGAAGCTACTTTGACAGTATGTCCTGAGTCAAAAGTGTAAAACTCTGAGCTTGCCAATTTTTTCCTCTTTAAATTCTCCTGTGTAGTCAGGAGCACCAGACTAAGCTAGAGTGTTTTTATTTCTTACTAGAGGCCCGGTGCACAAAATTCATGCATGGGTGTGTGTGTGTCCCTCAGCTCAGCCTGCACCCTCTCCAATCTGGGACCCCTCGAGGGATGTCCGACTGCCTGAGTGGGATCAGGCCTAAACGGGCAGTTGGACATCCCTCTCACAATCCAGGACTGCTGGCTCCCAACAGCTCGCCTGCCTGCCTGCCTGATTGCTCCTAACCACTCCCCTGACAGCCTGATAACCCCTAACTGCCCTCCCCTACTGGACTGGTCCCTCCCAACTGCCCTCCCCTGCCGGTCATCTTGTGTCCACATGGAGGTGGCCATCTTGTGTGTTGGAGTGATGGTCAATTTGCATACCACCTCTTTATTAGATAGGATTTCCCCATAATGATCTGTTGAAGCTGTTATTGGGTATGCCAAACTTGGTCTTTAACAGACACTTATTTGCAGGTTACCACAGTTGATTAATGGCATAGCTGTTTTGCTACCAGGTGCCACAGACTACCAGTATCTAATGTTCTGGTGGTAGCAGGATTGTTCTTCACTGCCCACACATTCAATCAGGTCAGATCATCAATGTCTGCCGCTACTTTTGATACATAACTGCTGTAGTAAATGAAGGTTTCCCAAGGTGTTTTAAAGAAAAATAAATGTATTACATGGAATTAGGTGCAAGCAAAATTGGAGACATGGGAAAAATAAGTTGAGTCTATTCGCAAAGGGTTTGAGCATGAAATCAACTATTGTGATATAGTAGTTGCAATGCAGAGATCAAGAAACTCACTGTCCTCATCATTGCACAACCACCGATTTTCACCCAAACAATGCTTGTTAGTCCACATGAACACAATCTCTGGCTAAAGCAAGGACTGCAATTGTCATATTCTTGAAGCCTGTGGCTAGGTTCTGTAAGGTCAGGTCTCAGCATTACAACTGCCTTTTGGCCATCACTTCTCTTAGACTTCTCATGCCAGCAGCAGCAGCCAGGGAATGATACCCACTTCACTTCTACCTTATAAGTATCAAATAGGGTGTTGGTGCTTTGTCCCGGAGCAGATAGGGGCGAGCAGCTGAAACGGGTAACAATCAGCCCGATCAAGCTGGGGAGGTTCAGCTGAGAGACAGTCTGCAGCCAGGAAAGACAAAGAACTCCTAAAAAACGCGGATGGTTAGAGATTGAGGCTGAAACCTCCCCCTGGGCGCCAGCGCAGCGGCGAGACCGCGCCATCTTGGGTAGCTGTTACCGGCATCCAGAGATCGGCTACTAACCCGGCGGCTACTAACCCGGAGGCAACGAGAGGAGACCTGCACCCCTAGAGCCCAGAGGAGACCTGCACCCCTCCACGGAAAGCAGATTCAAGCAACAGCGGCCTCCTGATCACCAGTTGCTGTGTGTGAAGCCTCCCTCCACCAGCCAGAAGAGCCACCACAGCTGTGAACAGCACCCACCAGAGGCTCTGCTATCAACAGAGAAGCCGCTGCTACCACAACCGCCCAAGGAGCAACCACAGCCCGAGGAGCCACTGCCACCCAGGGAGCAGCCACTGCCACCCAGGGTCCAGCCACTGAACGACTCAACAACTAGTCATGTCAGTGAGATCAAACATGGGTAGACAAAGAAACCCCCAAAGGAAAGAAAAGGAGGACTCGCCAGAAAAGCAGCTAAGTGAGACAGAGATATGCAACATGACGGAAAAAGAATTCAGAATAAGGTTCCTAGAGTACATGCACCGGATGTTCAAGAAGCAAGAAGAAACAGATGAAAAACTCAACTACTTATGCAAGAAGCTAGAAGAAACAGATGAAAAAATCAACAACTTAAGTAAGTCCCAAGAAGAAATGAAGAGCGACATAGCTGCAATAAAAAACACCATTGAAAGTATCAACAGTAGACTGGGAGAAGCGGAGGACCGAATTAGTGAATTAGAAGACAAGGAAGCAAAACACACTCAAACTGTACTGCAAATGGAGAAAAAAATTAAAAGACAGGAGGAGAGCCTAAGGGAGCTTTGGGACAACATGAAACGAAACAACATACGAATAATAGGGGTGCCAGAACAACAGAAAGATGAACATGGATTAGAAAACCTATTCGAAGAAATAATATCAGAAAACTTCCCTGAGGTGGGGAAGAAAAAAGTCACACAAGCCCAGAGAGTCCCAAACAAGGTGAACCCGAAAAGACCCACACCAAGACACATCATAATTACCATGGCAAATGTTCAGGATAAAGAGAGAATCTTACAGGCTGCAAGAGAGAGACGGAAAGTAACATACAAGGGATCTCCCATTAGATTATCAAATGATTTCTCAACAGAAACACATCAGGCCAGAAAAGAATGGACGGAAATCTACAAAGTGATGCAAAGCAAAGGACTGAATCCAAGAATACTCTATCCAGCAAGGCTATCATTCAAAATTGAAGGGGAAATAAGAAGCTTCACAGACAAAAAAAGGCTAAGGGAGTTTATCACCACCAAGCCAGCAATGCAAGAAATGCTAAAGGGACTGGTGTAAAAAGAAGAAATAAAAAGCTCAGAAAGAAAACAGCCACACAAAAAAAGAAATGGCTACAAACAAGTACCTTTCAATAATAACTTTAAATGTAAATGGACTAAATGCTCCAACCAAAAGACATCGAGTGGCTGAATGGATAAAAAAACATGACCCATACATCTGCTGTCTACAAGAGACCCACCTCATTAGAAGGGACTCACACAGACTGAAAGTGAAGGGATGGAAAAATATCTTTCACGCAAATGGAAAGGAAAAGAAAGCTGGGGTAGCAATACTTATATCTGACAAAATACATCTCAAAGTGAAGGCCATAACCAGAGATAAGGAAGGCCACTTCATAATACTAAAGGGATCAATACAACAAGAAAATATAACCCTGGTAAACATATATGCACCCAATGCAGGAGCACCCACATACATAAGAAAACTTCTGGAAGATATCAGGGGAGAGATTGACAACAATACAATCATAGTAGGGGACTTTAATACACCACTGACATCACTGGATAAATCCGCTAGACAAATAATCAGCAAAGAAATAGCAATCCTAAATGACTCACTAGATCAGATGGACTTAATTGACATCTTCAGAACACTTCACCCCACAGCTGCGGAATATACATTCCTCTCAGGTGCTCATGGGACATATTCAAAAATAGACCACATATTGGGTCACAAGCAAAGTCTCCACAAATTCAAGAAGATTGAAATCATAAAAAGCTTCTTCTCAGACCACGATGGCATAATGTTAGAAATAAACTACAATAAAAACAACCCAAAATACTCAAACACTTGGAAGCTGAATAGCATGTTATTAAATATTGATTGGGTTACCGATGACATCAAAGAAGAAATTAAAAACATCCTGGACACTAATGACAATGAAAACACAACAATCCAAAACCTCTGGGACACAATGAAAGCAGTCCTGAGAGGGAAGTTTATAGCTCTACAGGCCTATCTCAAAAAAACAAGAAAAAATGGTAGTTAATCATCTAACTCTACAACTCAAAGAATTAGAAAGAGAGCAACAAGAAAACCCCAGAGTGAGCAGAAGGAAGGAGATAATAAAGATTAGAGCAGAAATCAATGAAATAGAGACCAAAAAAATACAGAAAATCAATGAAACCAAGAGCTGGTTCTTTGAAAGGATAAACAAGATTGACAAACCCCTAGCCAGGCTCACCAAGAAGCAAAGAGAGAGGTCCCAAATAAACCAAATCAGAAATGATAGAGGCGAAATAACAACAGACCCCACAGAAATACAAATGATTGTTAAACAATACTAGGAACAACTCTACTCCAACAAACTAGACAACCTGGAGGAAATGGACAAATTCCTAGAAAAATACAACATTCCAAAACTCAATCAGGAAGAATCTAAAAACCTCAATAGGCCAATAACTATGGAAGAAATTGAAGCAGTCATCAGAAAGCTTCCAGCAAACAAAAGCCCAGGGCCAGACGGCTTCACAGGGGAGTTTTACCAAACATTCAAGGAAGAACTAAAACCTACCCTCCTCAGACTACTACAAAAAATTCAAGAGGAAGGAACACTTCCATGCTCATTTTATGAAGCCAGCATCACCCTAATACCAAAACCAGGTAAAGACATCACAATGAAAGAGAATTACAGGCCAATATCCCTCATGAACATAGATGCCAAAATCCTCAACAAAATCTTAGCAAATCGGATCCAGCAGTACATCAGAAGGATCATACACCATGACCAAGTAGGATTTATCCCAGAGATGCAAGGATGGTACAACATCCGTAAATCAATAAATGTGATACATCACATAAACAAATTGAAAGAAAAAAACCACATGGTCATATCAATTGATGCAGAAAAAGCATTTGACAAAATCCAACACCCATTTTTGATAAAAACTCTCAGAAAGGTGGGAATAGAAGGATCATACCTCAACATAATAAAAGCCATATATGACAGGCCCACAGCCAACATCATACTCAATGGACAAAAACTAACACCATTTCCCCTAAGAATAGGAACAAGACAGGGATGCCCACTCTCACCACTCCTGTTCAACATAGTACTGGAAGTATTAGCCATTGCAATTAAACAAGAAGAAAGAAATAAAGGCATCCAAATTGGAAAAGAAGAAGTAAAACTGTCCTTATTTACAGGTGGCATGATATTATACCTAAAAAACCCTAAAGACTCCATCAAAAAACTATTAGACTTAATAAATGAATTCGACAATATAGCAGGATACAAAATTAACGCCAAGAAATCTATGGCATTTCTATACACCAATAGTGAACTTACAGAAAGGCAAAATAAAAAAAACAATCACCAATCATCCTAGAGATGCAAATCAAAACAACAATGAGGTACCATCTCACACCTGTCAGACTGGCTATCATCAACAAATCAACAAACGAAAAGTGCTGGAGAGGATGTGGAGAAAAAGGAACACTCGTGCACTGCTGGTGGGAATGCAGACTGGTGCAGCCACTATGGAAGACAGTATGGAGTTCCTCAAAA